>NW_027490136.1:0-618756 GCF_050948175.1 Xylocopa sonorina | reverse complement strand
ATACATGACACTTCGAAATGAATATTATACCTTATCATGAAACATAGAAGAGTGATGCGATATCGCGTTTTAGGAAGCATTGGATCTCTATTGCTGCGATACGTAGACATCTGCAAACGCTATTTCCTAGCATGGAAGTGTCGCATTTACATTCTTTTGAAGTGAATACGAGGTATACATAACATTACACAATGAATATTATATCTTATTACGGAACATAGAAATGAAATACGACATCTCGTTTTAAGAAGCATTATGACCTATTGCTGTGATACGTAGACATCTGCAAACGCTATTTCCTAGCATGGAAGTGTGGCATTTACATTCATTTGAAGTGAATACGAGGTATACATGACACTTCGCAATGAACATTATATCTTATCATGAAACATAGAAGTGAGATGCGATATCGCGTTCTAAGAAGCATTAGAACTCTATAGCTACGATACGTAGACATCTGCAAGCGCTATTTCCTAGCATGGAAGTGTCTTATTTACGTTCTTTTGAAGTGAATACGTGGTATACATGACACTTCGCAATTAATATTATGTCTTATCGTGAAACATAGATGTGAGATGCGATATCGCGTTTTAAGAAGCATTAGATCTCTATTGCTACGATACGTAGACATTTGCAAGGGCTATTCCCTAGCATGGAAGGGCCGCATTTACATTCTTTTGATGTGAGTACGAGGTATACATATCACTCCATAATGAATATTATATCTTATCATGAAACAAAGCAGTGATATGCGATATCGCGTTTTAAGAAGCATTAGAACTCTATTGCTACGATACGTAGACATCTGCAAAACGCTATTTCCTAGCATGGAAGTGTCGCATTTACATTCTTTTGAAGTGAATATGAGGTATACATGACACTTCGCAATGAATATTATATCTTATCATGAAACATAGAAGTGAGATGCGATATCGCGTTCTAAGAAGCATTAGAACTCTATTGCTACGATACGTAGACATCTGCAAACGCTATTTCCTAGCATGGAAGTGTCGCATTTACATTCTTTTGAAGTGAATACGAGATATACATGACACTTCGCAATGAATATTATATATTATCATGAAACATAGGAAAGAGGTGCTATATCGCGTTTTGAGAAGCATTAGAACTCTATTGCTATTATTCGTAGACATCTGCAAACTCTATTTCCTAGCAAGGAAACTTCGCACTTACATTCCACTGAAGCGAATACGTGGTATACATAACATTACACAATGAATATTATATCTTATTACGAAACATAGAAGTGAAATACGACATCTCGTTTTGAGAAGCATTAGTACTCTATTGCTGTGATACGTAGACCTCTGCAAGCGCTATTTCCTAGCATGGAAGTGTGGCATTTACATCCATTTGAAGTGAATACGAGGTATACATGACACTTCGCAATGAATATTATATCTTATCATGAAACATAGAAGTGAGATGCGATATCGCGTTCTAAGAAGCATTAGAACTCTATTGCTACGATACGTAGACATCTGCACACGCTATTTCCTAGCATGGAAGTGTCTTATTTACGTTCTTTTGAAGTGAATACGAGGTATACATGACACTTCGCAATGAATATTATATCTTATCATGAAACATAGGAATGAGGTGCTATATCGCGTTTTGAGAAGCATTAGAGCTCTATTGCTACGATACGTAGACATCTGCAAACGCTATTTCCTAGCATGGAAGTGTTGCATTTACATTCATTTGAAGTGAATACGAGGTATACATGACACTTCGAAATGAATATTATACCTTATCATGAAACATAGAAGAGTGATGCGATATCGCGTTTTAGGAAGCATTGGATCTCTGTTGCTGCGATACGTAGACATCTGCAAACGCTATTTCCTAGCATGGAAGTGTCGCATTTACATTCTTTTGAAGTGAATACGAGGTATACATGACACTTCGCAATGAACATTATATCTTATCATGAAACATAGAAGTGAGATGCGATATCGCGTTCTAAGAAGCATTAGAACTCTATAGCTACGATACGTAGACATCTGCAAGCGCTATTTCCTAGCATGGAAGTGTCTTATTTACGTTCTTTTGAAGTGAATACGTGGTATACATGACACTTCGCAATGAATATTATGTCTTATCATGAAACATAGATGTGAGATGCGATATCGCGTTTTAAGAAGCATTAGATCTCTATTGCTACGATACGTAGACATTTGCAAGGGCTATTCCCTAGCATGGAAGGGCCGCATTTACATTCTTTTGATGTGAGTACGAGGTATACATATCACTCCATAATGAATATTATATCTTATCATGAAACATAGCAGTGATATGCGATATCGCGTTTTAAGAAGCATTAGAACTCTATTGCTACGATACGTAGACATCTGCAAAACGCTATTTCCTAGCATGGAAGTGTCGCATTTACATTCTTTTGAAGTGAATATGAGGTATACATGACACTTCGCAATGAATATTATATCTTATCATGAAACATAGAAGTGAGATGCGATATCGCGTTCTAAGAAGCATTAGAACTCTATTGCTACGATACGTAGACATCTGCAAACGCTATTTCCTAGCATGGAAGTGTCGCATTTACATTCTTTTGAAGTGAATACGAGATATACATGACACTTCGCAATGAATATTATATATTATCATGAAACATAGGAAAGAGGTGCTATATCGCGTTTTGAGAAGCATTAGAACTCTATTGCTATTATACGTAGACATCTGCAAACTCTATTTCCTAGCAAGAAAATTTCGCACTTACATTCCACTGAAGCGAATACGAGGTATACATAACATTACACAATGAATATTATATCTTATTACGAAACATAGAAGTGAAATACGACATCTCGTTTTGAGAAGCATTAGTACTCTATTGCTGTGATACGTAGACATCTGCAAACGCTATTTCCTAGCATGGAAGTGTGGCATTTACATCCATTTGAAGTGAATACGAGGTATACATGACACTTCGCAATGAATATTATATCTTATCATGAAACATAGAAGTGAGATGCGATATCGCGTTCTAAGAAGCATTAGAACTCTATTGCTACGATACGTAGACATCTGCACACGCTATTTCCTAGCATGGAAGTGTCTTATTTACGTTCTTTTGAAGTGAATACGAGGTATACATGACACTCCGCAATGAATATTATATCTTATCATGAAACATAGAAGTGTGATGCGATATCGCGTCATAAGAAGCATTAGAACCCTATTGCCTAGATGCGGAGATATCTGCAAACGCAATTTCCTAGTATGGAAGTGTCGCATTTACATTCTTTTGAAGTGAATTCGAGGTATACATGACACTTCGGAATGAATATTATAATTTATCACGAAACATAGAAATGAGATGCGATATCGCGATCTAAGAAGCATTAGAACTCTATTGCTACGATACGTAGGCATCTGCAAACGCTATTTCCTAGCAAGCAATAGTCGCATTAACATTCATTTGAAGTGAATACTAGGTATACATGACACTTCGCAATGAATATTATATCTTATCATGAATCATAGAAGTGAGATGCGATATCGCGTTTTAAGAAGAATTAGAACCTTACTGCCTCGACGCGTAGACATCTGCAAACGCTATTTCCTAGCATGGAAGTGTCGCACTTACATTCTTTTGAAGTGAATACGAGGTATACATGACACTTCGCGATGAATATTATATCTTATCACGAAACATATAAATGAGATGCGATATCGCGTTTTGAGAAGCATTAGGATTCTATTGCTACGATACGTAGACATCTGCAAACGCTATTTCCTAGCAAGCAATAGTCGCACTTACATTCTTTTGAAGTGAATTCGAGGTTTACATGACACTACGGAATGAATATTATAACTTATCATGAAACATAGAAGAGAGATGCGATATCGCCTTTTTAAGAAGCATTAGAACTCTGTGGCATCGATGCGGAGACATCAGCAAACGCTATTTCCTAGCATGGAAGTGTCGCACTTACATTCTTCTGAAGTGAATACGAGGTATACATGACACTTCGCGATGAATATTATATCTTATCACGAAACATATAAATGAGATGCGATATCGCGATTTAAGTAGCATTAGAACTCTATTGCAACGATACGTAGACATCTGAATACGCTATTTCCTACCAAGGAAGTGTCGCATTGACATTCGTTTGGAGTGAATACGAGGTATACATGACACTTCGCAATGAATATTATATCTTATCATGAAGCATAGAAATGAGATGCGATATCGCGTTTTGAGAAGCATTAGAACTCTATTGCTACGATACGTAGACATCTGCAGACGCTATTTCCTAGCATGGAAGTGTCGCATTTTCATTCTTTTGTAGTGAATGCGAGGTATACATGACACTTCGCAATGAATCTTATATCTTATCATGAAACACAGAAGAGGGATGCGATATCGCGTTTTAAGAAGCATTAGAATTCTGTGGCCTCGATGCGGAGACATCTGCAAACGCTATTCCCTAGCAAGGAATAGTCGCACTTACATTCCTTTGAAGTGAATTCGAGGTTTACATGACACTTCGGAATGAATATTATAACTTATCGTGAAACATAGAAGAGAGATGCGATATCGCGTTTTAAGAAGCATTAGAATTCTATGGCATCGATGCGGAGACATCAGCAAACGCTATTTCCTAGCAAGGAAGTGTCTCATTGACATTCGTTTGGAGTGAATACGAGGTATACATGACACTTCGCAATGAATATTATATCTTATCATGAAGCATACAAATGAGATGCGATATCGCGTTTTGAGAAGCATTAGAACTCTATTGCTACGATACGTAGACATCTGCAAACGCTATTTCCGAGCAAGGAAGATTCGCATTTACATTCTTTTGAAGTGAATACGAGGTGTACATGACACTTCGCAATGAATATTATATCTTATCAGGAAACATAGAAATGAGATGCTATATCGCGTTTTCAGAAGCATTAGAACTCTATTGCTACGATACGTAGGCATCTGCAAACGCTATGCCCTAGCAAGGAATAGTCGTATTTACATTCTTTTGATGTGTGTACGAGGTACACATGACACTTCGCAATGAATATTATATTTTATAATGAATCATCGAAATGAGATGCGCTATCGCAATCTAAGAAGCATTAGAACTCTATTGCCTCGACGCATAGACATCTGCAGACTCTTTTTCCTAGCATGGAAGTGTCGCATTTTCATTCTTTTGTAGTGTATGCGAGGTATACATGACACTTCGCAAAGATCATTATATCTAATCACGAAACATAGAAGAGTGATGCGATATCGCGTTTTTATGTAGCATTAGAACTCTAATGCTACGATACGTAGACATCTGAAAACGCCATTTCCTAGTTAGGAAGTGTCGCATTTACATTCGTTTGGAGAGAATACGAGGTATACATTACACTTCGCAATGAATATTATATCTTATCATGAAACATAGAAGAGAGATGCGATATCGCGTTTTAAGAAGCATTAGAACTCTATGGCCTCGATGCGGACACATCTGCAGACGCTATTTCCTAGCATCGAAGTGTCGCATTTACATTCGTTTGGAGTGAATAAGAGGTATACATGACACTTCGCAATGAATATTATATCTTCTCATGAAACATATAAATGAGATGCGATATCGCGATTTAAGTAGCATTAGAACTCTATTGCTACGATACGTGGACATCTGAATACGCCATTTCCTAGCAAGGAAGTGTCGCATTTACATTCGTTTGGAGTGAATGCGAGGTATACATGACACTTCGCAATGAATATTATATCTTATCAAGAAACATAGAAGAGAGAATCGATATCGCGTTTCAAGAAGCATTAGAACTCTATGGCCTCGATGCGGAGACATCCGCAAACGCTATTTCCTAGCAAGCAATAGTCGCATTTACATTCTTTTGAAGTGAATACGAGGTATTCATGACACTTCGCAATGAATATTATATCTTATCACGAAACATAGTAGTGAGATGCGATATCGCGATTTAAGTAGCATTCGAACTCTACTGCTACGATACGTAGACATCTGAATACGCTATTTCCTAGCAAGGAAGTGTCGCATTTACATTCGTTTGGAATGAATAAGAGGTATACATGACACTTCGCAACGAATATTATATCTTATCACGAAACATAAGAATGAGATGCTATATCGCGATTTAAGTAGCATTAGAACGCTATTGCTACGATACGTACGGATCTGCAAGCGCTATTTCCTAGCAAGCAATAGTCGCATTTACATTCTTTTGCAGTGAATACGGGGTATACATGACACTTCGCAATGAATATTATATCTTATCACGAAACATAGAAATGAGATTCGATATCGCGTTTTGAGAAGCATTAGAACTCTATTGCTACGATACGTAGACATCTGCAAACGCTATTCCCTAGCAAGGAATAGTCGCACTTACATTCTTTTGAAGTGAATTCGAGGTTTACATGACACTTCGGAATGAATATTATAACTTATCATGAAACATAGAAGAGAGATGCGATATCGCGTTTTAAGAAGCATTAGAACTCTATGGCATCGATGCGGAGACATCAGCAAACGCTATTTCCTAGCAAGGAAGTGTCTCATTGACATTCGTTTGGAGTGAATACGAGGTATACATGACACTTCGCAATGAATATTATATCTTATCATGAAGCATACAAATGAGATGCGATATCGCGTTTTGAGAAGCATTAGAACTCTATTGCTACGATACGTAGACATCTGCAAACGCTATTTCCGAGCAAGGAAGATTCGCATTTACATTCTTTTGAAGTGAATACGAGGTGTACATGACACTTCGCAATGAATATTATATCTTATCAGGAAACATAGAAATGAGATGCGATATCGCGTTTTCAGAAGCATTAGAACTCTATTGCTACGATACGTAGGCATCTGCAAACGCTATGCCCTAGCAAGGAATAGTCGTATTTACATTCTTTTGATGTGTGTACGAGGTACACATGACACTTCGTAATGAATATTATATTTTATAATGAATCATCGAAATGAGATGCGCTATCGCAATCTATGAAGCATTAGAACTCTATTGCCTCGACGCATAGACATCTGCAGACTCTTTTTCCTAGCATGGAAGTGTCGCATTTTCATTCTTTTGTAGTGTATGCGAGGTATACATGACACTTCGCAATTAATATTATATCTTATCATGAAACATAGAAGAGAGATGCGATATCGCGTTCTAAGAAGCATTAGAACACTATGGCATCGATGCGGAGACATCAGCAAACGATATTTCCTAGCATGGAAGTGTCGCACTTACATTCTTTTGAAGTGAATACGAGACATACATGACACTTCGCGATGAATATTATATCTTATCACTAAACATATAAATGAGATGCGATATCGCGATTTAAGTAGCATCAGAACTCTATTGCTACGATACGTAGACATCTGAATACGCTATTTCCTAGCAAGGAAGTGTCGCATTTACATTCTTTTGAAGTGAATACGAGGTATGCATGACACTTCGCAATGAATATTATATCTTATCTTGTAACATAAAAGTGAGATGCGATATCGCGTCATAAGAAGCATTAGAACCCTATTGCCTAGATGCGGAGATATCTGCAAACGCAATTTCCTAGCAAGGAAGTGTCGCATTTACATTCTTTTGAAGTGAATACGAGGTATACATGACACTTCGCAATGAATATTATATCTTATCAGGAAGCATAGAAATGAGATGCGATATCGCGATCTAAGAAGCATTAGAACACTATGGCATCGATGCGGAGACATCAGCAAACGCTATTTCCTAGCATGGAAGTGTCGCACTTACATTCTTTTGAAGTGAATACGAGGTATACATGACACTTCGCGATGAATATTATATCTAATCACGAAACATATAAATGAGATGCGATATCGCGTTTTGAGAAGCATTAGAATTCTATTTCTACGATACGTAGACATCTGCAAACGCTATTTCCTAGCAAGCAATAGTCGCACTTACATTCTTTTGAAGTGAATTCGAGGTTTACATGACACTTCGCAATGAATATTATATCTTATCATGAAACATATAAATGAAATGCGATATAGCGATTTAAGTAGCATTAGAACTCTATAGCTACGATACGTGGACATCTGAATACGCCATTTCCTAGCAAGGAAGTGTAGCATTTACATTCGTTTGGAGTGAATGCGAGGTATACATGACACTTCGCAATGAATATTATATCTTATCATGAAACATAGAAGAGAGAAGCGATATCGCGTTTCAAGAAGCATTAGAACTCTATGGCCTCGATGCGGAGACATCCGCTAACGCTATTTCCTAGCAAGCAATAGTCGCATTTACATTCTTTTGAAGTGAATACGAGGTATTCATGACACTTCGCAATGAATATTATATCTTATCACGAAACATAGAAATGAGATGCGATATCGCGATTTAAGTAGCATTCGAAGTCTATTGCTACGATACGTAGACATCTGAATACGCTATTTCCTAGCAAGGAAGTGTCGCATTTACATTCGTTTGGAGTGAATAAGAGGTATACATGACACTTCGCAATGAATATTATATCTTATCACGAAACATAAAAATGAGATTCTATATCGCGATTTAAGTAGCATTAGAACGCTATTGCTACGATACGTACGGATCTGCAAACGCTATTTCCTAGCAAGCGATAGTCGCATTTACATTCTTTTGCAGTGAATACGAGGTATACATGACACTTCGCAATGAATATTATATCTTATCACGAAACATAGAAATGAGATTCGATATCGCGTTTTGAGAAGCATTAGAACTCTATTGCTACGATACGTAGACATCTGCAAACGCTATTTCCTAGCAAGGAATAGTCGCACTTACATTCTTTTGAAGTGAATTCGAGGTTTACATGACACATCGGAATGAATATTATAACTTATCATGAAACATAGAAGAGATATGCGATATCGCGTTTTAAGAAGCATTAGAACTCTATGGCATCGATGCGGAGACATCAGCAAACGCTATTTCCTAGCAAGGAAGTGTCTCATTGACATTCGTTGGAGTGAATACGAGGTATACATGACACTTCACAATGAATATTATATCTTATCATGAAGCATAGAAATGAGATGCGATATCGCGTTTTGAGAAGCATTAGAACTCTATTGCTACGATACGTGGACATCTGAATACGCCATTTCCTAGCAAAGAAGTGTCGCATTTACATTCGTTTGGAGTGAATGCGAGGTATAAGTGAAACTTCCCAATGAATAATAGATCTTATCATTAAACATAGAAATGAGATGCGATATCGTGTTTTAAGAAGCTTTAAAACACTATTGCTTCGATACGTAGACATTTGCAAACGCTATCACCTAGCAAGGAAGTGTCGCATTTACATTCTTTAGATGTGAATACGAGCAATACGTGACACTTCGCAATGAATATTATACCTTGTCGTGAAACATAGAAGTGAGATGGGAAATCGCGTTTTATGCAGTATTAGAACTCTATTGCTACGATACGTAGGCATCTGCAAACGCTATTTCCTAGCAAGGAATAGTAGCATTTTCATTCTTTTGAAGTGAATACGATGTATACATGACAGTTCGCAATGAATATTATATCTTATCACGAAAGATGTAAATGAGATGCGATTTCGCGATTTAAGTAGCAATAGAACTCTATTGCTACGATACGTAGACATCTGCAAACGCTATTTCCTCGAAGCAATAGTCGCATTTACATTCGTTTGGAGAGAATACGAGGTATACGTGACGCTTCGCAATCAATATTATATATTATCATGAATCGTAGAAATGAGATGCGATATCGCTTTTTGAGAAACATTAGATCTCTATTGCTACGATACGTAGACATCTGCAAACGCTATTTCCTAGGATGGAAGTGTCGCATTTACATCCTTTTGAAGTGAATTCGAGGTATACATGACACTTCGGAATTAATATTATAACTTATCACGAAACATAGAAATGAGATGCGATATCGCGATTTAAGTAGCATTAGAACTCTATTGCTACGATACGTAGACATCTGAATACGCTATTTCCTAGCAAGCAATAGTCGCATTTACATTCTTTTGAAGTGAATACAAGGTATATACATGACCATTCGCAATGAATATTATATATTATCACGAAATATAGAAATGAGATGCGATATCGCTATTTAAGTAGCATTAGAACTCTACTGCTACGATACGTAGACATCTGAATACGCTATTTCCTAGCAAGGAAATGTCGCATTTACATCCGTTTGAAGTGAATACGAGGTACACATGACACTTCGTAATGAATATTATATCGTATCATGAAACATATAAATGAGATGCGATATCGCGATTTAAGTAGCATTAGAACTCTATTGCTACGATACGTAGACATCTGCAAACGCTATTTCCGAGCAAGGAAGATTCGCATTTACATTCTTTTGAAGGGAATACGAAGTATACATGACACTTCGCAAGGAACATTATATCTTATCACGAAACATAGAAGAGTGATGCGATATCGCGTTTTAAGTAGCATTAGAACTCTATTGCTACGATACGTAGACATCTGCAAACGCTATTTCCTAGCAAGCAATAGTCGCATTTTCATTCTTTTGAAGTGAATACGAGGTGTATATGACACTTCGCAATGAATATTATATCTTATCACGAAACATAGAAATGAGATGCGATATCGCGATTTAAGTAGCATTAGAACTCTACTGCTACAATACGTAGACATCCGAAAACGCCATTTCCTGGCAAGGAAGTGTCGCATTTACATTCGTTTGGAGAGAATACGAGGTATACATGACACTTCGCAATGAATATTATATTTTATCATGAAGCATAGAAATGAGATGCGATATCGCGTTTTGAGAAGCATTAGTACTCTATTGCTACGATACGTAGACATCTGCAAACGCTATTGCCTAGCAAGGAAGTGTCGCATTGACATTCGTTGGGAGTGAATACGAGGTATACGTGACACTTCGCAATGAATATTATATCTTATGAGGAAACATAGAAATGAGAGGCGATATCGCTTTTTGAGAAGCATTAGAACTCTCTTGCTACGACACGTAGACATCTGCAAACGCTATTTCCCAGCAAGCAATAGTCGCATTTACATTCTTTTGAAGTGAATTCGAGGTTTACATGACACTTCGGAATGAATATTATAACTTATCGCGAAACATAGAAATGAGATGCGATATCACGTTCTAAGAAGCATTAGAACACTATGGCCTCGATGCGAAGATATCTGCAAACGCTATTTCCTAGCATGGAAGTGTCGCATTTACATTCTTTTGAAGAGAATTCGAGGTATACATGACACTTCGGTATGAATATTATAACTTATCACGAAACACAGAAATGAGATGCGATATCGCGATCTAAGAAGCATTAGAACTCTATTGCTACGATACGTAGGCATCTGCAAACTCTATTTCCTAGCAAGCAATAGTCGCATTTTCATTCTCTTGAAGTGAATACGAGGTGTACATGACACTTCGCAATGAATATTATATCTTATCACGAAACATAGAAATGAGATGCGATATCGCGATTTAAGTAGCATTAGAACTCTATTGTTACGATACGTAGACATCTGCAAACACTATTTCCTAGGATGGAAGTGTCGCATTTACATTCTTTTGAAGTGAAATCAAGGTATACATGACACTTCGGAATGAATATTATAACTTATCACGAAACACAGAAATGAGATGCGATATCGCGATCTAAGAAGCATTAGAACTCTATTGCTACGATACGTAGGCATCTGCAAACTCTATTTCCTAGCAAGGAATAGTCGCATTTACATTCTTTTGAAGTGAATACGAGGTATGCATGACTCTTCGCAATGAATATTATATCTTATCATGAAACATATAAATGAGATGCGATATCGCGATTTATGTAGCATTAGAACTCTATTGCTACGATACGTGGACAACTGAATACGCTATTTCCCAGCAAGGAAGTGTCGCATTTACATTCGTTTGGAGTGAATACGAGGTATACAGGGCACTTCGCAATGAATATTATCTCTTATCATGAAGCATAGAAATGAGATGCGATATTGCGATCTGAGAAGCACTACAATTCTGTTGCTACGATACGTAGGCATCTGCAGACGCTATTTCCTAGCAAGGAATAGTCTCATTTACATTCTTTTGAAGTGAATACGAGTTATACGTGACACTCCGCAATGA
This sequence comes from Xylocopa sonorina, assembly GCF_050948175.1. NCBI lineage: Eukaryota > Metazoa > Arthropoda > Insecta > Hymenoptera > Apidae > Xylocopa > Xylocopa sonorina. The sequence continues at coordinate 606,552 of NW_027490136.1, read as the reverse complement.
ATATTATATCTTATCACGAAACATATAAATGAGATGCAATATCGCGATTTAAGTAGCATTAGAACTCTATTGCTACGATACGTAGACATCTGCAAACGCTATTTCCTAGCAAGCAATAGTCGCATTTACATTCTTTTGAAGTGAATACGAGGTACACATGACACTTCGCAATGAACATTATATCCTACCATGAAACATAGAAGTGAGATGCGATATCGCGTTTTAAGAAGCATTAGATCTCTATTGCCTCGACACGTAGACATCTGCAGACGCTATTTCCTAGCATGGAAGTGTCGCATTTACATTTCTTTGAAGTGAATTCGAGGTATACATGACACTTCGGAATGAATATTATAACTTATCACGAAACATAGAAATGAGATGCGATATCGCGATCTAAGAAGCATTAGAATTCTATTGCTACGATGTGTAGGCATCTGCAAACGCTATTTCCTTGCAAGGAAGAGACGCATTTACATTCTTTTGGAGTGAGTACGAGGTATACATGACACTTCGCAATGAATATTATATCCTACCATGAAACATAGAAGTGAGATGCGATATCGCGTTTTAAGAAGCATTAGATCTCTATTGCCTCGACACGTAGACATCTGCAGACGCTATTTCCTAGCATGGAAGTGTCGCATTTACATTCTTTTGAAGTGAATACGAGGTGTACATGACACTTCGCAATGAATATTACATCTTATCACGAAACCTAGAACTGAGATGCGATATCGCGACTTAAGCAGCATTAGAACTCTATTGCTGCGATACGTAGACATCTGAATACGCTATTTCCTAGCAAACAATAGTCGCATTTTCATTCTTTTGAAGTGAATACGAGGTGTACATGACACTTCGCAATGAATATTATATTTTAGCACGAAACATAGAAATGAGATGCGATATCGCGATTTAAGTAGCATTAGAACTCTATTGCTACGATACGTAGACATCTGAAAACGCCATTTCCTAGCAAAGAAGTGTCGCATTTACAATTCATTTGGAGAGAATACGAGGTATACATGACACTTCGCAATGTATATTATATCCTATCATGAAACATAGAAGAGAGATGCGATATCGCGTTTTAAGAAGCATTAGAACTCTATGGCCTCGATGCGGAGACATTTGCAGACGCTATTTCCAAGCATCGAAGTGTCGCATTTACATTCTTTTGAAGTGAATACGAGGTATACATGACACTTCGCAACGAATATTATATCTTATCATGAAGCATAGAAATGAGATGCGATATCGCGTTTTGAGAGGCATTAGAGCACTATTGGCTCGATACATAGACATGTGCAAACGCTATTTCCTGGCAAGGAATTGTCGCATTTATATTCATTTAAAGTGAATACGAGGTATATGTGACACTTCGCAGTGAATGTTATATCTTATGAGGAAACATAGAAATGAGAGGCGATATCGCTTTTTGAGAAGCATTAGAACTCTCTTGCTACGACACGTAGACATTCTGCAAACGCTACTTCCCAGCAAGCAATAGTCGCATTTACATTCTTTTGAAGTGAATTCGAGGTTTACATGACACTTCGGAATGAATATTATAACTTATCGCGAAACATAGAAATGAGATGCGATATCACGTTCTAAGAAGCATTAGAACACTATGGCCTCGATGCGAAGATATCTGCAAACGCTATTTCCTAGCATGGAATTGTCGCATTTACATTCTTTTGAAGAGAATTCGAGGTATACATGACACTTCGGTATGAATACTCTAACTTATCACGAATCATAGAAATGAGATGGGATATCGCGATCTAAGAAGCATTAGAACTCTATTGTTACGATACGTAGACATCTGCAAACACTATTTCCTAGGATGGAAGTGTCGCATTTACATTCTTTTGAAGTGAATTCAAGGTATACATGACACTTCGGAATGAATATTATAACTTATCACGAACATAGAAATGAGATGCGATATCGCGATCTAAGAAGCATTAGAACTCTATTGCTACGATACGTAGGCATCTGCAAACTCTATTTCCTAGCAAGGAATAGGCGCGTTTTCATTCTTTTGAAGTGAATGCGAGGTATACATGACACTTCGCAATGAACTTTATATCTTATCATGTAGCATAGATATGAGATGCGATATCGCGTTTTAAGAAGCATTAGAGCACTATTGGCTCGATACATAGACATGTGCAAACGCTATTTCCTGGCAAGGAATTGTCGCATTTATATTCATTTAAAGTGAATACGAGGTATATGTGACACTTCGCAGTGAATGTTATATCTTATAATGAAACATAGAAATGACATGCGATATCGCGTTTTATGAAGCGTTAGAACACTATTGCTACGATACGTAGACATCTGGAAACGCTATTTCCCAGGAAGGAAGATTTGCAATTACATTCTTTAGATGTGAATACGAGGTCTACATGACACTTCGCAATGAATATTATACATTGTCGTGAAACATAGAAGTGAGATGGGAAATCGCGTTTTAAGCAGTATTAGAACTCTATTGCTACGATACGTAGACATCTGCAAACGCTATTTCCTAGCAAGGAAGTGTCGCATTTACATTCTATTGAAGTGAATACGAGGTATACATGACACTTCGCAATGAATATTATAACTTATCACGAAACATAGAAATGAGATGCGATATCGCGATTTAAGTAGCATTAGAACTCTATTGCTACGATACGTGGACATCTGAATACGCTATTTCCGAGCAAGGAAATGTCTCATTTACATTCGTTTGGGGTGAATACGAGGTATACATGACTCTTCGCAATGAATATTATATCTTATCACGAAACATATAAATGAGATGCGATATCGCTATTTAAGTAGCATTAGATCTCTATTGCTACGATACGTAGACATCTGCAAACGCTATTTCCTAGCAAGCAATAGTCGCATTTACATTCTTTTGAAGTGAATACGAGGTACACATGACACTTCGCAATGAATATTATATCTTATCACGAAACATATAAATGAGATGCGATATCGCGAATTAAGTAGCATTAGAACTCTATTGCTACGATACGTAGACATGTGCAAACGCTATTTCCTAGCAAGCAATAGTCGCATTTACATTCTTTTGAAGTGAATACAAGGTATATACATGACCATTCGCAATGAATATTATATATTACCACGAAATATAGAAATGAGATGCGATATCGCTATTTAAGTAGCATTAGAACTCTATTGCTACGATACGTAGACATCTGAATACGCTATTTCCTAGCAAGGAAATGTCGCATTTACATTCGTTTGGAGTGAATACGAGGTATGCATGACGCTTCGCAGTCAATATTATATCTTATCATGAAGCATAGATATGAGATGCGATATCGCGTTTTGAGAAACATTACAACTCTATTGCTACGATACGTAGACATCTGCAAACGCTATTTCCTAGGATGGTAGTGTTGCATTTACATTCTTTTGAAGTGAATTCGAGGTATACATGACACTTCGGAATGAATATTATAACTTATCACGAAACATAGAAATGAGATGCGATATCGCGATCTAAAAAGCATTAGATTTCTGTTGCTACGAAATGCAGGCATCTCCAGACGTTATTTCCTAGCAAGGAATAGTCGCATTTACATTCTTTTGAAGTGAATACGAGGTATGCATGACTCTTCGCAATGAATATTATATCTTATCATGAAACATATAAATGAGATGCGATATCGCGATTTAAGTAGCATTAGAACTCTATTGCTACGATACGTGGACAACTGAATACGCTATTTCCCAGCAAGGAAGTGTCGCATTTACATTCGTTTGGAGTGAATACGAGGTATACAGGGCACTTCGCAATGAATATTATCTCTTATCATGAAGCATAGAAATGAGATGCGATATTGCGTTCTGAGAAGCACTACAATTCTGTTGCTACGATACGTAGGCATCTGCAAACGCTATTTCCTAGCAAGGAATAGTCTCATTTACATTCTTTTGAAGTGAATACGAGTTATACGTGACACTCCGCAATGAATATTATATCTTATCACGAAACATATAAATGAGATGCGATATCGCGATTTAAGTAGCATTAGAACTCTATTGCTACGATACGTAGACATCTGCAAACGCTATTTCCTAGCAAGCAATAGTCGCATTTACATTCTTTTGAAGTGAATACGAGGTACACATGACACTTCGCAATGAATATTATATATTATCACGAAACATATAAATGAGATGCGATATCGCGAATTAAGTAGCATTAGAACTCTATTGCTACGATACGTAGACATGTGCAACGCTATTTCCTAGCAAGCAATAGTCGCATTTACATTCTTTTGAAGTGAATACGAGGTGTACATGACACTTCGCAATGAATATTACATCTTATCACGAAACCTAGAAATGAGATGCGATATCGCGACATAAGCAGCATTAGAACTCTATTGCTGCGATACGTAGACATCTGAATACGCTATTTCCTAGCAAGCAATAGTCGCGTTTACATTCTTTTGAAGTAAATACGAGGTATACATGACACTTCGCAATGAATATTATATCTTATCACGAAACATAGAAATGAGATGCGAAATCGCGATTTGTGTAGCATTAGAACTCTATTGCTACGATACGTAGACATCTGCAAACGCTATTTCCTAGCAAGCAATAGTCGCATTTACATTCTTTTGAAGTGAATACTAGGTATACAAGACACTTCGCAATGAAAATTATATCTTATCACGAAACATATAAATGTGATGCGATATCGCGATTTAAGTAGCATTAGAACGTTATTGCTACGATACGTAGACATCTGCAAACGCTATTTCCTATCAAGCAATATTCGCATTTACATTCTTTTGAAGTGAATACGAGGTACACATCACACTTCGCTGTGAATATTATATCTTATCACGAAACATAGAAATGAGATGCGAAATCGCGATTTGTGTAGCATTAGAACTCTATTGCTACGATACGTAGACATCTGCAAACGCTACTTCCTAGCAAGCAATAGTCGCATTTACATTCTGTTGATGCGAATACGAGGTATACATAACACTTCGCAATGAATATTATATCTTATCACGAAACATATAAATGAGATGCGATATCGCGATTTAAGTAGCATTAGAACTCTATTGCTACGATACGTAGACATCTGCAAACGCTATTTCCTAGCAAGGAAGATTCGCATTTACATTCTTTTGAAGTGAATACGAGGTGTACATGACACTTCGCAATGAATATTACATCTTATCACGAAACCTAGAACTGAGATGCGATATCGCGACTTAAGCAGCATTAGAACTCTATTGCTGCGATACGTAGACATCTGAATACGCTATTTCCTAGCAAACAATAGTCGCATTTTCATTCTTTTGAAGTGAATACGAGGTGTACATGACACTTCGCAATGAATATTATATTTTATCACGAAACATAGAAATGAGATGCGATATCGCGATTTAAGTAGCATTAGAACTCTATTGCTACGATACGTAGACATCTGAAAACGCCATTTCCTAGCAAAGAAGTGTCGCATTTACATTCATTTGGAGAGAATACGAGGTATACATGACACTTCGCAATGTATATTATATCCTATCATGAAACATAGAAGAGAGATGCGATATCGCGTTTTAAGAAGCATTAGAACTCTATGGCCTCGATGCGGAGACATTTGCAGACGCTATTTCCAAGCATCGAAGTGTCGCATTTACATTCTTTTGAAGTGAATACGAGGTATACATGACACTTCGCAACGAATATTATATCTTATCATGAAGCATAGAAATGAGATGCGATATCGCGTTTTGAGAGGCATTAGAACACTATTGCTACGAAACGTAGACATCTGCAGGCGCTTTTTCCTTCTAAGGAAGATTCGCATTTACATTCTTTTAAAATGAATTCGAGGTTTACATGACACTTCGGAAAGAATATTATAACTTATCACGAAACGTAAAAATGAGATGCGATATCGCGATCTAAGGAGCATTAGAAATCTATTGCTACGATACGTAGGCATCTGCAAACGCTATGCCCTAGCAAGGAATAGTCGCACTTACATTCTTTTGAAGAGAATACGAGGTATACATGACACTTCGCAATGAATATTATATCTTATCATGAAACATATAAATGAGATGCGATATCGCGATTTAAGTAGCATTAGAACTCTATTGCTACGATACGTGGACAACTGAATACGCTATTTCCCAGTAAGGAAGTGTCGCATTTACATTCGTTTGGAGTGAATACGAGGTATATAGGACACTTCGCAATGAATATTATATCTTATCACGAAGCATAGAAATGAGATGCGATATTGCGTTCTGAGAAGCACTACAATTCTGTTGCTACGATACGTAGGCATCTGCAAACGATATTTCCTAGCAAGGAATAGTCTCATTTACATTCTTCTGAAGTGAATGCGAGTTATACGTGACACTTCGCAATGAATATTGTATCTTATTACGAAACATATAAATGAGATGCGATATCGCGATTTAACTAGCATTAGAATTCTATTGCTACGATACGTAGACATCTGCAAACGCTATTTCCTAGCAAGCAATAGTAGCATTTACATTCTTTTGAAGTGAATACGAGGTACACATGACACTTCGCAATGAATATTATATCTTATCAGGAAACATAGAAATGAGATGCGATATCGCGTTTTGAGAAGCATTAGAACTCTATTGCTACGATACGTAGACATCTGCAAGCGCTATTTTCTAGCAAGCAATAGTCGCACTTACATTCTTCTGAAGTGAATTCGAGGTTTACATGACACTTCGGAATGAATATTATAACTTATCATGAAACATAGAAGGGAGATGCGATATCGCGTTTTAAGAAGCATTAGAACTCTATGGCCTCGATGCGGACACATCTGCAGACGCTATTTCCTAGCCTCGAAGTGTCGCATTTACATTCTTTTGAAGTGAATACGAGGTGTACACGACACTTCGCAATGAATATTATATCTTATCATGAAGCTTGGAAATGAGATGCGATATCGCGTTTTGAGAAGCATTAGAACACTGTTGCTACGATACGTAGGCATCTGCAAATGCTATGCCCTAGCAACGAATAGTCGCATTTACATTCTTTTGATGTGAATGCGAGGTATACGTGACACTTCGCAATGAATATTATATCTTATAATGGAACATATAAATGTGATGCGATATCTCGATCTAAGAAGCATTAGAACTCTATTGCCTCGACGCGTAGACATCTGCAGACGCTATTTCCTAGCATGGAAGTGTCGCATTTTCATTCTTTTGTAGTGAATGCGAGGTATACATGACACTTCGCAATGAATCTTATATCTTATCAGGAAACATAGAAATGAGATGCGATATCGCGTTTTGAAAAGCATTAGAACTCTATGGCCTCGATGCGGACACATCTGCAGACGCTATTTCCTAGCCTCGAAGTGTCGCATTTACATTCTTTTGAAGTGAATACGAGGTGTACATCGCACCTCGCAATGAATATTATATCTTATCATGAAACATAGAAGTGAGATGCGATATCGCATCATAAGAAGCATTAGAACCCTATTGCCTAGATGCGGAGATATCTGCAAACGCAATTTCCTAGTATGGAAGTGTCGCATTTACATTCTTTTGAAGTGAATTCGAGGTATACATGACACTTCGGAATGAATATTATAATTTATCACGAAACATAGAAATGAGATGCGATATCGCGATCTAAGAAGCATTAGAACTCTATTGCTACGATACGTAGGCATCTGCAAACGCTATTTCCTAGCAAGCAATAGTCGCATTTACATTCATTTGAAGTGAATACGAGGTATACATGACACTTCGCAATGAATATTATATCTTATCATGAATCATAGAAGTGAGATGCGATATCGCGTTTTAAGAAGCATTAGAACTCTATGGCATCGATGCGGAGACATCAGCAAACGCTATTTCCTAGCATGGAAGTGTCGCACTTACATTCTTTTGAAGTGAATACGAGGTATACATGACACTTCGCGATGAATATTATATCTTATCACGAAACATATAAATGAGATGCGATATCGCGATTTAAGTAGCATTAGAACTCTATTGCAACGATACGTAGACATCTGAATACGCTATTTCCTACCAAGGAAGTGTCGCATTGACATTCGTTTGGAGTGAATACGAGGTATACATGACACTTCGCAGTGAATATTATATTTTATCAGGAAACATAGAAATGAGATGCGATATCGCGTTTTGAGAAGCATTAGAACTCTATTGCTACGATACGTAGACATCTGCAAGCGCTATTTTCTAGCAAGCAATAGTCGCACTTACATTCTTTTGAAGTGAATTCGAGGTTTACATGACACTTCGGAATGAATGTTATAACTTATCATGAAACATAGAAGGGAGATGCAATATCGCGTTTTAAGAAGCATTAGAACTCTATGGCCTCGATGCGGACACATCTGCAGACGCTATTTCCTAGCCTCGAAGTGTCGCATTTACATTCTTTTGAAGTGAATACGAGGTGTACACTACACTTCGCAATGAATATTATATCTTATCATGAAGCTTAGAAATGAGATGCGATATCGCGTTTTGAGAAGCATTAGAACACTATTGCTACGATACGTAGACATCTGCAAACGCAGTTTCCGAGCAAGGAAGATTCGCATTTATATTCTTTTGAAGTGAATACGAGGTATGCATGACACTTCGCAATGAATATTATATCTTATCTTGTAACATAAAAGTGAGATGCGATATCGCGTCATAAGAAGCATTAGAACCCTATTGCCTAGATGCGGAGATATCTGCAAACGCAATTTCCTAGCAAGGAAGTGTCGCATTTACATTCTTTTGAAGTGAATACGAGGTATCCATGACACTTCGCAATGAATATTATATCTTATCAGGAAACATAGAAATGAGATGCGATATCGCGTTTTGAAAAGCATTAGAACTCTATGGCCTCGATGCGGACACATCTGCAGACGCTATTTCCTAGCCTCGAAGTGTCGCATTTACATTCTTTTGAAGTGAATACGAGGTGTACATCGCACCTCGCAATGAATATTATATCTTCTTACGAAACGTAGAAATGGGATGCGATATCGCGATTTAAGTAGCAATAGAGCTCTATTGCTACAATACGTAGACATCTGAATACGCTATTTCCTAGCAAGTAATAGTCGCATTTACATTCTTTTGAAGTGAATTCGAGGTATACATGACACTTCGTAATGAATATTGTAACTTATCATGAAACATAGAAATGAGATGCGATATCGCGATATAAGAAGCATTAGAACTCTATTGCTACGATACGTAGGCATCTGCAAACGCTATTTCCTAGCAAGCAATAGTCGCATTTACATTCTTTTGAAGTGAATTCGAGGTTTACATGACACTTCGGAATGAATATTATAACTTATCACGGAACATAGAAATGAGATGCGATATCGCGATCTAAGAAGCATTAGAACTCTATTGCTATGATACGTAGGCATCTGCAAACGCTATGCCCTAGCAAGGAATAGTCGTATTTACATTCTTTTGATGTGTACACGAGGTACACTTGACACTTCGCAATGAATATTATATTTTATAATGAATCATCGAAATGAGATGCGCTATCGCAATCTAAGAAGCATTAGAACTCTATTGCCTCGACCAATAGACATCTGCAGACTCTTTTTCCTAGCATGGAAGTGTCGCATTTTCATTCTTTTGTAGTGAATGCGAGGTATTCATGACACTTCGCAATGAATATTATATCTTAATCACGAAACATAGAAGAGAGATGCGATATCGCCTTCTAAGAAGCATTAGAACACTATGGCTTCGATGCGGAGACATCAGCAAACGCTATTTCCTAGCATGGAAGTGTCGCACTTACATTCTTTTGAAGTGAATACGAGACATACATGACACTTCGCGATGAATATCATATCTTATCACGAAACATATAAATGAGATGCGATATCGCGATTTAAGTAGCATTAGAGCTCTATTGCTACAATACGTAGACATCTGAATACGCTATTTCCTAGCAAGTAATAGTCGCATTTACATTCTTTTGAAGTGAATTCGAGGTATACATGACACTTCGTAATGAATATTGTAACTTATCATGAAACATAGAAATGGGATGCGATATCGCGATATAAGAAGCATTAGAACTCTATTGCTACGATACGTAGGCATCTGCAAACGCTATTTCCTAGCAAGCAATAGTCGCATTTACATTCTTTTGAAGTGAATTCGAGGTTTACATGACACTTCGGAATGAATATTATAACTTATCACGGAACATAGAAATGAGATGCGATAATCGCGATCTAATAAGCATTAGAACTCTATTGCTATGATACGTAGGCATCTGCAAACGCTATGCCCAAGCAAGGAATAATCGCATTTACATTTTTTGAAGTGAATTCGAGGTTTACATGACACTTCGGAATGAATATTATAACTTATCATGAAACATAGAAGAGAGATGCGATATCGCGTTTTAAGAAGCATTAGAACTCTATGGCATCGATGCGGAGACATCAGCAAACGCTATTTCCTAGCAAGGAAGTGTCTCATTGACATTCGTTTGGAGTGAATACGAGGTATACATGACACTCGCAATGAATATTATATCTTATCATGAAGCATAGAAATGAGATGCGATATCGCGTTTTGAGAAGCATTAGAACTCTATTGCTACGATACGTAGACATCTGCAAACGCTATTTCCGAGCAAGGAAGATTCGCATTTACATTCTTTTGAAGTGAATACGAGGTGTACATGACACTTCGCAATGAATATTATATCTTATCAGGAAACATAGAAATGAGATGCGATATAGCGTTTTCAGAAGCATTAGAACTCTATTGCTACGATACGTAGGCATCTGCAAACGCTATGCCCTAGCAAGGAATAGTCGTATTTACATTCTATTGATGTGTATACGAGGTACACATGACACTTCGCAATGAATATTATATTTTATAATGAATCATCGAAATGAGATGCGCTATCGCAATCTAAGAAGCATTAGAACTCTATTGCCTCGACGCATAGACATCTGCAGACTCTTTTTCCTAGCATGGAAGTGTTGCATTTTCATTCTTTTGTAGTGAATGCGAGGTATACATGACACTTCGCAATGAATATTATATCTTATCATGAAACATAGAAGAGAGATGCGATATCGCGTTCTAAGAAGCATTAGAACACTATGGCATCGATGCGGAGACATCAGCAAACGCTATTTCCTAGCAAGGAAGTGTCTCATTGACATTCGTTTGGAGTGAATACGAGGTATACATGACACTTCACAATGAATATTATATCTTATCATGAAGCATAGAAATGAGATGCGATATCGCGTTTTGAGAAGCATTAGAACTCTATTGCTACGATACGTAGACATCTGCAAACGCTATTTCCGAGCAAGGAAGATTCGCATTTACATTCTTTTGAAGTGAATACGAGGTGTACATGACACTTCGCAATGAATATTATATCTTATCAGGAAACATAGAAATGAGATGCGATATAGCGTTTTCAGAAGCATTAGAACTCTATTGCTACGATACGTAGGCATCTGCAAACGCTATGCCCTAGCAAGGAATAGTCGTATTTACATTCTTTTGATGTGTATACGAGGTACACATGACACTTCGCAATGAATATTATATTTTATAATGAATCATCGAAATGAGATGCGCTATCGCAATCTAAGAAGCATTAGAACTCTATTGCCTCGACGCATAGACATCTGCAGACTCTTTTCCTAGCATGGAAGTGTCGCATTTTCATTCCTTTGTAGTGAATGCGAGTATACATGACACTTCGCAATGAATATTATATCTTATCATGAAACATAGAAGAGAGATGCGATATCGCGTTCTAAGAAGCATTAGAAACACTATGGCCTCGATGCGGAGACATCTGCAAACGCTATTTCCTAGCAAGCAATAGTCGCATTTACATTCTTTTGAAGTGAATACGAGGTGTACATGACACTTCGCAATGAATATTATATCTTATCATGAATCATAGAAGTGAGATGCAATATCGCGTTTTAAGAAGCATTAGAACCTTATTACCTCGACGCTTAGACATCTGCAGACGCTATTTCCTGGCATGGAAGTGTCGCATTTACATTCTTTTGAAGTGAATACGAGGTATACATGACACTTCGCAATGAATAATAAATCTTATCATGAAGCATAGAAATGAGATGAGATATCGCGTTTTGAGAGGCATTAGAACACTATTGCTACCTTACGTAGACATCAGCAAGCGCTATTTCCTTCGAAGGAAGATTCGCATTTACATTCTTTTGAAGAGAATACGAGGTTTACATGACACTTCGGAATGAATATTATAACTTATCATGAAACATAGAAGAGAGATGCGATATCGCGTTTTAAGAAGCATTAGAACTCTATGGCATCGATGCGGAGACATCAGCAAACGCTATTTCCTAGCATGGAAGTGTCGCACCTACATTCTTTTGAAGTGAATACGAGGTATACATGACAATTCGCAATGAATATTATATCTTATCACGAAACATATAAATGAGGTGTCATATCGCGATTTAAGTAGCATTAGAACTTTATTGCTTTGATACGTAGACATCTGAATACGCTATTTCCTAGCAAGGAAGTGTCGCATTTACATTCGTTTGGAGTGAATAAGAGGTATACATGACACTTCGCAATGAATATTATATCTTATCATGAAACATAGAAGAGAGATGCTATATCGCGTTTTAAGAAGCATTAGAAATCTATGGCCTCGATGCGGACACATCTGCAGACGCTATTTCCTAGCTTCGAAGTGTCGCATTTACATTCTTTTGAAGTTAATACGAGGTGTACATGACACTTCGCAATGAACATTATATCTTATCACGAAACGTAGAAATGAGTTGGGATATCGCGATTTATGTAGCATTACAACTCTATTGCTACGATACGTGGACATCTGAATACGCCATTTCCAAGCGAGGAAGTGTCGCATTTACATTTGTTTGGAGTGAATGCGAGGTATACATGACACTTCGCAATGAATATTATATCTTATCAGGAAACATAGAAATGAGATGCGATATCGCGTTTTCAGAAGCATTAGAACTCTATGGCCTCGATGCGGAGACATCTGCAAACGCTATTTCCTAGCAAGCAATAGTCGCATTTACTTTCTTTTGAAGTGAATACGACGTGTACATGACACTTCGTAATGAATATTATATCTTATCACGAAACATAGAAATAGGATGCGATATCGCGATCTAAGAAGCATTAGATCTCTATTGCTACGATACGTAGGCATCTGCAAACTCTATACCCTAGAAAGGAATAGTCGCATTTACATTCTTTTGAGGTGAATACGAGGTATACATGACACTCCGCAATGAATATTATATCTTATCATGAAACATAGAAGTGAGATTCGATATCGCGTTTTAAGAAGCATTAGAACTTTATTGCTACGATACGTAGACATCTGCAAACGCAATTTCCGAGCAAGGAAGATTCGGATTTACATTCTTTTGAAGTGAATACGAGGTGTACATGACACTTCGCAATGAATATTATATCTTATCAGGAAACATAGAAATGAGATGCGATATCGCGTTTTCAGAAGCATTAGAACTCTATTGCTACGATACGTAGACATCTGAATACGCTATTTCCTAGCAAGGAAGTGTCTCATTGACATTCGTTTGGAATGAATACGAAGTATACATGACAGTTCGCAAAGAACATTATATCTTATCACGAAACCTAGAAATGAGATGCGATATCGCGATTTAAGAAGCATTAGAACTATACGGTCTCGATGCGGAGAAATCTGCAAACGCTATTTCCTAGCAAGCAGTAGCCACATTTACATTCTTTTGTAGTGAATACGAGGTATTCATGACACTTCGCAATGAATATTATATCTTATCACGAAACATATAAGTGGGATGCGATATCGGGATTTAAGTAGCATTAGAACTATATTGCTACGATACGTAGACATCTGTAAACGCTATTTCCTAGCAAGCAATAATCGCATTTACTTTCTTTTGAAGTGAATACGAGGTGTACATGACATTTCGTAATGAATATTATATCTTATCACGAAACATAGAAATGGGATGCGATATCGCGATCTAAGAAGCATTAGAACTCTATTGCTACGATACGTAGGCATCTGCAAACGCTATACCCTAGAAAGGAATAGTCGCATTTACATTCTATTGAGGTGAATACGAGGTATACATGACACTCCGCAATGAATATTATATCTTATCATGAAACATAGAAGTGAGATGCTATATCGCGTTTTAAGAAGCATTAGAACTTTATTGCTACGATACGTAGACATCTGAATACGCTATTGCCTAGCAAGAAAGTGTCGCATTTACATTCTTTTGAAGTGAATACGAGGTGTACATGACACCTCGCAATGAATATTATATCTTCTCACGAAACATAGAAATGGGATGCGATATCGCGATTTAAGTAGCATTAGAAATCTATTGCTACAATACGTAGACATCTGAACACGCTATTTCCTAGCAAGTAATAGTCGCATTTACATTCTTTTGAAGTGAATTCGAGGTATACATGACACTTCGTAATGAATATTATAACTTATCATGAAACATAGAAATGAGATGCGATATCGCGACATAAGAAGCATTAGAACTCTATTGCTACGATATGTAGGCATCTGCAAACGCTATTTCCTAGCAAGCAATAGTCTCATTTACATTCTTTTGAAGTGAATTCGAGGTTTACATGACACTTCGGAATGAATATTATAACATATCGCGGAACATAGAAATGAGATGCGATATCGCGATCTAAGAAGCATTAGAACCCTATTGCTACTATCCGTAGGCATCTGCAGACGCTATGCCCAAGCAAGGAATAGTCGCATTTACATTCTTTTGATGTGAATACGAGGTACACATGACACTTCGCAATGAATATTAAATCTTATAATGGAACATAGAAATGTGATGCGATATCTCGATCTAAGAAGCATTAGAACTCTATTGCCTCGACGCGTAGACATCTGCAGACGCTATTTCCTAGCATGGAAGTGTCGCATTTTCATTCTTTTGTAGTGAATGCGAGGTATACGTGACACTTCGCAATGAATATTATATCTTATCATGAAACATAGAAGTGAGGTGCGATATCGCGTTTTAAGAAGCATTAGAACTCTATTGCTACGATACGTAGAGTTCTGAATAAGCTATTTCCTAGCAAGGAAGTGTTGCACTTACATTCGATTGGAGAGAATACGAGGTATACATGACACTTCGCAATGAATATTATACCTTATCATGTAACATAAAAGTGAGATGCGATATCGCGTCATAAGAAGCATTAGAACTCTATTGCCTCGATGCGGAGATATCTGCAAACGCAATTTCCTGGTATGGAAGTGTCGCATTTACATTCCTTTGAAGTGAATTCGAGGTATACATGACACTTCGCAATGAATATTATATCTTACCATGAAGCATAGAAATGAGATGCGATATCGCGTCTTAAGAAGCATTAGAACCCTATTGCCTCGATGTGGAGATATCTGCAAACGCTATTTCCTAGCAAGCAATAGTCGCATTTACATTCTTTTGAAGTGAATACAAGGTATACATGACCATTCACATTGAATATTATATCTTATCACGAAACATAGGAATGAGATGCGATATCGCGATTTAAGTAGCATTAGAACTCTATTGCTACGATACGTAGACATCTGAATACGCTATTTCCTAGCAAGGAAGTGTCGCATTTACATTCTTTTGAAGTGAATACGAGGTGTACATGACACCTCGCAGTGAATATTATATCTTATCTCGAAACATAGAAATGAGATGCGATATCGCGTTTTGAGAAGCATTAGAACACTATTGCTACGAAACGTAGACATCTGCAAGCGCTATTTTCTAGCAAGGAAGATTCGCATTTACATACTTTTGAAGTGAATACGAGGTATACATGACACTTCGCAATGAATATTATATCCTATCATGAAACACAGAAGTGAGATGCGATATCGCGACCTAAGAAGCATTAGAACCCTATTGCTACGATACGTTGGCATCTGCAAACGCTGTGCCCAAGCAAGGAATAGTCGCATTTACATTCTTTTGATGTGAATACGTGGTATACATGACACTTCGCAATGAATATTATATCTTATAATGGAACATAGATATGTGATGCGATATCTCGATCTAAGAAGCATTAGAACTCTATTGCTACGATACGTAGGCATCTGCAAACTCTATGCCCTAGCAAGGAATAGTCGCATTTACATTCTTTTGAAGTGAATACGAGGTATACATGACACTTCGCTATGAATATTATATCTTATCACGAAACATATAAATGAGGTGTCATATCGCGATTTAAGTAGCATTAGAACGCTATTGCTACGATACGTAGACATCTGCAAACGCTATTTCCTAGCAAGCAATAGTCGCATTTACATTCTATTGAAGTGAATACAAGGTATACATGACCATTCGCATTGAATATTATATCTTATCACGAAACATAGAAATGAGATGCGATATCGCGATTTAAGTAGCATTAGAACTCTATTGCTACGATACGTAGACATCTGAATACGCTATTTCCTAGCATGGAAGTGTCGCATTTACATTCCTTTGTAGCGAATACGAGGTATACGTAACACTGCACAATGAATATTACATCTAATCATGAAACGTAGAAATGAGATGCGATATCGCGATATAAGAAGCATTAGAACTCTATTGCTTCGATACGGAGACATCTGCAGTCGCTATTTCCTAGTAAGGAAGTCTCGCATTTATATTCTTTTGAAGTGTATACGAGGTATAAGTGAAACTTCGCAATGAATATTATATCTTATCACGAAACATATTAATGAGATGCAATATCGCGATTTAAGTAGCATTAGAACTCTATTGCTACGATACGTAGACATCTGCAAACGCTATTTCCTAGCAAGCAATGGTCGCATTTACTTCCTTTTGAAGGGAATACGATGTGTACATGACACTTCGCAATGAATATTATATCTTATCACGAAACATAGAAATGAGATGCGATATCGCGATTTAAGTAGCATTAGAACTCTATTGCTTCGATACGTAGACATCTAGTACTGCTATTTCCTAGCAAGGAAGTGTGGCATTTACAGTCCTTTGATGGGTAGACGAGGCATACATAACACTGCGCAATGAATATTAAATCTTAGCATGGAACATAGAAATGAGATGCGAAATACCGTTTCAAGAAGCATAAGAATTCTACTGTTTCGATACGTAGACATCTGCAAACGCCATTTCCTAGCATGGAAGAGTCGCATTTACATTCTTTTGAAGTGAATACGAGTTATGCATAACACTTCGCAATGAATATTATATCTTATCATGAAACATTGGAATGAGATGCGATATCGCGTTTTAAGAAGTGTCAGAACTATGTTTCTACGATAGGAAGACATCTGCAAACGCCATTTCCTAGCAAAGAATTGTCGCATTTACATTCTCTTGAAGTGAATATGAGCTATACATGACACCTCGCAATGAATATTATAGCTTATCATGAAACATAGGAGTGTGATGCGATATCGCGTTTTAAGAAGCACTAGAAATCTATTGCTACGATACGTTGGCATCTGCAAACGCTATTTGCTAGCAAGGATGTGTCGCATTTACATTCGTTTGTAGTGAATACGCGGTATACATGACATTCCGCAGTAAATATTATATCTTATCACGAAACATAGAAATGAAATGCGACATCTCGTTTTAAGAAGCATTAGGACTCTTTTGCTAAGATAAGTAGACATCTGTAAACGATATTCCCAAGGATGAAAACGTCGCATTTACATTCTTTTGAAGTGAATACGAGGTATACATGACACTTCGCAATGATTATTATATCTAATCAAGAAACATAAAGGAAATACGCGATATCGCGTTTCAAGAAGCAATAGATATCTATTTTTACGATACGTAGACATCTGCAAACAATACTTCCTATCAAGGAAGTGTCGCATTTACAATCTTTTGAAGTGAATACGAGGTATACATAACACTCCACAATGAATATTATATCTTATCACGAAACATAGAAATGAAATGCGACATCTCGTTTTTAGGAGCATTAGAACTCCATTCTTACGATACGTGGTCATCTGGAAACGCTATTTCCTAGCAAGGAAGTGTCGCATTTACATTCGTTTGGAGTGAATACGAGGTATACATGACACTTCGCAATGAATATTATATCTTATCATGAAGCATAGAAATGAGATGCGATATCGCCTTTTGAGAAGCATTAGAACTCTATTGCTACGATACGTAGACATCTGCGAACGCTATTTCCGAGCAAGGAAGATTCGCATTTACATTCTTTTGAAGAGAATACGAGGTATACATCACACTTCGCAAAGAACATTATATCTTATCACGAAACATAGAAATGAAATGCGACATCTCGTTTTAAGAAGCATTAGGACTCTTTTGCTAAGATAAGTAGACATCTGTAAACGATATTCCCAAGGATGAAAACGTCGCATTTACATTCTTTTGAAGTGAATACGAGGTATACATGACACTTCGCAATGAATATTATATCCTATCACGAAACATATAAATGAGATGCGATATCGCGATTTAAGAAGCATTAGAATTCTATTGCTACGATACGTAGACGTCTGCAAACACTATTTCCTAGCAAGGAAGTGGCGCATTTTCATTCGTTTGGAGTGAATAAGAGGTATTCATGACACTTCGCAATGACTATTATATCTTATCAGCAAACATAGAAATGAAATGTGACATCTTGTTTTAAGAGCCATTAGGACACTTTTGCTACGATACGTAGACATCTGCAAACGCTATTTCCTAGGACGGAAATGTCACACTTACATCCTTTTGAAGTGAATACGAGGTATACATGACACTTCGCAATGAATATTATATCTTAGCACGAATCATAGGAATGAGATGCGATATCGCGTTTTGAGAAGCATCAGAGCTCTATGGCCTCGATGCGGAGACATCTGCGAACGCTATTTCCTAGCAAGCAATAGTCGCATTTACTTTCTTTTGAAGTGAATACGAGGTGTACATGACACTTCGCAATGAATATTATATCTTATCATGAAGCACAGAAGTGAGATGCGATATCGCGTTTTCAGAAGCATTAGAACTTTATGGCCTCGATGCGGAGACATCTGCAAACGCTATTTCCTAGCATGGAGGTGTCGCTCTTACATTCTTTTGAAGTGAATACGAGGTGTACATGACACTTCGGAATGAATATTGTAACTTATCACGAAACATAGAAATGAGATGCGATATCGCGATCTAAGAAGCATTAGAACTCTATTGCAACGATACGTAGGCATATGCAAACGCTATGGCCTAGAAAGAAATAGTCGCATTTACATTCTTTTGAGGTGAATACGAGGTATACATGACACTCCGCAATGAATATTATATCTTATCATGAAACATAGAAGTGAGATGCGATATCGCGTTTTAAGAAGCATTAGAACTCTATGGCCTCGATGCGGACACATCTGCAGACGCTATTTCCTAGCCTCGAAGTGTCGCATTTACATTCTTTTGAAGTAAATACGAGGTGTACATGACACTTCGCAATGAACATTATATCTTATCACGAAACGTAGAAATGAGTTGCGATATCGCGATTTAAGTAGCATTACAACTCTATTGCTACGATTCCTGGACATCTGAATACGCCATTTCCTAGCAAGGAAGTGTCGCATTTACATTCGTTTGGAGTGAATGCGAGGTATACATGACACTTCGCAATGAATATTATATCTTATCAGGAAACATAGAAATGAGATACGACATCGCGTTCTCAGAAGCATTAGAATTCTATGGCCTCGATGCGGAGACATCTGCAAACGCTATTTCCTAGCAAGCAATAGTCGCATTTACTTTCTTTTGAAGTGAATACGAGGTGTACATGACACTTCGGAATGAATATTATATCTTATCACGAAACATACAATTGAGATGCGATATCGCGATTTAAGTAGCATTAGAACTCTATTGCTACGATACGTAGACATCTGAATACGCTATTTCCTAGCAAGGAATATTCGCACTTACCTTCTTTTGAAGTGAATACGAGGTATACGTGACACTTCGCAATGAATATTATATCTTATAACGAAGCATAGGAATGAGATGCGATATCGCGTTTTGAGAAGCATTCGAGCTCTATTGCTACGATACATAGACATCTGCAAACGCTATTTCCTAGCAAGGAAGATTCGCATTTACATTCTTTTGCAGTGAATACGAGGTATACATGACACTTCGCAATGAATATTATATCTTATCATGAAACACAGAAGAGAGATGCGATATCGCGTTGTACGAAGCATTAAAACTCTATGGCCTCGATGCGGAGACTTCAGCAAACGCTATTTCCTAGCATGGAAGTGTCGCACTTACATTCTTTTGAAGTGAATACGAGGTATACATGACATTTCGCAATGAATATTATATCTTATCACGAAACGTAGAAATGAGTTGCGATATCGCGATATAAGTAGCATTACAACTCTATTGCTACGATACGTGGACATCTGAATACGCCATTTCCTAGCAAGGAAGTGTCGCATTTACATTCGTTTGGAGTGAATGCGAGGTATACATGACACTTCGCAATGTATATTATATCTTATCATGAAACATAGAAGAGAGATGCAATATCGCGTTTCAAGAAGCATTAGAACTCTATGGCCTCGATGCGGAGACATCTGCAAACGCTATTTCCGAGCAGGGAAGTGTCGCATTTACATTCGTTTATAGTGAATACGAGCTGTACATGACACGTCGCAATGAATATTATATCTTATCAGGAAACATAGAAATGAGATGCGATATCGCGTTTTCAGAAGCATTAGAACTTTATGGCCTCGATGCGGAGACATCTGCAAACGCTATTTCCTAGCATGGAGGTGTCGCTCTTACATTCTTTTGAAGTGAATACGAGGTATACATGACAATTCGCAATGAATATTATATCTTATCACGAAACATATAAGTGGGATGCGATATCGGGATTTAAGTAGCATTAGAACTATATTGCTACGATACGTAGACATCTGCAAACGCTATTTCCTAGGAAGCTATAGTCGCATTTACTTTCTTTTGAAGTGAATACGAGGTGTACATGACACTTCGGAATGAATATTATAACTTATCACGAAACATAGAAATGAGATGCGATATCGCGATCTAAGTAGCATTAGAACTATATTGCTACGATACGTAGACATCTGCAAACGCTATTTCCTAGCAAGCAATAGTCGCATTTACTTTCTTTTGAAGTGAATACGAGGTGTACATGACACAGCGGAATGAATATTATAACTTATCACGAAACATAGAAATGAGATGCGATATCGCGATCTAAGAAGCATTAGAACTCTATTGCTACGATACGTAGGCATATGCAAACGCTATGCCCTAGAAAGGAATAGTCGCATTTACATTCTTTTGAGGTGAAAACGAGGTATACATGACACTCCGCAATGAATATTATATCTTATCATGAAGCACAGAAGTGAGATGCGATATCGCGTTTTCAGAAGCATTAGAACTTTATGGCCTCGATGCGGAGACATCTGCAAACGCTATTTCCTAGCATGGAGGTGTCGCTCTTACATTCTTTTGAAGTGAATACGAGGTATACATGACAATTCGCAATGAATATTATATCTTATCATGAAACACAGAAGAGAGATGCAATATCGCGTTTCAAGAAGCATTAGAACTCTATGGCCTCGATGCGGACACATCTACAAACGCTACTTCCTAGCAAGCAATAGTCGCATTTACATTCTTTTGAAGTGAATACGAGGTATTCATGACACTTCGCAATGAACATTATATCTTATCACGAAACATAGAAATGAGATGCGATATCGCAATTTAAGTAGCATTAGAAATCTATTGCTACGATACGTAGACATCTGAATACGCTATTTCCTAGCAAGGAAGTGTCGCATTTACATTCGTTTGGAGTGAATACGAGGTATACATGACACTTCGCAATGAATATTATATCTTATCATGAAGCATAGAAATGAGATGCGATATCGCCTTTTGAGAAGCATTAGAACTCTATTGCTACGATACGTAGACATCTGCGAACGCTATTCCGAGCAAGGAAGATTCGCATTTACATTCTTTTGAAGAGAATACGAGGTATACATCACACTTCGCAAAGAACATTATATCTTATCACGAAACATAGAAGAGTGATGCGATATCGCGATCTAAGTATCATTAGAACTATATTTCCACAATACGTAGACATCTGCAAACGCTATTTCCTAGCAAGCAATAGTCGCATTTACATTCTTTTGAAGTGAACACGAGGTATACATGACACTTCGCAATGAATATTATATCTTATCATGATACATAGAAGAGAGATGCGATATCGCGTTGTAAGAAGCATTAAAACTCTATGGCCTCCATGCGGAGAAATCTGCAAACGCTATTCCTAGCATGGAAGTGCCGCACTTACATTCTTTTGAAGTGAATACGAGGTATACATGACACTTCGCAATGAACATTATATCTTAACATGAAACATAGTAGTGAGATGCGATATCGCGTTTTAAGAAGCATTAGAACCCTTTTGCCTCGACGCGTAGACATCTGCAGACGCTACTTCCCAGCATGGAAGAGTCGCATTTACATTCTTTTGTAGTGAATATGAGGTGTACATGTCACTTCGCAATGAATATTATATCTTATCACGAAGCATAGAAATGAGATGCGATATCGCGTTTCAAGAAGCATTGGAACTCTATTGCTCCGATACGTAGGCATCTGCAATCGTTATTTCCTAGCAAGGGAGACTCGCCTTTACATTCTCTTGAAGTGAATACGAGGTATACATGACACTTCGCAATGAATATTATATCTTATCATGAAACATAGAAGAGAGATGCGATATCGCGTTCTAAGAAGCATTAGAATTCTATGGCCTCGATGCGGAGACATCTGCAAACGCTATTTCCTAGCATGGAAGTGTCGCACTTACATTCTTTTGAAGTGAATACGATGTATACGTGACACTTCGCAATGAATATTATATATTATCACGAAACATATAAATGAGATGTGATATGGCGATATAAGTAGCATTAGAACGCTATTACTACGATACGTAGACGTCTGCAAACGCTATTTCCTAGCAAGGAAGATTCGCATTTACATTCTTTTGTACTGAACACGAGGTATACATGACACTTCGCAATGAATATTATATCTTATCACGAAGCATAGAAATGAGATGCGATATCGCGTTTCAAGAAGCATTGGAACTCTATTGCTCCGATACGTAGGCATCTGCAAACGTTATTTCCTTGCAAGGGAGACTCGCATTTACATTCTCTTGAAGTAAATACGAGGTATACATGACACTTCGCAATGAATATTATATCTTATCATGAAACATAGAAGAGAGATGCGATATCGCTTTGTAAGAAGCATTAAAACTCGATGACTTCGATGCGGAGACATCTGCAAACGCTATTTCCTAGCATGGAAGTGTGGCACTTACATTCTTTTGAAGTGAATACGAGGTATACATGACACTTCTGTATGAATATTCTAACTTATCACGAATCATAGAAATGAGATGCGATATCGCGATCTAAGAAGCATTAGAACTCTATTGCTACGATACGTAGGCATCTGCAAACGCTATTTCCTAGCATGGAAGTGTGGCACTTACATTTTTTTGAAGTGAATACGAGGTATACATGACATTTCGCAATGAATATTATATCTTATCATGAAACATAGAAGTGCGATGCGATATCGCCTTTTAAGAAGCATTAGATCTCTATTGCCTCGACACGTAGACATCTGCAGACGCTATTTCCTAGCATGGAAGTGTCGGATTTACATTCTTTTGAAGTGAATACGAGGTATACATGAAACTTCGCAATGAATATTATATCTTATCACGAAATATAGAAGTGAGATGCGATATCGAGATTTAAGTAGCATTAGAACTCTATTGCTACGATACGTAGACATCTGAATACGCCATTTCCTAGCAAAGAAATGTCGCATTTACATTCGTTTGGAGAGAATACGAGGTACACACGACACTTCGCAGTGAATATTATATCTTATCATGAAGCATATAAGTGAGATGCGATATCGAGATTTATGTAGCATTAGAACTCTATTGCTACGATACGTAGATATCTGAATACGCCATTTCCTAGCAAGGATGTGACGCATTTACATTCGTTTGGAGAGAATACGAGGTATAAATGACACTTCGCAATGAATATTATATCTTATCATGAAGCATAGAAGAGAGATGCGATATCGCGTTCTAAGAAGCATTAGAATTCTATGGCCTCGATGCGGAGACATCTGCAAACGCTATTTCCTAGCATGGAAGTGTCGCACTTACATTCTTTTGAAGTGAATACGATGTATACGTTACACTTCGCAATGAATATTATATCTTATCACGAAACATGTAAATGAGGTGTCATATCGCGATTTAAGTAGCATTAGAACGCTATTGCTACGATACGTAGACATCTGCAAACGCTATTTCCTAGCAAGCAATAGTCGCACTTACATTCTTTTGAAGTGAATACAAGGTGTACATGACACTTCGCGATGAATATTATATCTTATCACGAAACATATAAATGAGATGCGATATCGAGATTTATGTAGCATTAGAACTCTATTGCTACGATACGTAGACATCTGAATACGCCATTTCCTAGCAAAGAAATGTCGCATTTACATTCGTTTGGAGTGAATACGAGGTACACATGACACTTCGCAGTGAATATTATATCTTATAATGAAACATAGAAATGAGATGCGATATCGCCTTTTAAGAAGCATTAGAACTCTATTGCCTCGATGCGTAGACATCTGCAGACGCTATTTCCTAGCAAGGAAGTGTCGCAATTTCATTCTTTTGTAGTGAATGCGAGGTATACATGACACTTCGCAATGAATATTATATCTTATCATGAAACATAGAAGAGAGATGCGATATCGCGTTTTAAGAAGCATTAGAACTCTATGGCATCGATACGGAGACATCAGCAAACGCTATTTCCTAGCATGGAAGTGTCGCACTTACATTCTTTTGAAGTGAATACAAGGTATACATGACCATTCGCAATGAATATTATATCTTATCACGCAACATATAAATGAGATGCGATATCGAGATTTATGTAGCATTAGAACTCTATTGCTACGATACGTAGACATCTGAATACGCCATTTCCTAGCAAGGAAGTGTCACATTTACATTTGTTTGGAGAGAATACGAGGTATACATGACACTTCGCAGTGAATATTATATCTTATCATGAAACATAGAATAGAGATGCGATATCGCGTTCTAAGAAGCATTAGAACTCTATGGCCTTGATGCGGCGACATGAAGTGTATACGATGTATACATGACACTTCGCAATAAGTATTATATCTTATCACGAAACATATAAATGAGGTGTCATAACGCGATTTAAGTAGCATTAGAACGCTATTGCTACGATACGTAGACATCTGAATACACTATTTCCTAGCAAGAAAGTGTCGCATTTACATTCTTTTGAAGTGAATACGAGGTGTACATGACACCTCGCAGTGAATATTATATCTTATCACGAAACATAGAAATGAGATGCGATATCGCGTTGTAAGAAGCATTAAAACTCCATGGCCTCGATGCGGAGACATCTGCAAACCCTATTTCCTAGCAAGCAATAGTCGCATTTACATTCTTTTGAAATGAATTCGAGGTTTACATGACACTTCGGAATGAATATTATAACTTATCATGAAACATAAAAATGAGATGCGATATCGCGATTTAAGTAGCATTAAATCTATTGCTACGATACGTAGACATCTGAATACGCTATTTCCTAGCAAGGAAATGTCGCACTTACATTCGTTTGGAGTGAATACGAGGTATACATGACACTTCGCAATGAATATTATATCTAATCATGAAGCATAGAAATGAGATGCGATATCGCGTTTTGAGAAGCACTACAGCTCTACTGCTACGATACGTAGGCATCTGCAAACGCTATTTCCTAGCAAGGAATAGTCGCATTTACATTCTTTTGAGGCGAATACGAGGTATACATGACACTTCGGAATGAATATTATAACTTATCGCGAAACATAAAAATGAGATGCGATATCGCGATCTAAGAAGCATTAGAACTCTATTGCTACGATACGTAGGCATCTGCAATCGCTATGCCCTAGCAAGGAATAGTAGCATTTACATTCTTTTGATGTGAATACGAGGTATACATTACACTTCGCAATGAATATTATATCTTATAATGAAACACAGAAATGAGATGCGATATCGCCTTTTAAGAAGCATTAGAACTCTATTGCCTCGATGCGTAGACATCTGCAGACGCTATTTCCTAGCAAGGAAGTGTCGCAATTTCATTCTTTTGTAGTGAATGCGAGGTATACATGACACTTCGCAATGAATATTATATCTTATCATGAAACATAGAAGACAGATGCGAAACCGCGTTTTAAGAAGCATTAGAACTCTATGGCATCGATACGGAGACATCAGCAAACGCTATTTCCTAGCATGGAAGTGTCGCACTTACATTCTTTTGAAGTGAATAGGAGGTATGCATGACACTTCGCAATGAATATTATATCTTATCACGAAACATAGAAATGAAATGCGACATCTCGTTATAAGAAGCATTAGGACTCTATTGCCTCAATGCGGAGACATCTGCAAACGCTATTTCCTAGCATGGAAGTGTCGCATTTACATTCTTTTGTAGTGAATATGAGGTGTACATGTCACTTCGCAATGAATATTATATCTTATCACGAAGCATAGAAATGAGATGCGATATCGCGTTTCAAGAAGCATTAGAACACTATTGCTTCGAAACGTAGACATCTGCGAGCGCTATTTCCTAGCAAGGGAGATTCGCATTTACATTCTCTTGAAGTGAATAAGAGGTATACATGACACTTCGCAATGAAAATTATATCTTATCATGAAACATAGAAGTGAGGTGCGATATCGCGTTTTAAGAAGCCTTAGAACTGTATGGCCTCGATGCGGAGACATCTGCAAACGCTATTTCCTAGCAAGCAATAGTCGCATTTACATTCTTCTGAAGTGAATACGAGGTATACATGACACTTCGCAATGAATATTATATCTTATCATGAAACATAGAAGTGAGGTGCGATATCGCGTTCTAAGAAGCCTTAGAAATCTATGGCCTCGATGCGGAGACATCTGCAAACGCTATTTCCTAGCAAGGAAGTGTCGCATTTTCATTCTTTTGATGTGAATACGAGGTATACATGACTCTTCGCAATGAATATTATTTCTTATCATGAAACATAGAAGAGAGATGTGATATCGCTTTGTAAGAAGCATTAAAACTCTATGACCTCGATGCGGAGACATCTGCAGACGCTATTTCCTAGCAAGGAAGTGTCGCAATTACATTCGTTTGGAGTGAATAGGAGGTATGCATGACACTTCGCAATGAATATTATATCTTATCTTGAAGCATAGGAATGAGATGCAATATCGCGTTTTGAGAAGCATTAGAACACTATTGCTTCGAAACGTAGACATCTGCAAGCGCTATTTCCTAGCAAGGAAGATTCGTATTTACATTCTTTAGAAGTGAATACGAGGTGTACATGACACCTCGCAGTGAATATTATATCTTATCACGAAACATAGAAATGAGATGCGATATCGCGTTGTAAGAAGCATTAAAACTCTATGGCCTCGATGCGGAGACATCTGCAAACGCTATTTCCTAGCAAGCAATAGTCGCATTTACATTCTTTTGAAATGAATTCGAGGTTTACATGACACTTCGGAATGAATATTATAACTTATCATGAAACATATAATTGAGATGCGATATCGCGATCTAAGAAGCATTAGAACTCTATTGCTACGATACGTAGGCATCTGCAAACGCTATGCCCTAGCAAGGAATAGTCGCATTTACATTCTTTTGATGTGAATACGAGGTATACATGACACTTCGCAATGAATATTATATCTTATCACGAAACATAGAAATGAGATGCGATATCGCGATTTAAGTAGCATTAGAACTCTATTGCTACGATACGTAGACATCTGAATACGCTATTTCCTAGCAAGGAAGTGTCGCATTTACATTCTCTTGAAGTGAATACGAGGTGTACATGACACCCCGCAGTGAATATTATATCTTATCACGAAACTTAGAAATGAGATGCGATATCGCGTTTTAAGTAGCATTAGAACTCTATTACTACGATACGTAGATTTCTGAATACGCTATTTCCTAGCAAGGAAGTGTCGCATTTTCACTCTTTTGAAGTGAATACGAGGTGTACATGACACCTCGCAATGAATATTATATCTTATCACGAAACATAGAAATGGGATGCGATATCGCGATTTAAGTAGCATTAGAACTCTATTGCTACGATACGTAAACATCTGCAAACGCTATTCCCTAGCAAGCAATAGTCGCATTTACATTCTTTTGAAGTGAATTCGAGGTTTACATGACACTTCGGAATGAATATCATATCTTATCACGAAACATATAAATGGGATGCGATATCGCGATCTAAGCAGCATTAGAACTCTATTGCTACGATACGTAGGCATCTGCAAACGCTATTTCCTAGCAAGCAATAGTGGCATTTACATTCTTTTGAAGTGAATACGAGGTATACATGACACTTCGGAATGAATATTATAATTTATCACGAAACACAGAAATGAGATGCGATATCGCAATCTAAGAAGCATTAGAACTCTATTGCTACGATACGTAGGCATCTGCGAACGCTATGCCCTAGCAAGGAAGTGTCGCATTTACATTCGTTTGGAGTGAATAGGAGGTATGCACGACACTTCGCAATGAATATTATATCTTATCACGAAACATAGAAATGAAATACGACATCTCGTTTTAAGAAGCATTAGGACACTATTGCTACGATACGTAGACATCTGAATACGCTATTTCCTAGCAAGGAAGATTCGCATTTACATTCTTTTGAATACGATATATACATGACACTTCACAATGAACATTATATCTTATCATGTAAAATATAAGTGAGATGCGATATCGCGTCTTAAGAAGCATTAGGACTCTATTGCCTCAATGCGTATTTATCTGCAAGGGCTATTTCCTAGCATGGAAATGTCGCATTTAGATTCCTTTGAAGTGAATTCGAGGTTTACATGACACTTCGCAATGAATATTATATCTTATCATGAATCATAGAAGTGAGATGCGATATCGCGATTTAAGAAGCATTAGAACCTTATTGCCTCGACGCGTAGACATCTGCAGACGCTATTTGCTAGCATGGAAGTGTCGCAATTTCATTCTTTTGTAGTGAATGCGAGGTATACATGACACTTCGCTATGAATATTATATCTTATCACGAAACATATAAATGAGGTGTCATATCGCGATTTAAGTAGCATTAGAACGCTATTGCTACGATACGTAGACATCTGCAAACGCTATTTCCTAGCAAGGAAGATTCGCATTTACATTCTTTTGAAGTGAATACGAGGTATACATGACACTTCGCAATGAATATTATATCTTATCATGAAGCATATAAGTGAGATGCGATATCGAGATTTAAGTAGCATTAGAACTCTATTGCTACGATACGTAGATATCTGAATACGCCATTTCCTAGCAAGGATGTGACGCATTTACATTCGTTTGGAGAGAATACGAGGTATAAATGACACTTCGCAATGAATATTATATCTTATCATGAAGCATAGAAGAGAGATGCGATATCGCGTTCTAAGAAGCATTAGAATTCTATGGCCTCGATGCGGAGACATCTGCAAACGCTATTTCCTAGAATGGAAGTGTCGCACTTACATTCTTTTGAAGTGAATACGATGTATACGTGACACTTGGCAATGAATATTATATCTTATCACGAAACATGTAAATGAGGTGTCATATCGCGATTTAAGTAGCATTAGAACGCTATTGCTACGATACGTAGACATCTGCAAACTCTATTTCCTAGCAAGCAATAGTCGCACTTACATTCTTTTGAAGTGAGTACGAGGTGTACATGACACTTCGCGATGAATATTATATCTTATCACGAAACATATAAATGAGATGCGATATCGAGATTTAAGTAGCATTAGAACTCTATTGCTACGATACGTAGACATCTGAATACGCCATTTCCTAGCAAGGAAGTGTCGCATTTACATACGTTTGGAGAGAATACGAGGTATACATGACACTTCGCAAGTGAATATTATATCTTATCATGAAACATTGAAGAGAGATGCGATATCGCGTTCTAAGAAGCATTAGAACTCTATGGCCTTGATGCGGCGACATGAAGTGAATACGATGTATACATGACACTTCGCAATAAGTATTATATCTTATCACGAAACATATAAATGAGGTGTCATATCGCGATTTAAGTAGCATTAGAACGCCATTGCTGCGATATGTAGACATCTGCAAACGCTATTTTCTAGCAAGCAATAGTCGCATTTACATTATTTTGAAGTGAATACAAGGTATACATGACCATTCGCAATGAATATTATATCTTATCACGAAACATAGGAATGAGATGCGATATCGCGATTTAAGTAGCATTAGAACTCTATTGCTACGATACGTAGACATCTGAATACACTATTTCCTAGCAAGGAAGTGTCGCATTTACATTCTTTTGAAGTGAATACGAGTTGTACATGACACCTCGCAGTGAATATTATATCTTATCACGAAACATAGAAATGAGATGCGATATCGCGTTGTAAGAAGCATTAAAACTCTATGGCCTCGATGCGGAGACATCTGCAAACGCTATTTCCTAGCAAGCAATAGCCGCATTTACATTCTTTTGAAATGAATTCGAGGTTTACATGACACTTCGGAATGAATATTATAACTTATCATGAAACATAAAAATGAGATGCGATATCGCGATCTAAGAAGCATTAGAACTCTATTGCTACGATACGTAGGCATCTACAAACGCTATGCCCTAGCAAGGAATAGTCGCATTTACATTCTTTTGATGTGAATACGAGGTATACATGACACTTCGCAATGAATATTATATCTTATCACGAAACATAGAAATGAGATGCGATATCGCGATTTAAGTAGCATTAGAACTCTATTGCTACGATACGTAGACATCTGAATACGCTATTTCCTAGCAAGGAAGTGTCGCATTTACATTCTCTTGAAGTGAATATGAGGTGTACATGACACCCCGCAGTGAATATTATATCTTATCACGAAACATAGAAATGAGAAGCGATATCGCGTTTTAAGTAGCATTGGAACTCTATTGCTACGATACGTAGACATCTGAATACGCTATTTTCTAGCAAGGAAGATTCGCATTTACATTCTTTTGAATACGAGGTATACATGACACTTCACAATGAACATTATATCTTATCATGTAACATATAAGTGAGATGCGATATCGCGTCTTAAGAAGCATTAGGACTCCATTGCCTCAATGCGGATATATCTGCAAGGGCTATTTCCTAGCATGGAAATGTCGCATTTAGATTAATTTGAAGTGAATTCGAGGTATACATGACACTTCGGAATTAATATTATAACTTATCACGAAACATAGAAATGAGATGCGATATCGCGATCTAAGCAGCATTAGAAGTCTATTGCTACGATACGTAGGCATCTGCAAACGCTATTTCCTAGCAAGGAGGATTCGCATTTACATTCTTTTGAAGCGAATACGAGGTATACATGACACTTCACAATGAACATTATATTTTATCATGTAACATATAAGTGAGATGCGATATCGCGTCTTAAGAAGCATTAGAACTCTATGGCCTCGATGCGGAGACATCTGCAAACGCTATTTCCTAGCAAGCAATAGTCGCATTTACATTCTTTTGAAATGAATTCGAGGTTTACATGACACTTCGGAATGAATATTATAACTTATCACGAAACATTAAAATGTGATGCGATATCGCGATCTAAGAAGCATTAGAACTCTATTGCCTCGACGCATAGACATCTGCAGACGCTATTTCCTAGGATGGAAGTGTCGCATTTTCATTCTTTTGTAGTAAATGCGAGGTATACATGACACTTGGCAATTAATATTATAACTTATCACGAAACATAGAAATGAGATGCGATATCGCGATCTAAGGAGCATTAGAACTCTATTGCTACGATACTTAGGCATCTGCGAACGCTATGCCCTAGAAAGGAATAGTCGCATTTACATTCTTTTGAGGTGAATACGAGGTATACATGACACTCAGCAATGAATATTATATATTATCATGAAACATAGAAGTGAGATGCGATATCGCGATCCAGCGGCATTAGAACTCTATTGCTACGATACGTAGGCATCTGCAAACGCTATTTCCTAGCAAGCAATAGTCGCATTTACATTCCTTTTAAGTGAATACGAGGTATACATGACACTTCGGAATGAATATTATAACTTATCACGAAACATAGAAATGAGATGCGATATCGCGATCTAAGAAGCATTTGAGCTCTATTGCTACGATACGTAGGCATCTGAATACCCTATTTCCTAGCAAGCAATAGTCGCATTTACATTCTTTTGAAGTGAATTCGAGGTTTACATGACACTTCGGAATGAATATTATATCTTATCACGAAACATAGAAATGAAATGGTACGTCTCGTTCTAAGAAGCATTAGGACTCTATTGCCTCAATGCGGAGATATCTGCAAGGGCTATTTCCTAGCATGGAAATGTCGCATTTAGATTCCTATGAAGTGAATTCGAGGTATACATGACACTTCGGAATGAATATTATAACTTATCACGAAACATAGAAATGAGATGCGATATCGCGATATAAGCAGCACTAGAACTCTATTGCTACGATACGTAGGCATCTGCAAACGCTATGCCCTAGAAAGGAATAGTCGCATTTACATTCTTTTGAGGTGAATACGATGTATACATGACACTCAGCAATGAATATTTTATCTTATCATGAAACATAGAAGTGAGATGCGATATCGCGTTTGAAGAAGCATTAGACCTCTATTGCTACGATTCGTAGACATCTGAATACGCTATTTCCTAGCAAGGAGTAGTCGCATTTACATTCTATTGAAGTGAGTACGAGGTATACATGACACTTCGCAATGAATATTATATCTTATCACGAAACATCGAAAAGGGATGCGATTTCGCGATTTAAGTAGCATTGAACTCTATTCCTACAATACGTAGACATCTGAGTACGCTATTTCCTAGCAAGTAATAGTCGCATTTACATTCTTTTGAAGTGAATTCGGGGTTTACATGACTCTTCGGAATGAATATTATAACATATCACGGAACATAGAAATGAGATGCGATATCGCGTTTTGAGAAGCATTAGAACTCCATTGCTACGATACGTAGACATCTGCAAACGCTATTTCCTAGCAAGGGAGATTCGCATTTACATTCTTTTGAAGTGAATACGAGGTATACATGACACTTCACAATGAACATTATATCTTATCTTGTAACATATAAGTGAGATGCGATATCGCTTCTTAAGACGCATTAGAACTCTATGGCCTCGATGCGGAGACATCTGCAAACGATATTTCCTAGCATGGAAGTGTCGCACTTACATTCTTTTGAAGTGATTACGATGTATACATGACACTTCGCAATGAATATTATATCTTATCACGAAACATATGAATGAGGTGTCATATCGCGATTGAAGTAGCATTAGAACGCTATTGCTACGTAGACATCGACATTGGTACGTAGACATCTGCAAACGCTATTTCCTAGCAAGCAATAGTCGCATTTACATTCTTTTGAAATGAATTCGAGGTTTACATGACACTTCGGAATGAATATTATTTATCACGAAACATAAAAATGTGATGCGATATCGCGATCTAAGAAGCAATAGAACTCTATTGCTACGATACGTAGGCATCTGCAAACGCTATGCCCTAGCAAGGAATAGTCGCATTTACATTCTTTTGGTGTGAATACGAGGTATACATGACACTTCGCAATGAATATTATATCTTATAATGAAACATAGAAATGAGATGCGATATCGCCTTTTAAGAAGCATTAGAACTCTATTGCCTCGATGCGTAGACATTTGCAGACGCTATTTCCTAGCAAGGAAGTGTCGCATTTACATTCATTTGGAGTGAATAGGAGGTATGCATGACACTTCGCAATGAATATTATATCTTATCACGAAACATAGAAATGAAATGCGACATCTCGTTTTAAGAAGCATTAGGACTCTATTGCCTCAATGCGGAGATATCTGCAAGGGCTATTTCCTAGCATGGAAATGTCGCATTTAGATTCCTTTGAAGTGAATTCGAGATATACATGACACTTCGGAATGAATATTATATCTTATCACGAAACATAGAAATGAAATGCGACATCTCGTTTTAAGAAGCATTAGGACTCTATTGCCTCAATGCGGAGACATCTGCAGGCGCTATTTCCTAGCAAGGAAGTGTCGCATTTACATTTGCTTGGAGTGAATAGGAAGTATGCATGACACTTCGCAATGAATATTATATCTTATCACGAAACATAGAAATGAAATGCGACATCTCGTTTTAAGAAGCATTAGGACTCTATTGCCTCAATGCTGAGATAATTGCAAGGGCTATTTCCTAGCAACGAAATGTCGCATCTTGATTCTTTTGAAGTGAATTCGAGTTATACATGACACTTCGGAATGAATATTATAGCTTATCACGAAACATAGAAATGAGATGCTATATCGCGATCTAAGCAGCATTAGAACTCTATTGCTACGATACGTAGGCATCTGCAAACGCTATTTCCTAGCAACGAATAGTCGCACTTACATTCTTTTGAAATCAATACGAGGTATACATGACACTTCGCAATGAATATTATATCTTATCATGAATCATAGAAGTGAGATGCGATATCGCGTCTTAAGAAGCATTAGAACACTATTGCTACGAAACGTAGACATCTGCAAGCGCTATTTCCTAGAAAGGAAGATTTGCATTTACATTCTTTTGAAGTGAATACGAGGTATACATGACACTTCGGAATGAATATTATAACTTATCACGAAACATAGAAATGAGATGCGATATCGCGATCTAAGAAGCATTAGAACTCTATTGCTACCATACGTAGACATCAGCAAACGCTATGCCCTAGCAAGGAATAGTCGCATTTTCATTCTTTTAAAGTGAATACGAGGTATACATGACACTCCGCAATGAATATTATAACTTATCGCGAAACATAGAAATGAGATGCGATATCGCGATCTAAGAAGCATTAGAACTCTATTGCTACCATACGTAGATATCTGCAAACGCTATGCCCTAGCAAGGAATAGTCGCATTCTCATTCTTTTAAAGTGAATACGAGGTATACATGACACTCCGCAATGAATATTATATCTTATCATGAAACATAGAAGTGATATGCGATATCGCGTTTTAAGAAGCATTAAAACTGTATCGCTACGATACGTACAGATCTGAATAAGCTATTTCCTAGCAAGGAAGTGTTGCATTTACATTCGTTTGGAGAGAATACGAGGTATACACAACACTTCGCAGTGAATATTGTATCTTATCATGAAGCATAGAAATGAGATGCGATATCGCGGTTTGAGAGGCATTAGAACTCCATTGCTACGATACGTAGACATCCGCAAACGCTATTTCCTAGCAAGGAAGATTCGCATCTACATTCTTTTGAAGTGAATACGAGGTATACATGACACTTCGCAATGAATATTATATCTTATCATGAAACATAGAAGAGAAATGCGATATCGCGTTTTAAGAAGAATTAGGACTCTATGGTCTCGATGCGGAGACATCTGCAAACGCTATTTCCTAGCAAGCAATAGTCGCAATTACATTCTTTTGAAGTGAATACGAGGTATACATGACACATCGCAATGAATATTATATCTTATCACGAAATATAGAAATGAGATGCGATATCGCAATTTAAGTAGCACTAGAACTCTATTGCTACGATACGTAGACAACTGAATACGCTATTTCCTAGCAAGGAAGTGTCGCATTTACATTCGTTTGGAGTGAATACGAGGTATACACAACACATCGCAATGAATATTATATCTTATCACGAAGCATAGAAATGAGATGCGACATCGTGATTTGAGAAGCACTAGAACTCTATTGCTACGATACGTGGACATCTGCAAACGCTATTTCCTAGCAAGGATGATTCGCATTTACATTCTTTTGAAGTGAATACGAGGTATACATGACACTTCGCAGTGAATATTATATCTTATCACCAAACATTTAAATGAGATGCGATATCGCGATTTAAGTAGCATTAGAACTCTATTGCTACGGTACGTAGACATCAGATAACGCTATTTCCTAGCAAGCAATAGTCGCATTTACATTCTTTTGAAGTGAATACGAGGTATACATGACACATCGCAATGAATATTGTATCTTATCACGAAACATATAAATGAGTTGCGATATCGCGGTTTAAGTGGCATTAGAACACTATTGCTACGATACGTAGACATCTGAATACGCTATTTCCTAGCAAGGAAGTGTCGCATTTACATTCGTTTGGAGTGAATACGAGGTATACACAACACTTCGCAATGAATATTATATCTTATCACGAAGCATAGAAATGAGATGCGACATCGTGATTTGAGAAGCACTAGAACTCTATTGCTACGATACGTGGACATCTGCAAACGCTATTTCCTAGCAAGGAAGATTCGCATCTACATTCTTTTGAAGTGAATACGAGGTATACATGACACTTCGCAATGAATATTATATCTTATCATGAAACATAGAAGTGAGATGCGACATCTCGTTTTAAGAGGCACTGGAAATCTATAGTTTTGATACGCAGACATCTGGGTACGCTATTTTCTAGCAAGGAAGTGTCGTATTTACAGTCTATTGAAGTGAATGCGAGGTATACATGAAACTTCGCAACGAATATTATAACTTATCACGATACATAGAAATGAGATGCGATATCGCGATGTAAGCAGCATTAGAACATTATGGCTACGATACGTAGACAGCTGCAAACGCTGTTTCCTAGCAAGGAATAATCGCATTTTCATTATGTTGAAGTGAATACAAGGTATACATGACACTTCACAATGAATATTGTATCTTATCATGAAACATAGAAATGAGATGCGATATCCCGTTTTAAGAAGCATTAGAAATTTATTGCTACGATGCATAGATATCTGGAGACGCTATTTCCTAGCAGGGAAGCGTCGCATTTCAATTCATTTAAAGTGAATACGAGGTATAAGTGAAACTTCGCAATGAATATTATATCTTATCATGAAACATAGAAATGAGATGCCATATCGCGTTATAAGACGCGTTAGAACTCTATTGCTACGATACGTAGACCTCTGCAAACGCTATTTCCTAGGAAGGAAGTGTCGCATTTACATTCTTTTGAAGTGAATAAGAGGTGTTTGTGACACTTCGCAATGAATATTATACCTTATCATGAAACATAGATGTGAGATGCGATATCGTGTTTTAAGCAGTATTAGAACTCTATTGCTACGGCACGTAGACATATGCAAACGCTATCCCCTAGCATGGATGTGTCGCATTTACTTTCTTTTGAAGTGAATACGAGGTATACGTGACATATCGCAATGAATATTATAACTTGTCACGAAACATTGGAATGAGATGCGATATCGCGATTTAAGCAGCATAAGAACTCTATTGCTACGATACGTAGACATCTGCAAACGCTATTTCCTAGCAAGGAAGTGTCGCATTTACATTCTTGTGAAGTGAAATCGAGGTATACATGACACTTTGCAATGAATATTATATCTTATCATGAAACATAGAAGTGAGATGTGATATCGCGTTCTAAGAAGCTTTAGAACTCTATTGCTACGATACGTAGACATCCGCAAACGTTATTTCCTAGTATGGAAGTGTCGCATTTACATTCTTTTGAAGCGAATACGAGGTATACATGACACCTCGCAATGAATATTATTTCTTATCATGAAACATAGAAGTGAGATGCGATATCGCGTTATAAAAATCATTCAAACTCTATTGTTTCGACACGTAGTCATCTGGAAACGCTATTTCCTAGCAAGCAGTAGTCGCATTTACATTCATTTGAAGTGAATACGCGGTATACATGACACTTCGCAATGAATATTATATCCTATCATTAAACACAGAAGAGGGATGCGATATCGCGTTTTAAGAAGCATTAGAACTCTACGGTCTCGATGCGGAGACATCTGCAAACGTTATTTCCTAGCATGGAAGTGACGCATTTACATTCTTTTGAAGTGAATACGAGGTATACATGACACATCGCAATGAATATTATATCTTATCACGAAACATATAAATGAGATGCGATATCGCGATTTATGTAGCATTAGAAGTCTATTGCTACGATACGTAGACATCTGCTAACGCTATTTCCTAGCAAGCAATAGTCGCATTTACATTCTTTTGAAGTGAATACGAGGTATACATGACACTTCGCAATGAGTTTTATATCTTATCAAGAAACATAGAAGAGAGATGCGATATCGCGTTGTAAGAAGCATTAAAACTCTATGGCCTCGATGCGGAGACATCTGCAAACGCTATTTCCTAGCATGGAAGTGTCGCACTTACATTCTTTTGAAGTGAATACGAGGTATACATGACACTTCGCAATGAATATTATATCTTATCACGAAACATATAAATGAGATGCGATATCGCGATTTATGTAGCATTAGACGTCTATTGCTACGATACGCAGACATCTGCAAACGCTATTTCCTAGCAAGCAATAGTCGCACTTACATTCTTTTGAAGTGAATACGAGGTATACATGACACTTCGCAATGAATATTATATCTTATCACGAAACATATAAATGAGATGCGATATCGCGTTTTGAGAAGCATAAGAACTCTATTGCCTCGATGCGGAGATATCTGCAAACGCTATTTCCTAGCAAGCAATAGTCGCATTTACATTCTTTTGAAGTGAATACGAGGTATACATGACACTTCGCAATGAATATTATATCTTATCATGAAACATAGCAGTGAGTTGCGATATCGCGTTTTAAGAAGCATTAGAACTCTATTGCCTCGACGCGTAGACACCTGCAGACGCTATTTCCTAGCATGGAAGTGTCGCATTTACGTTCTTTTGTAGTGAATACGAGGTGTACATGTCACTTCGCAATGAATATTATAACTTATCACGAAACATAGAAATGAGATGCGATATCGCAATTTAAGGAGCATTAGAACTCTATGGCCTCGATGCGGAGATATCTGCTAACGCTATTTCCTAGCATGGAAGTGTCGCACTTACAATCTTTTGAAGTGAATACGAGGTATACATGACACTTCGCAATGAATATTATATCTTATCACGAAACATATAAACGAGATGCGATATCGCGATTTAAGTAGCATTAGAACTATATTGCTACGATACGTAGACATCTGCAAGCGGTATTTCCTAGCAAGCAATAGTCGCATTTACATTCTTTTGAAGTGAATACGAGGTATACATGACACTTCGCAATGAATATTATATCTTATCATGTAACATATAAGTGAGGTGCGATATCGCGTCTTAAGAAGCATTAGAACCCTATTGCCTCGTTGTTGATATATATGCAAACGCTATTTCCTAGCATGGAAGTGTCGCATATACATTCTTTCGAAGTGAATTCGTGGTATACATGACTCTTCGCAATGAATATTATATCTTATCATGAAACATAGGAATGAGATGCGATATGGCGATTCAAGAAGCATTAGAGCTCTATTTCTTCGATACGTAGATATCTGCAAACCTTATTTCCTAGCAAGGAAGTGTCGCATTTACATTCTTTTGAGGTGAATACGAGGTATCACGTCCGGTGAAACTATTTTCCGTTGCTCCGGAGGCTTTACGACACAGTCCTATTTTTCGGTAATTCGGTCCACGGGAACGCGTTAAGACCGGGTCCGACAATTTCGGCTGACACGACACTAGCGAAAACACTCGCGATAATAAGGGAATGACCCTACCTTTCGATGACTTCTCTCTCGATTTTGTACGTAGAGACGGCGTGGAGTATCGTTTGCTGGGATCGTAGCGGATTTCGTTCTGTTGGCTGCTACGGAAATCTCGATCAGTCGCCAGCGAAGAGGAGTACGGCTGTCGGTATTCAGCGATGATGCTGGATGTGTCATAATCGGCGTGATGCGTCGTGGTGTCTGGATCGGATGCGTCGACGGTCGCTTCGGAAAGCGGCGTCTGGGCTGGTGCGAAGGCAGGTTGCTGGTATACGAGGACTCTCGGAACACCCTCCAAATATTCACGCACAAGTGATCGTATGAAATTCTTCCTACTCGCACGTCGCGTTCTTCGCAAACCGGAAGCACGATTCATTCACCAGGTTTTTCTGTACTTTCGACTAAGATCTGAGGGATAAGCGGCGGTCTCAACGTCACAAAGCCGATTTCTATACTCCTTCAATTTGATGAAGATCAACCCCAGTTGTATGGAAGAACCCGTGGAAGAATTCGTAGTTAAATGTAATGTTAAAAGTAGAACTATTATTATAAACACTTGATAAAATTAATGGATGTGGAAATAGTAGACTTGGTAAAAGAACTTGTACTTGGATATAGTAAAAGTAAAAATAAAATATATTCTAGGTTTAAAGTATACAAGAACTGGAATTATTCCAAGACTTAGACTAAGTTAAAATGGAAATAGAAATACGATGCCTGAACCCCACATTGAGATGGCTAACGATCTAGAACTAGAAGTTTCGACTCCTCGGTAGGAGATCTCGAGTCAGAGTGTGTGCTCTGGAGACGCGTCTCTGACCTCCTCGGTTCGCGGGGCGCTACGGTCGCGGACGCTCGTGGTAGGGAGATCGCGGTCCCGCGAGTGGGGGACTCGCGTTTCGAGGCGGAGAGCGCGCGGTCCAGCGAGTGGTGACCCGCGGCTCGTGGTGGAGCTAGCGGCGCATGCCGCTGGCCGGACGCATCTTACTTAGTGTAACTTAGATATAGGAATTCTTATATATGAGTCATGATATGGTATGTATGTCGTAGCTTAGAAGTAATATATAGGTTCTAGCAGATCCTGTTCCCGGAATTGGAAAAGACACCATTCAGGTGATGGGCTGCGGCTACGTCTTCCTGCAGGACGGAATCCTCGGTGCGAGGGAGATAGGGCTGCCCGTCCTTGGTGCGGGCGAGACAGGTATAATCGGTGGTGCGAGTGAGACACTGGTGCCCGGTACGAGCGAGACAGGTATACTCGGCGGTGCGAGTGAGGTAGCGGAACTCGGTGTGAGTGAGCGCGTGCAGGTATGCGCGCGCGAACACTTCCAGTTGCTGGTTCAGCAGGCGAATTTGGCTGGTTGCATGTGTCCAGGGGTTGATGCTGGGGGGTGCGAAGAGGTTGATGGGTGGCAGGCGGTACGCCTGACGTCACAAAATGCGACACTTCCTTTCTAGGAAATTACGTTCCCAGATATCTCTGTATCGAAGCTATAGATTTCTAATTCACCTTAAAACGCGATATCGCACCTGATCCCCATGTCTCATGATAAGATATAATATTCATTGCGAGGTGTTATGTATTCCTCGTCTACACTTCAAATGAATGTAAATGCGACACTTCCTTGCTAGGAAATGGCGTTTGCAGATGTCTACGAATCAAAGCAATAGAGTTCTAGTGCTCCTCAAAACGCGATATCGCACCTCATTTCTATGTCTCATGATAAGATATAATATTCATTGCGAAGTGTTATGTATTCCTCGTCTACACTTCAAATGAATGTAAATGCGACACATCCTTGCCACGAAATAACGTTTGCAGATGTATACGTATCGAAGCAATAGAGTTCTAATGCTTCTTGTAACGAGACATCGCATCTCAATTCTACGTTCTATCATAAGATATAATATACTTTCGGAAACGTCATGTATACCTCGTCTTCCTTTAAAAAGAATGTAAATGCGACACTTCCATGCTAGGAAATAGCGTCTCCAGATATCTACGCATCGTAGCAATAGATTTCTAATGCTTCTTAAAACGGGATATCGCATCTCACTTCTATGTTTCATGATAAGGTATAATATTCATTGCGAAGTGTTATGTATACATCGTATTCACTTCAAGTGAATGTAAGTGCGACATTTCCTTGCTAGGAAATAGCGTCTGCAGATGTCTGCGCGTCGAGGCAATAGAGTTCTAATGCTTCTTAAAACGCGATATCGCATCTCATTTTTATACTTCATGATAAGATATAATATTCATTGCGAAGTGTCATGTATACCT
The DNA here is from genome assembly GCF_050948175.1 of Xylocopa sonorina. Taxonomy (NCBI): domain Eukaryota; kingdom Metazoa; phylum Arthropoda; class Insecta; order Hymenoptera; family Apidae; genus Xylocopa; species Xylocopa sonorina. The sequence continues at coordinate 564,044 of NW_027490136.1, read as the reverse complement.
CGTATTCACTCCAAACGAATGTAAATGCGACACTTCCTTGCTAGGAAATAGCGTTTGCAGATATCTGCGCATCGAGACAATAGGGATCAAATGCTTCTTAGAACGCGAAATCGCATCTCAATTCTATGTTACATGATAAGGTATAATGTTCATTGCGAAGTGTCATGCATACATCGTATTCACTTGAAAAGAATGTAAATGCGAATATTCCTTGCTAGGAAATAGCATTTGCAGATGTCCACGTATCGTAGCAATTGTGTTCTAATGCTACATAAATCGCAATTTCGCATCTCATTTCTATGTTCCGTGATAATATATAATATTCATTGCGAAGTGTCATGTATACCTCGTACTCACTTCAAAAGAATGTAAATGCGACTATTGCTTGCTAGGAAATAGAGTTTGCAGATGTTTACGTATCGTAGCAATAGAGTTCTAATGCTTCTTAGATCGCGATATTGCATCTCATTTCCATGTTTCGTGATAAGTTAAAATATTCAATCCGAAGTGTCATGTATACCTCGAATTCACTTCAAAAGAATCTAAATGCGACACTTCCATGCTAGGAAATAGCGTTTGCAGATATCTGCGCATCGAGACAATAGGGATCTAATGCTTCTTAAAACGCGATATCGCATCTCACTTTTATGTTACATGATAAGATATAATGTTCATTGCGAAGTGTCAAGCATACCTCGTATTCACTTTAAAGGAATGTAAATGCGACACTTCCATGCTAGGAAATAGCGTTTGCTGGTATCTCCGCATCGAGACAATAGGGTTCTAAAGCTTCTTAAAACGCGATATCGCATCTCACTTCTATGTTACGTGATATGATATAATGTTCTTTGCGAAGTGTCATGTACTCCTCGTATTCACTTCAAAAGAATGTAAATGCGACACTTCCATGCTAGGAAATAGCGTCCACAGGTGTCTACGCGTCGAGGCAATAGAGTTCTAATGCTTCTTAAAACGCGATATCGCATCTCACTTCTATGTTTCATGATAAGATATAATATTCTTTGCGAAGTGTCATGTATACCTTGTATTCACTTCAAAAGAATGTAAATGCGAATATTGGTTGTTAGGAAATAGCGATTGCAGATGTCTACGTATCGTAGCAATAGCGTTCTAATGCTTCTCAAAACGCGATATCGCATCTCATTTCTATGTTTCCTGATAGGACATAACATTCATTGCGAAGTGCCATGTACACCTCGTATTCACTTCAAAAGAATGTAAGTGCGCAAACTTCCATGCTAGGAAATAGCGCTTGCAGATGTCTACGTTTCGTAGCAATAGTGTTCTAATGCTTCTCAAAACGCGATATCGCATCCCATTTATATATTTCCTGATAAGATATAATATTCATTGCGAAGCGTCATGTACACCTCGTATTCACTTCAAAAGAATGTAAATGCGACTATTCCTTGCTAGGAAATAGCGTTTGCAGATGTCTACGTATCGTAGCGATAGAGTTCTAATGCTACTTAAATCGCGATATCGCATCTCATTTCTATGTTTCGTGATAAGTTATAATATTCATACCGAAGTGTCATGTAAACCTCGATTTCACTTCAAAAGAATGTAAATGCGACTATTGCTTGCTAGGAAATAGCGTTTGCAGATGTCTACGTATCGTAGCAATAGAGTTCTAATGCTTCTCAAAACGTGATATCGCATCTCATTTCTATGTTTCCTGATAAGATATAATATTCATTGCGAAGTGTAATGTACACCTCGTATTCACTTCAAAAGAATGTACATGCGACACTTCCATGCTAGGAAATAGCGCCTGCAGATGGCTACGCGTCGATGCAATAGAGATCTAATGCTTCTTAAAACGCGATATCGCATCCCACTTCTATGCTTCATGATAAGATATAATATTCATTGCGAAGTGTCATGTATACCTCGTATTCACTCCAAACGAATGTAAATGCGACACTTCCTTGCTAGGAAATTGCGTACTCAGATGTCTACATATCGTAGCAATAGAATTCTAATGCTTCTCAAAACGCGATATCGCATCTCATTTCTATGTTTCCTAATAAGATATAATATTCATTGCGAAGTGTCATGTATACCTTGTATTCGCTTCAAAAGAATGTAAATGCGAATATTGGTTGCTAGGAAATAGCGATTGCAGATGTCTACGTATCGTAGCAATAGCGTTCTAATGCTTCTTAGATCGCGATATCGCATCTCATTTCTATGTTTCGTGATAAGTTATAATATTCATTCCGAAGTGTCATGTAGACCTCGAATTCACTTCAAAGGAATGTAAATGCGACTATTGCTTGCTAGCAAATAGCGATTGCAGATGCCTACGTATCGTAGCAATAGATTTCTAATGCTTCTCAGATCGCGATACCGCATCTCATTTCTATGTTTCGTGATAAGTTATAATATTCATACCGAAGTGTCATGTAAACCTCGAATTCACTTCAAAAGAATGTAAATGTGACTATTGCTTGCTAGGAAATAGCGTTTGCAGATGTCTACGTATCGTAGCAATAGAGTTCTAATGCTTCTCAAAACGTGATATCGCATCTCATTTCTATGTTTCCTGATAAGATATAATATTCATTGCGAAGTGCAATGTACACCTCGTATTCACTTCAAAAGAATGTAAATGCGACACTTCCATGCTAGGAAATAGCGCCTGCAGATGGCTACGCGTCGATGCAATAGAGTTCTAATGCTTCTTAAAACGCGATATCGCATCTCACCTCTATGCTTCATGATAAGATATAATATTCATTGCGAAGTGTCATGTATACCTCGTATTCACTCCAAACGAATGTAAATGCGACACTTCCTTGCTAGGAAATTGCGTATTCAGATGTCTACATATCGTAGCAATAGAATTCTAATGCTTCTCAAAACGCGATATCGCATCTCATTTCTATGTTTCCTAATAAGATATAATATTCATTGCGAAGTGTCATGTATACCTTGTATTCACTTCAAAAGAATGTAAATGCGAATATTGGTTGCTAGGAAATAGCGATTGCAGATGTCTACGTATCGTAGCAATAGCGTTCTAATGCTTCTTAGATCGCGATAACGCATCTCATTTCTATGTTTCGTGATAAGTTATAATATTCATTCCGAAGTGTCATGTAGACCTCGAATTCACTTCAAAGGAATGTAAATGCGACTATTGCTTGCTAGCAAATAGCGATTGCAGATGCCTACGTATCGTAGCAGTAGAGTTCTAATGCTTCTCAGATCGTGATACCGCATCTCATTTCTATGTTTCGTGATGAGTTATAATATTCATACCGAAGTGTCATGTAAACCTCGAATTCACTTCAAAAGAATGTAAATGCGACTATTGCTTGCTAGGAAATAGCGTTTGCAGATGTCTACGTATCGTAGCAATAGAGTTCTAATGCTTCTCAAAACGTGATATCGCATCTCATTTCTATGTTTCCTGATAAGATATAATATTCATTGCGAAGTGTCATGTACACCTCGTATTCACTTCAAAAGAATGTAAATGCGACACTTCCATGCTAGGAAATAGCGTTTGCAGAATTCTCCGCATCGAGGCCATAGAGTTCTAATGCTTCTTAAAACGCGATATCGCATCTCCCTTCTATGTTTCATGATAAGATATAATATTCATTGCGAAGTGTCATGTATACCTCGTATTCACTTTAAAAGAATGTAAATGCGACTATTCCTTGCTAGGGCATAGCGATTGCAGATGCCTACGTATCGTAGCAATAGAGTTCTAATGCTTCTCAGATCGCGATACCGCATCTCATTTCTATGTTTCGTGATAAGTTATAATATTCATTCCGAAGTGTCATGTAGACCTCGAAATCACTTCAAAGGAATGTAAATGCGACTACTGCTTGCTAGCAAATAGCGTTTGCAGATTTCTACGAATCGTAGCGATAGCGTTCTAATGCTACTCAAATCGCGATATCGCATCTCATTTCTATGTTTCGTGATAAGTTATAATATTCATTCCGGAGTGTCATGTAAACCTCGAATTCACTTCAAAAGAATGTAAATGCGACTATAGCTTGCTAGGAAATAGCGTTTGCAGATGTCTACGTATCGTAGCAATAGAGATCTAATGCTTCTCAAAACGCGATATCGCATCTCATTTCTATGCTTCATGATAAGATATAATATTCATTGCGAAGTGTCATGTATACCCAGTATTCACTTCAAACGAATGTAAATGCGACACTTCCTTGCTAGGAAATAGCGTATTCAGATGTCTACGTATCGTAGCAGTAGAGATCTAATGCTACGTAAATCGCGATATCGCATCTCATTTCTATGTTTCGTGATAAGATATAATATTCATTGCGAAGTGTCATGTATACCTCGTATTCACTTCAAAAGAATGTAAATGCGACTATTCCTTGCTAGGAAATAGCGTTTGCAGATGTCTACGTATCAAAGCAATAGAGTTCTAATGCTTCTCAAAACGCGATATCGCTTCTCATTTCGATGTTTCCGGATAAGGTATAATATTCATTGCGAAGTGTCATGTACACCTCGTATTCACTTCAAAAGAATGTAAATGCGACACTTCCATGCTAGGAAATAGCGTCTACAGATGTCTACGCGTCGAGGCAATAGAGTTCTAATGCTTCTTAAAACGCGATATCGCATCTCACTTCTATGTTTCATGATAAGATATAATATTCATTGCGAAGTGTCATGTATAGCTTGTATTCACTTCAAAAGAATGTAAATGCGACACTTCCTTGCTAGGAAATTGCGTATTCAGATGTCTACATATCGTAGCAATAGAATTCTAATGCTTCTCAAAACGCGATATCGCATCTCATTTCTATGTTTCCTAATAAGATATAATATTCATTGCGAAGTGTCATGTACACCTCGTATTCACTTCAAAAGAATGTAAATGCGACACTTCTATGCTAGGAAATAGCGTTTGCAGAATTCTCCGCATCGAGGCCATAGAGTTCTAATGCTTCTTAAAACGCGATATCGCATCTCCCTTCTATGTTTCATGATAAGATATAATATTCATTGCGAAGTGTCATGTATACCTCGTATTCACTTTAAAAGAATGTAAATGCGACTATTCCTTGCTAGGGCATAGCGATTGCAGATGCCTACGTATCGTAGCAATAGTGTTCTAATGCTTCTCAGATCGCGATACCGCATCCTCACTTCTATGCTTCATGATAAGATATAATATTCATTGCGAAGTGTCATGTATACCTCGTATTCACTCCAAACGAATGTAAATGCGACTATTGCTTGCTAGCAAATAGCGCTTGCAGATTTCTACGTATCGTAGCGATAGCGTTCTAATGCTACTTAAATCGCGATATCGCATCCCATTTCTATGTTTCGTGATAAGTTATAATATTCATACCGAAGTGTCATGTAAACCTCGAATTCACTTCAAAAGAATGTAAACGCGACTATTGCTTGCTAGGAAATAGCGTTTGCAGATGTCTACGTATCGTAGCAATAGAGTTCTAATGCTTCTCAAAACGTGATATCGCATCTCATTTCTATGTTTCCTGATAAGATATAATATTCATTGCGAAGTGTCATGTACACCTCGTATTCACTTCAAAAGAATGTAAATGCGACACTTCCATGCTAGGAAATAGCGCCTGCAGATGGCTACGCGTCGATGCAATAGAGTTCTAATGCTTCTTAAAACGCGATATCGCATCTCACTTCTATGCTTTATGATAAGATATAATATTCATTGCGAAGTGTCACGCATACCTCGTATTCACTCCAAACGAATGTAAATGCGACACATCCTAGCTAGGAAATAGCACATTCAGATGTCTACATATCGTAGCAATAGAATTCTAATGCTTCTCAAAACGCGATATCGCATCTCATTTCTATGTTTCCTAATAAGATATAATATTCATTGCGAAGTGTCATGTACACCTCGTATTCACTTCAAAAGAATGTAAATGCGAATATTGGTTGCTAGGAAATAGCGATTGCAGATGTCTACGTATCGTAGCAATAGCGTTCTAATGCTTCTTAGATCGCGATATCGCATCTCATTTCTATGTTTCGTGATAAGTTATAATATTCATTCCGAAGTGTCATGTGGACCTCGAATTCACTTCAAAGGAATGTAAATGCGACTATTGCTTGCTAGCAAATAGCGTTTGCAGATTCCTACGTATCGTAGCGATAGCGTTCTAATGCTACTTAAATCGCGATATCGCATCTCATTTCTATGTTTCGTGATAAGTTATAATATTCATACCGAAGTGTCATGTAAACCTCGATTTCACATCAGAAGAATGTAAATGCGACTATTGCTTGCTAGGAAATAGCGTTTGCAGATGTCTACGTATCGTAGCAATAGAGTTCTAATGCTTCCCAAACGTGATATCGCATCTCATTTCTATGTTTCCTGATAAGATATAATATTCATTGCGAAGTGTAATGTACACCTCGTATTCACTTCAAAAGAATGTAAATGCGACACTACCATGCTAGGAAATAGCGCCTGCAGATGGCTACGCGTCGATGCAATAGAGTTCTAATGCTTCTTAAAACGCGCTATCGCATCCTCACTTCTATGCTTCATGATAAGATATAATATTCATTGCGAAGTGTCATGTATACCTCGTATTCACTCCAAACGAATGTAAATGCGACACTTCCTTGCTAGGAAATTGCGTATTCAGATGTCTACATATCGTAGCAATAGAATTCTAATGCTTCTCAAAACGCGATATCGCATCGCATTTCTATGTTTCCTAATAAGATATAATATTCATTGCGAAGTGTCATGTACACCTCGTATTCACTTCAAAAGAATGTAAATGCGACACTTCTATGCTAGGAAATAGCGTTTGCAGAATTCTCCGCATCGAGGCCATAGAGATCTAAGGCTTCTTAAAACACGATATCGCATCTCCCTTCTATGTTTCATGATAAGACATTATATTCATTGCGAAGTGTCATGTATACCTCGTATTCACTCCAAACGAATGTAAATGCGACTATTGCTTGCTAGCAAATAGCGTTAGCAGGTGTCTACGTATCGTAGCAATAGCGTTCTAATGCTACTTAAATCGTGATATCGCATCTCATTTATATGTTTCGTGATACGATATAATATTCATTGCGAATTGTCATGTATACCTCGTATTCACTTCAAAAGAATGTAAGTGCGACACTTCTATACTAGGAAATAGCTTTTGCAGATGACTCCGCATCGAGGCCATGGAGTTCTAATGCTTCTCAAAACGCGATAACGCAACTCATTTCTATGCTTCATGATAAGATATAATATTCATTGTGAAGTGTCATGTATACCTCGTATTCGCTTCAAAAGAATGTAAATGCGACCATTGCTTGCTAGGAAGTATTGTTTGCAGATGTCTTCGTATCGTAGCAGTAGAATTCTAATGCTACTTAAATCGCGATATCGCATCTCATTTATATGTTTCGTGATAAGGTATAATATTCATTGCGATGTGTCATGTATACCTCGTATTCACTTCAAGAGAATGTAAGTGCGCAAACTTCCATGCTAGGAAATAGCGCTTGCAGATGTCTACGTTTCGTAGCAATAGTGTTCTAATGCTTCTCAAAAGGCGATATCGCATCCCATTTATATATTTCCTGATAAGATATAATATTCATTGCGAAGTTTCTTGTACACCTCGTATTCACTTCAAAAGAATGTAAATGCGACACTTCCATGCTAGGAAATAGCGTTTGCAGAATTCTCCGAATCGAGGCCATAGTGTTCTAATGCTTCTTAAAACGCGATATCGCATCTCTCTTCTATGTTTCATGATAAGATATAATATTCATTGCGAAGTGTCACGTATACCTCGTATTGACTTTAAAAGAATGTAAATGCGACACTTCCTTGCTAGGAAATAGCGTATTCAGATGTCTACGTATCGTAGCAGTAGAGTTCTAATGCTACGTAAATCGCGATATCGCATCTCATTTCTATGTTTCGTGATAAGATATAATATTCATTGCGAAGTGTCATGTATACCTCGTATTCACTTCAAAAGGATGTAAATGCGACTATTCCTTGCTAGGAAATAGCGTTTGCAGATGTCTACGTATCAAAGCAATAGGGTTCTAATGCTTCTCAAAACGCGATATCGCTTCTCATTTCTATGTTTCCTGATAAGGTATAATATTCATTGCGAACTGTCATGTACACCTCGATTTCACTTCAAAAGAATGTAAATGCGAATCTTCCTTGCTAGAAAATAGCGTTTGCAGATGTCTACGTATCGTAGCAATAGAGATCTAATGCTTCTCAAAACGCGATATCGCATCTCATTTCTATGCTTCATGATAAGATATAATATTCATTGCGAAGTGTCTTGTACACCTCGTATTCACTTCAAAAGAATGAAAATGCGACACTTCCATGCAAGGAAATAGCGTTTGCAAATATCTCCGCATCGATGCAGTAGGGTTATAATGCTTCTTAGAACGCCCTATCGCATCTCACTCCTATGTTACATGATAAGATATAATGTTCATTCCGATGTGTCATGTATACCTCGTATTCACTTCAAAAGAATGTAAATGCGACACTTCCATGCAAGGAAATAGCGTTTGCAAATATCTCCGCATCGATGCAATAGTGTTATAATGCTTCTTAAAACGCGGTATCGCATCTCACTTCTATGTTACATGATAAGATATAATGTTCATTGCGACGTGTCATGTATACCTCGTATTCACTTCAAAGGAATGTAAATGCGAATCATCCTTGCTAGGAAATAGCGTATTCAGATGTCTATGTATCGCAGCAATAGAGTTCTAATGCTTCTCAAAACGCGATGTCGCACCTCATTTCTATGTTTCCTGATAAGATATAATATTCATTGCGAAGTGTCATGTACACCTCGTATTCACTTCAATGGAATGTAAATGCGACACTTCCATGCTAGGAAATAGCGTCTGCAGATGTCTACGCGTCGAGGCAGTATAGTTCTAATGCTTCTTAAAACGCGATATCGCATTTCACTTCTATGTTTCATGATAAGATATAATATTCATCGCGAAGTGTCATGCATACCTCGTATTCACTTTAAAAGAATGTAAATGCGACTATTCCTTGCTAGGGCATAGCGATTGCAGATGCCTACGTATCGTAGCAATAGTGTTCTAATGCTTCTCAGATCGCGATACCGCATCCTCACTTCTATGCTTCATGATAAGATATAATATTCATTGCGAAGTGTCATGTATACCTCGTATTCACTCCAAACGAATGTAAATGCGACTATTGCTTGCTAGCAAATAGCGCTTGCAGATTTCTACGTATCGTAGCGATAGCGTTCTAATGCTACTTAAATCGCGATATCGCATCCCATTTCTATGTTTCGTGATAAGTTATAATATTCATACCGAAGTGTCATGTAAACCTCGAATTCACTTCAAAAGAATGTAAACGCGACTATTGCTTGCTAGGAAATAGCGTTTGCAGATGTCTACGTATCGTAGCAATAGAGTTCTAATGCTTCTCAAAACGTGATATCGCATCTCATTTCTATGTTTCCTGATAAGATATAATATTCATTGCGAAGTGTCATGTACACCTCGTATTCACTTCAAAAGAATGTAAATGCGACACTTCCATGCTAGGAAATAGCGCCTGCAGATGGCTACGCGTCGATGCAATAGAGTTCTAATGCTTCTTAAAACGCGATATCGCATCTCACTTCTATGCTTTATGATAAGATATAATATTCATTGCGAAGTGTCACGCATACCTCGTATTCACTCCAAACGAATGTAAATGCGACACATCCTAGCTAGGAAATAGCACATTCAGATGGGTACGTATCGTAGCAATAGAATTCTAATGCTTCTCAAAACGCGATATCGCATCTCATTTCTATGTTTCCTAATAAGATATAGTATTCATTGCGAAGTGTCATGTACACCTCGTATTCACTTCAAAAGAATGTAAATGCGACACTTCTATGCTAGGAAATAGCGTTTGCAGAATTCTCCGCATCGAGGCCATAGAGATCTAAGGCTTCTTAAAACACGATATCGCATCTCCCTTCTATGTTTCATGATAAGACATTATATTCATTGCGAAGTGTCATGTATACCTCGTATTCACTCCAAACGAATGTAAATGCGACTATTGCTTGCTAGCAAATAGCGCTAGCAGGTTTCTACGTATCGTAGCAATAGCGTTCTAATGCTACTTAAATCGTGATATCGCATCTCATTTATATGTTTCGTGATACGATATAATATTCATTGCGAATTGTCATGTATACCTCGTATTCACTTCAAAAGAATGTAAGTGCGACACTTCTATACTAGGAAATAGCTTTTGCAGATGACTCCGCATCGAGGCCATGGAGTTCTAATGCTTCTCAAAACGCGATATCGCAACTCATTTCTATGCTTCATGATAAGATATAATATTCATTGTGAAGTGTCATGTATACCTCGTATTCGCTTCAAAAGAATGTAAATGCGACCATTGCTTGCTAGGAAGTATTGTTTGCAGATGTCTTCGTATCGTAGCAGTAGAATTCTAATGCTACTTAAATCGCGATATCGCATCTCATTTATATGTTTCGTGATAAGGTATAATATTCATTGCGATGTGTCATGTATACCTCGTATTCACTTCAAGAGAATGTAAGTGCGCAAACTTCCATGCTAGGAAATAGCGCTTGCAGATGTCTACGTTTCGTAGCAATAGTGTTCTAATGCTTCCCAAAAGGCGATATCGCATCCCATTTGTATATTTCCTGATAAGATATAATATTCATTGCGAAGTTTCTTGTACACCTCGTATTCACTTCAAAAGAATGTAAATGCGACACTTCCATGCTAGGAAATAGCGTTTGCAGAATTCTCCGAATCGAGGCCATAGTGTTCTAATGCTTCTTAAAACGCGATATCGCATCTCTCTTCTATGTTTCATGATAAGATATAATATTCATTGCGAAGTGTCACGTATACCTCGTATTCACTTTAAAAGAATGTAAATGCGACACTTCCTTGCTAGGAAATAGCGTATTCAGATGTCTACGTATCGTAGCAGTAGAGTTCTAATGCTACGTAAATCGCGATATCGCATCTCATTTCTATGTTTCGTGATAAGATATAATATTCATTGCGAAGTGTCATGTATACCTCGTATTCACTTCAAAAGGATGTAAATGCGACTATTCCTTGCTAGGAAATAGCGTTTGCAGATGTCTACGTATCAAAGCAATAGGGTTCTAATGCTTCTCAAAACGCGATATCGCTTCTCATTTCTATGTTTCCTGATAAGGTATAATATTCATTGCGATCTGTCATGTACACCTCGATTTCACTTCAAAAGAATGTAAATGCGAATCTTCCTTGCTAGAAAATAGCGTTTGCAGATGTCTACGTATCGTAGCAATAGAGATCTAATGCTTCTCAAAACGCGATATCGCATCTCATTTCTATGCTTCATGATAAGATATAATATTCATTGCGAAGTGTCTTGTACACCTCGTATTCACTTCAAAAGAATGAAAATGCGACACTTCCATGCAAGGAAATAGCGTTTGCAAATATCTCCGCATCGATGCAGTAGGGTTATAATGCTTCTTAGAACGCCCTATCGCATCTCACTCCTATGTTACATGATAAGATATAATGTTCATTCCGATGTGTCATGTATACCTCGTATTCACTTCAAAAGAATGTAAATGCGACACTTCCATGCAAGGAAATAGCGTTTGCAAATATCTCCGCATCGATGCAATAGTGTTATAATGCTTCTTAAAACGCGGTATCGCATCTCACTTCTATGTTACATGATAAGATATAATGTTCATTGCGACGTGTCATGTATACCTCGTATTCACTTCAAACGAATGTAAATGCGAATCATCCTTGCTAGGAAATAGCGTTTGCAGATGTTTACGTATCGTAGCAATAGTGTTCTAATGCTTCTCAAAACGCGATATCGCATCTCATTTCTATGTTTCCTGATAAGATATAATACTCACTGCGAAGTGTCATGTAAACCTCGATTTCACATCAGAAGAATGTAAATGCGACTATTGCTTGCTAGGAAATAGCGTTTGCAGATGTCTACGTATCGTAGCAATAGAGTTCTAATGCTTCCCAAACGTGATATCGCATCTCATTTCTATGTTTCCTGATAAGATATAATATTCATTGCGAAGTGTAATGTACACCTCGTGTTCACTTCAAAAGAATGTAAATGCGACACTACCATGCTAGGAAATAGCGCCTGCAGATGGCTACGCGTCGATGCAATAGAGTTCTAATGCTTCTTAAAACGCGCTATCGCATCCTCACTTCTATGCTTCATGATAAGATATAATATTCATTGCGAAGTGTCATGTATACCTCGTATTCACTCCAAACGAATGTAAATGCGACACTTCCTTGCTAGGAAATTGCGTATTCAGATGTCTACATATCGTAGCAATAGAATTCTAATGCTTCTCAAAACGCGATATCGCATCGCATTTCTATGTTTCCTAATAAGATATAATATTCATTGCGAAGTGTCATGTACACCTCGTATTCACTTCAAAAGAATGTAAATGCGACACTTCTATGCTAGGAAATAGCGTTTGCAGAATTCTCCGCATCGAGGCCATAGAGATCTAAGGCTTCTTAAAACACGATATCGCATCTCCCTTCTATGTTTCATGATAAGACATTATATTCATTGCGAAGTGTCATGTATACCTCGTATTCACTCCAAACGAATGTAAATGCGACTATTGCTTGCTAGCAAATAGCGTTAGCAGGTGTCTACGTATCGTAGCAATAGCGTTCTAATGCTACTTAAATCGTGATATCGCATCTCATTTATATGTTTCGTGATACGATATAATATTCATTGCGAATTGTCATGTATACCTCGTATTCACTTCAAAAGAATGTAAGTGCGACACTTCTATACTAGGAAATAGCTTTTGCAGATGACTCCGCATCGAGGCCATGGAGTTCTAATGCTTCTCAAAACGCGATAACGCAACTCATTTCTATGCTTCATGATAAGATATAATATTCATTGTGAAGTGTCATGTATACCTCGTATTCGCTTCAAAAGAATGTAAATGCGACCATTGCTTGCTAGGAAGTATTGTTTGCAGATGTCTTCGTATCGTAGCAGTAGAATTCTAATGCTACTTAAATCGCGATATCGCATCTCATTTATATGTTTCGTGATAAGGTATAATATTCATTGCGATGTGTCATGTATACCTCGTATTCACTTCAAGAGAATGTAAGTGCGCAAACTTCCATGCTAGGAAATAGCGCTTGCAGATGTCTACGTTTCGTAGCAATAGTGTTCTAATGCTTCTCAAAAGGCGATATCGCATCCCATTTATATATTTCCTGATAAGATATAATATTCATTGCGAAGTTTCTTGTACACCTCGTATTCACTTCAAAAGAATGTAAATGCGACACTTCCATGCTAGGAAATAGCGTTTGCAGAATTCTCCGAATCGAGGCCATAGTGTTCTAATGCTTCTTAAAACGCGATATCGCATCTCTCTTCTATGTTTCATGATAAGATATAATATTCATTGCGAAGTGTCACGTATACCTCGTATTGACTTTAAAAGAATGTAAATGCGACACTTCCTTGCTAGGAAATAGCGTATTCAGATGTCTACGTATCGTAGCAGTAGAGTTCTAATGCTACGTAAATCGCGATATCGCATCTCATTTCTATGTTTCGTGATAAGATATAATATTCATTGCGAAGTGTCATGTATACCTCGTATTCACTTCAAAAGGATGTAAATGCGACTATTCCTTGCTAGGAAATAGCGTTTGCAGATGTCTACGTATCAAAGCAATAGGGTTCTAATGCTTCTCAAAACGCGATATCGCTTCTCATTTCTATGTTTCCTGATAAGGTATAATATTCATTGCGAACTGTCATGTACACCTCGTATTCACTTCAAAAGAATGTAAATGCGAATCTTCCTTGCTAGAAAATAGCGTTTGCAGATGTCTACGTATCGTAGCAATAGAGATCTAATGCTTCTCAAAACGCGATATCGCATCTCCCTTCTATGTTTCATGATAAGACATTATATTCATTGCGAAGTGTCATGTATACCTCGTATTCACTCCAAACGAATGTAAATGCGACTATTGCTTGCTAGCAAATAGCGCTAGCAGGTTTCTACGTATCGTAGCAATAGCGTTCTAATGCTACTTAAATCGTGATATCGCATCTCATTTATATGTTTCGTGATACGATATAATATTCATTGCGAATTGTCATGTATACCTCGTATTCACTTCAAAAGAATGTAAGTGCGACACTTCTATACTAGGAAATAGCTTTTGCAGATGACTCCGCATCGAGGCCATGGAGTTCTAATGCTTCTCAAAACGCGATATCGCAACTCATTTCTATGCTTCATGATAAGATATAATATTCATTGTGAAGTGTCATGTATACCTCGTATTCGCTTCAAAAGAATGTAAATGCGACCATTGCTTGCTAGGAAGTATTGTTTGCAGATGTCTTCGTATCGTAGCAGTAGAATTCTAATGCTACTTAAATCGCGATATCGCATCTCATTTATATGTTTCGTGATAAGGTATAATATTCATTGCGATGTGTCATGTATACCTCGTATTCACTTCAAGAGAATGTAAGTGCGCAAACTTCCATGCTAGGAAATAGCGCTTGCAGATGTCTACGTTTCGTAGCAATAGTGTTCTAATGCTTCCCAAAAGGCGATATCGCATCCCATTTGTATATTTCCTGATAAGATATAATATTCATTGCGAAGTTTCTTGTACACCTCGTATTCACTTCAAAAGAATGTAAATGCGACACTTCCATGCTAGGAAATAGCGTTTGCAGAATTCTCCGAATCGAGGCCATAGTGTTCTAATGCTTCTTAAAACGCGATATCGCATCTCTCTTCTATGTTTCATGATAAGATATAATATTCATTGCGAAGTGTCACGTATACCTCGTATTCACTTTAAAAGAATGTAAATGCGACACTTCCTTGCTAGGAAATAGCGTATTCAGATGTCTACGTATCGTAGCAGTAGAGTTCTAATGCTACGTAAATCGCGATATCGCATCTCATTTCTATGTTTCGTGATAAGATATAATATTCATTGCGAAGTGTCATGTATACCTCGTATTCACTTCAAAAGGATGTAAATGCGACTATTCCTTGCTAGGAAATAGCGTTTGCAGATGTCTACGTATCAAAGCAATAGGGTTCTAATGCTTCTCAAAACGCGATATCGCTTCTCATTTCTATGTTTCCTGATAAGGTATAATATTCATTGCGAACTGTCATGTACACCTCGATTTCACTTCAAAAGAATGTAAATGCGAATCTTCCTTGCTAGAAAATAGCGTTTGCAGATGTCTACGTATCGTAGCAATAGAGATCTAATGCTTCTCAAAACGCGATATCGCATCTCATTTCTATGCTTCATGATAAGATATAATATTCATTGCGAAGTGTCTTGTACACCTCGTATTCACTTCAAAAGAATGAAAATGCGACACTTCCATGCAAGGAAATAGCGTTTGCAAATATCTCCGCATCGATGCAGTAGGGTTATAATGCTTCTTAGAACGCCCTATCGCATCTCACTCCTATGTTACATGATAAGATATAATGTTCATTCCGATGTGTCATGTATACCTCGTATTCACTTCAAAAGAATGTAAATGCGACACTTCCATGCAAGGAAATAGCGTTTGCAAATATCTCCGCATCGATGCAATAGTGTTATAATGCTTCTTAAAACGCGGTATCGCATCTCACTTCTATGTTACATGATAAGATATAATCTTCATTGCGACGTGTCATGTATACCTCGTATTCACTTCAAACGAATGTAAATGCGAATCATCCTTGCTAGGAAATAGCGTTTGCAGATGTTTACGTATCGTAGCAATAGTGTTCTAATGCTTCTCAAAACGCGATATCGCATCTCATTTCTATGTTTCGTGATAAGATATAATACTCATTGCGAAGTGTCATGTACACCTCGTATTCACTTCAAAAGAATGTAAATGCGACACTTCCATGCTAGGAAATAGCGTCTGCAGATGTCTACGCGTCGAGGCAATATAGTTCTAATGCATCTTAAAACGCGATATCGCATCTCATTTCTATGCTTCATGATAAGATATAGTATTCATTGCGAAGTGTCATGTATACCTCGTATTCTCTCACCAAACGAATGTAAATGCAACACTTCCTTCCTAGGAAATAGCGCCTGCAGATGCCTACGTATCGTAGCAATAGAGTTCTAATGCTTCTTATATCGCCATATCGCATCTCATTTCCACGTTTCATGATAAGATATAATATTCATTGCGAAGGGTCATGTATACCTCGTATTCTCTCCAAACGAATGTAAATGCGACACTTCCTTGCTAGGAAATAGCGAATTCAGATGTCTACGTATCGTAGCAAAAGGGTTCTAATGCTTCTCAAAACGCGATATCGCATCTCTCTTCTATGTTTCATGATAAGATATAATATTCATCGCGAAGTGTCATGTATACCTCGTATTCATTTCAAAAGAATGTAAATGCGAATCTTCCTTGCTAGGAAATAGCGTTTGCAGATGTCTACCTATCGTAGCAATAGAGTTCTAATCCTTCACAAAACGCGATATCGCATCTCATTTCTATACTTCATGATAAGATATAATATTCATTGCGAAGTGTCATGTATACCTTGTATTCACTTCAAAAGAATGTAAATGCGAATATTGGTTGCTAGGAAATAGCGATTGCAGATGTCTACGTATCGTAGCAATAGCGTTCTAATGCTTCTTAGATCGCGATATCGCATCTCATTTCTATGTTTCGTGATAAGTTATAATATTCATTCCGAAGTGTCATGTAGACCTCGAATTCACTTCAAAGGAATGTAAATGCAACTATTGCTTGCTAGGAAATAGCGTTTGTAGATGTCTACGTATCGTAGCAATAGAGTTCTAATGCTACTTAAATCACGATATCGCATCTCTATTATATGTTTCGTGATAAGATATAATATTCATTGCGAAGTGTCATGTGTACCTCGTATTCACTTCAAAAGAATGTAAATGCGACACTTCCATGCTAGGAAATAGCGTCCGCAGATGTCTACACGTCGAGGCAATAGACTTCTACTGCTTCTTGAAACGCGATGTCGCATTTCACTTCTATGTTTCATGATAAGATATAATATTCATCGCGAAGTGTCATGTATACCTCGTATTCACTTCAAAAGAATGTAAATGCGAATCTTCCTTGCTAGGAAATAGCGTTTGCAGATGTCTACCTATCGTAGCAATAGAGTTCTAATCCTTCTAAGAACGCGATATCGCATCTCATTTCTATGCTTCATGATAAGATATAATATTCATTGCGAAGTGTCATGTATACCTCGTATTCACTTCAAAGGAATGTAAATGCGACTATTCCTTGCTAGGAAATAGCGTTTGCAGATGCCTACGTATCGTAGCAATAGAGTTCTAATGCTTCTTATATCGCGATATCGCATCTCATTTCTATGTGTAGTGATAAGTTATAATATTCATACCGAAGTGTCATGTAAACCTCGAAATCACACCGAAAGAATGTAAATGCGACCATTCCTTGCTAGGAAATAGCGTTTGCAGATGTCTACGTATCAAAGCAATAGAGTTCTAATGCTTCTCAAAACGCGATATCGCTTCTCATTTCTATGTTTCCTGATAAGGTATAATATTCATTGCGAACTGTCATGTACACCTCGAATTCACTTCAAAAGAATGTAAATGCGAATCTTCCTTGCTAGAAAATAGCGTTTGCAGATGTCTACGTATCGTAGCAATAGAGATCTAATGCTTCTCAAAACGCGATATCGCATCTCATTTCTATGCTTCATGATAAGATATAATATTCATTGCGAAGTGTCTTGTACACCTCGTATTCACTTCAAAAGAATGAAAATGCGACACTTCCATGCAAGGAAATAGCGTTTGCAAATATCTCCGCATCGATGCAATAGTGTTATAATGCTTCTTAAAACGCGGTATCGCATCTCACTTCTATGTTACATGATAAGATATAATGTTCATTGCGACGTGTCATGTATACCTCGTATTCACTTCAAAGGAATGTAAATGCGAGTCATCCTTGCTAGGAAATAGCGTATTCAGAAGTCTATGTATCGCAGCAATAGAGTTCTAATGCTTCTCAAAACGCTATGTCGCACCTCATTTCTATGTTTCCTGATAAGATATAATATTCATTGCGAAGTGTCATGTACACCTCGTATTCACTTCAACGGAATGTAAATGCGACACTTCCATGCTAGGAAATAGCGTCTGCAGATGTCTACGCGTCGAGGCAATATAGTTCTAATGCTTCTTAAAACGCGATATCGCATTTCACTTCTATGTTTCATGATAAGATATAATATTCATCGCGAAGTTACATGCATACCTCGTATTCACTTTAAAAGAATGTAAATGCGACTATTCCTTGCTAGGAAATAGCGTTTGCAGATGCCTACGTATCGTAGCAATGGAGTTCTAATGCTTCTCAAAACGCGATAGCGCATCTCTTTTCTATGCTTCATGATAAGATATAATATTCATTGCGAAGTGTCATGTATACCTCGTTTTCACTTCAAAAGAATGTAAATGCAACTATTGCTTGCTAGGAAATAGCGTTTGTAGATGTCTACGTATCGTAGCAATAGAGTTCTAATGCTACTTAAATCACGATATCGCATCTCTTTTATATGTTTCGTGATAAGATATAATATTCATTGCGAAGTGTCATGTGTACCTCGTATTCACTTCAAAAGAATGTAAATGCGACACTTCCATGCTAGGAAATAGCGTCTGCAGATGTCTACACGTCGAGGCAATAGAGTTCTAATGCTTCTTGAAACGCGATGTCGCATTTCACTTCTATGTTTCATGATAAGATATAATATTCATCGCGAAGTGTCATGTATACCTCGTATTCACTTGAAAAGAATGTAAATGCGAATCTTCCTTGCTAGGAAATAGCGTTTGCAGATGTCTACCTATCGTAGCAATAGAGTACTAATCCTTCTCAAAACGCGATATCGCATCTCATTTCTATGCTTCATGATAAGATATAATATTCATTGCGAAGTGTCATATATACCTCGTATTCACTTCAAAAGAATGTAAATGCGACACTTCCATGCTAGGAAATAGCGTCTGCAGATGTCTACGCGTCGAGGCAATATAGTTCTAATGCTTCTTAAAACGCGATATCGCATTTCACTTCTATGTTTCATGATAAGATATAATACTCATTGCGAAGTGTCATGTACACCTCGTATTCACTTCAAAAGAATGTAAATGCGACACTTCCATGCTAGGAAATAGCGTCTGCAGATGTCTACGCGTCGAGGCAATATAGTTCTAATGCATCTTAAAACGCGATATCGCATCTCATTTCTATGCTTCATGATAAGATATAGTATTCATTGCGAAGTGTCATGTATACCTCGTATTCTCTCACCAAACGAATGTAAATGCAACACTTCCTTCCTAGGAAATAGCGCCTGCAGATGCCTACGTATCGTAGCAATAGAGTTCTAATGCTTCTTATATCGCCATATCGCATCTCATTTCCACGTTTCATGATAAGATATAATATTCATTGCGAAGGGTCATGTATACCTCGTATTCTCTCCAAACGAATGTAAATGCGACACTTCCTTGCTAGGAAATAGCGAATTCAGATGTCTACGTATCGTAGCAAAAGGGTTCTAATGCTTCTCAAAACGCGATATCGCATCTCTCTTCTATGTTTCATGATAAGATATAATATTCATCGCGAAGTGTCATGTATACCTCGTATTCATTTCAAAAGAATGTAAATGCGAATCTTCCTTGCTAGGAAATAGCGTTTGCAGATGTCTACCTATCGTAGCAATAGAGTTCTAATCCTTCACAAAACGCGATATCGCATCTCATTTCTATACTTCATGATAAGATATAATATTCACTGCGAAGTGTCATGTATACCTTGTATTCACTTCAAAAGAATGTAAATGCGAATATTGGTTGCTAGGAAATAGCGATTGCAGATGTCTACGTATCGTAGCAATAGCGTTCTAATGCTTCTTAGATCGCGATATCGCATCTCATTTCTATGTTTCGTGATAAGTTATAATATTCATTCCGAAGTGTCATGTAGACCTCGAATTCACTTCAAAGGAATGTAAATGCGACTATTGCTTGCTAGCAAATAGCGTTTGCAGATGTCTACGTATCGTAGCAATAGAGTTCTAATGCTTCTCAAAACGTGATATCGCATCTCATTTCTATGTTTCCTGATAAGATATAATATTCATTGCGAAGTGTAATGTACACCTCGTATTCACTTCAAAAGAATGTAAATGCGACACTTCCATGCTAGGAAATAGCGCCTGCAGATGGCTACGCGTCGATGCAATATAGTTCTAATGCTTCTTAAAACGCGCTATCGCATCCTCACTTCTATGCTTCATGATAAGATATAATATTCATTGCGAAGTGTCATGTATACCTCGTATTCACTCCAAACGAATGTAAATGCGACACTTCCTTGCTAGGAAATAGTGTTTGCAGATGGCTACGTATCGTAGCAATAGAGTTCTAATGCTTCTTAGATCGCGATATCGCATCTCACTTCCATGTTTCGTGATAAGTTATAATATTCATTCCGAAGTGTCATGTATACCTCGTATTCACTTCAAAAGAATGTAAATGCGACTATTGCTTGCTAGGAAATAGCGTTTGCAGATGTCTACGTATCGTAGCAATGGAGTTCTAGTGCTTCTCAAAACGCGATATCGCATCTCATTTCTATGCTTCATGATAAGATGTAATATTCATTGCGAAGTGTCATGTATACCTCGTATTCGCTTCAAAAGAATGTAAATGCGACTATTGCATGCTAGGAAATAGCGTTTCCAGATGTCTACGTATCGTAGCAATAGAGGTCTTATGATTCTCAAAACGCGATATGGCATCTCATTTCTATGTTTCCTGATAAGATATAATGTTCATTACGAAGTGTCATGTATACCTTGTATTCACTTCAAAAGAATGTAAATGCGAATATTGGTTGCTAGGAAATAGCGATTGCAGATGTCTACGTATCGTAGCAATAGCGTTCTAATGCTTCTTAGATCGCGATATCGCATCTCATTTCTATGTTTCGTGATAAGTTATAATATTCATTCCGAAGTGTCATGTAGACCTCGTATTCACTTCAAAAGAATGTAAATGCGACTATTGCTTGCTAGGAAATAGCGTTTGCAGATGTCTACGTATCGTAGCAATAGAGGTCTTATGATTCTCAAAACGCGATATGGCATCTCATTTCTATGTTTCCTGATAAGATATAATGTTCATTACGAAGTGTCATGTATACCTCGCATTCACTTCAATAGAATGTAAATGCGAATCTTCCTTGGTAGGAAATAGCGTTCGCAGATGACTACGTATCGTAGCAATAGAGTTCTATTGCCTCTCAAAATGCGATATCGCATTTCATTTCTGTGCTTCATGATAAGATATAATATTCATTGCGAAGTGTCACGCATACCTCGTATTCACTCCAAACGAATGTAAATGCGACACATCCTAGCTAGGAAATAGCGCATTCAGATGGGTACGTATCGTAGCAATAGATTTCAAGTGCTACATAAATCGCAATTTCGCATTGCATTTCTATGTTCTGTGATAAGATATAATATTCATTGCGAAGTGTCATGTATACCTCGTATTCACTTCAAAGGAATGTAAATGCGACTATTGTTTGCTAGGAAATAGCGTTTGCAGATGTTTACGTATCGTAGCAATAGCGTTCTAATGCTACTTAAATAGTGCTTTTTAAAATGAGATGTCGCATTTCATTTTTATGTTTCGTGATAAGATATAATATTCATTGCCAAATGTCATGTATACCTCGTATTCACACCAAACGAATGTAAATGCGACACTTCCTTGCTAGGAAATAGCGTATTCAGTGTTATTCATACCTCGTCCACACTACAAAAGAATGTAAATGCAACACTTCCTTGCTAGGGAATTGCGTTTCCAGATGTCTACGTATCGATGCAATAGAGTTCTAATGGGGAGGGGTAGAGGTCCTTCTCACACCCGAGAACCTTCCTGTTTGTCTCCATGGACTATGGCAGCGGTCTTATCGGTGCAGAGCTCTGGATCCTATCCTTCGGGCTTCAGGATCTCTTCTTGCTCACTTCCCGACTCCTCCACCGTCGAGCCCGTCACGCTACCACGGCGCACAGCCCTTCCGCGAACCTGCGGTCTTATTATCCCCCGAAGAGGCGTCTTATGGGTCGCTTCTTCCATCAGCTCGCCAGTCTAATCCGTAGAACGGTGAGAGAGAAACGAACGAAGGGGGGGGGGGGAGTTTCTACCATCGTGTATTTCACGCTCCTCGCAAATACAGCTATCGCGATGGTCCGTATCGCGCTTGTCGCATGGGTGGTGATCTGCGAGCTAGACTAACCGAAGCAGGGGGGGGGGGGGGGGGGTGTGTGAGCGAGCCTTGTGACTTCACCACGTCACAGTACATACAAATTTGCGATTAAGTAGCTATGTGTTCAAATTCAATTCCGAATAATGCACTAATAAGCATCCCAGATAACAAACGGCAAGTTGGTATTGACACCATGCCGGCACTATATTGCCACTTCCGAGGAGTGTCAACTGATTCGTAGTCATCTGTGACCGGATTCGTTAACTAAAATGCCAGAACGTTCTAGACAAGCGAATCGCGCAGCACCAGCACTATGGTGACACGCGTATCATCGCTCCATTCATGAATCTCCTCAGCAATGACGCAGGATCACATTTGGCAATGGGGAACCTGTGCTTTCATACAAATTAGAACCGTTAGATGTCAGTAGATGTTCAGCATATGAGTATTGATAGACATTTTGATGGTCGTTTTCCTATATTTATAGTTATTGAGCGAGTCGTATATATTTCTTTCAATCCATCATAGACTAAAAATATTATTTATAAAGAAAATATTACTTATAAAATAAAAATTCATGCTGTTGCGTCCCTAACTTCGCCTTGTGTAATTTTTGAAATAACATGCTGTCATCGTATTTAATGTAACCCTCAATTGCATGAATTTGTAACAATAAATTGAAGAAAATATATGTAAAATAAGTGTATATATTTTTATGACAAAGTAATTATCGACATTATGCAAAAAATCGCCCTATCGAGCTAGTTTATAGAAAATAATAAAATCGAGTTCTTATATCTTTGTTTTGTGCCGGTGTATCTATTTTGGAATCAAAATAAATAAATTGCACAATTTAGTCATTTTTCATATTTGCTTATAATTTTTATGGAAACAGCTTCCCCATTAGTAAATGTCAGCCTACGCCACAACCACGCGTGTAGCTATGGTGAGCTGATAGTGTCATTATCACTGCCGTGTAGCCCGTGTGCTATATCTCGGTGCTTTAATAGTGCCGTGATACGAATGCCGCCCCAGTACTAACAGTATGCCATTTCGAAAGCTGAGTAGGAGCACTTTGTTAGCACAGTTCTGTCACGGAATTCGTTCCATCCATTGTCATTGGCGTGCCAATCGCTGGCTGTTTGGGATATTGTAGTGCATGAGGCAGACTTGTTCCTTATCATCGTCAAGGAGATGGATTTTCACTCCCCCCTTTTTCAATTTTTTAAATTATTGTTTGGAATTTTTGCCGTTTCTGTATCTTTATGACCGTATTGTGGATTCAACTTATGTACGATCTTTTTGGTCTTCATCTTTTGTTACATGTAATATTATATATGTGATGCACGTTTGTTATGTAATGCTCCGATTTGTAAGCCTCAGATACTTTTATTCTTTGGTAAAGCAACTTATTCGATTAATATATATTTATTAGACATAGATATAAACAATTAGAAAAATGTTATTAAAACACTATTAAATATGTTGTTGCAATTATATATTTAAGGTCTGAAGATGTAGATGCAATTAATGTCCGATATTTTACGTGATCCAATGGACGTATCAAGTGAGGCTATGAAATATAAAAATCTTTTACTATTCTTCGACCCCTTTACATGTTAGATGAATGATAAGTTCTGCAAGACAAGAAGCCTGAATTAGTGAGATATCTAGGAACATAAGTAATTTGTAAGTAACACATCTTTTCTCTTTGAAATATTTGCCTTTGCATAGAATAGAACGTATAGATATAATTGCCTGTTTTCATCCGTTGATGAAAATAGTTTTTTTGTAAGTGGAGTTATGTTGGGCATATGAATGTTACCTTCATTTTTTAAAATGAATTGATATGTCCATTCTTCCGTAATACGATAGAGCATTTTAAAGCAAGTTTAACGATCTGTAACATGAAGGCATTGAAGGTTACAAAAAGTAAAGAAAGGCGATAATACTCACGGTTTTGTTAGTAAATGAAGCATACGTATTGTAAACAGTGGTGGAAGGCGTAATACTTACCGTTTACTTCACTGTGAATAAACACTTTTCGAAGGGCATTTCAATTGTTTGCAGCATTAGTTAAACATGATAAGATTAGTATTGAAAAATCGGTTCGAATACGTTTGGTTAGGCTGTTCTTTGTGTCGTTCATTTTATAAGTACTGAGCTGCGGATTCCTGAGGACAGCTCACAAAATTGTTGAACTATGGAAGATTATCATTGTGAATTTGAATCAAAAGGTAATTAAATTCCATTAGGTTGTAAACAGATCTCAATGTTTCATTTTAGATAGTAAGATTATACACTCTTTACAAAACTACAATACTGGATACATACCTTTCTGTTATTATTATTTCATAAAGAATTATAATTGCAATTATATAGTTCATTACGATAAAAAATATTTCTCAGAAAATTCTAAATATTAAATAAAAGAATCAAGTAAAACATTTTTAATAATTACGAATATGAAAATTACTTGAACATTCCAATAGAAAGATGTCTAAACAGGAGCTAGAAAAGTCAAACATTCAATTTCAATTCCATAATTCATCTATAAGAGGTAAAATGTTTCGAAAGCTTTAATTACAGTCTTTAATGCAAGCAGTTGGGCAGTATTTCAATTTTTAAGAAAATTGATGAAAGTCAACCATTTTGAAGTGGTCAGAATCTTTGTCGTTTGAGCAATAAGTGAATAACAAATAACTGCATAAATTCCAGGCTTGAAAACTTATGGATTAAATCCTATGCAGACTCGTTTATGAACGAGTTACTAAATAATAATCCACACTAAGTAATCATTTTAAAACTTAAACGATTACATCTCGCGAACTTTCAAAGATATCAGAAGCGTGAAAAGTATGTGGTTTATCAAAAACTCTTCTAAAAGAACGGACGAAGCCAATAGAAATCTTTGTTGAAGTAAGCAAATTCTAAAGTTCTAAGCAACGCGATGGCCCTTATCTGCCTATGTTTCATAGCAAGTAAGTTCTGAATTTCTATGAAATCCGATGGAATTTCTCACTACTAACGTTTCAAAGTAAGTTCTCAAATTCTCAGTTCTACGTTTAAAACTATGTGTGTTCTATATATCTATGTAAAGTGATGGTTCCTATTAGTTGTGACGGAAACCTATATATAGTAAATCAGAGAAGCTCGAAGGGGTTAATTATCTAAATGCTTTAAGGTGTAAAACGTACTTTAAACTAAAGCGATCTATCGTTCCAAGGTATCCGCTCACGTACAACTTTTCTTGGGCACCAGCTGCTCAGAAAGTAGCAAAGGGATAGACTACACGACCCCGGGAACCCTGGGGCGGAACAACCCTTGAAACTTCGAAATGGTCCTCCTCTCGACTACGCCTAGCCAAGTACACACACTCAGGTCGCGAGATACTGAAGTCACGGCATGTTTATTTATGGTCTCGACGTGGGTTTAACTAAGAAGGGCTACGGGAAACTACGCAACAAGCCGCAAATTACCGGGTATCATAACTCGCTTCACGATATAAGATACAATATACAATATGCGACACAAGAAATGGGACGCTTTAGCGAATAAGCTCTCACGTTCTCTTCTTCAGGTTCCTTGAATTCGCTGGTGGTCCTCGGGTCTCCTGCATCCTCCTCGGGGCTCCTTGGTGGAGTGGGCTGTTGGCTTCGGTATTGTTCGAGTCCATCGATCAGTGGATTTCGGCGATTTCCTCTTCTCGCCCCCTTGGGTGTCCCTGAGGGGATCCTCCTGATCATTTAAATTGCGTAGCTCCTCGCGCACCGCGCTCCCATGGCCCACCTACAGGGCCGCTGGACTTTTGACTTCTCTTTAGGGGGTTAAGGATGGTTGAGGACCTTCTCACATCCCAGAGCATTATAAAGCACAAAAGCAGATAAGCATAATGCGATGCATAGAGCTTTACAACCTTCTAACTTACTTTGAACTGTTTATATGAAATGCAATATTGAGGTGCATGAAGCATGACAAATTAAATGCTTCGGCACCTGGACATCTAGAAACGCTATCCCCGGGCAAGAAAGTGTAGGGTTCACACGCAATTCATATGCAGAAGCAGATAAACATAACGCGATGCTATAAATAATACATCTTATCATGAAATATAGAAGTAAGATGCGCAGCCGCGTTTTACGAAGCATTAGAACTCTATTGATTCTAAACCTTCAGATATAGAAACGATATTCCGTAGCAAGGAAGTGATCCATTTACATTCATTTGAAGTGTAGAGGAGACATTCATAACGCGTTGCATTGAAATTACATCTTATCATGTGACTTAGAATTAATATGCGATATCGCGTTTTATAAAGAGTTAGAAATCTATTGCTTCGATGCGTAGACATCTAGAAACGCAATTTCCTAGCCAAGAAGTATGGCATTTGCATTCTTTTGAAGTGTAGACGAGGTATACATAACACATCGCAATGAATATTACATCTTATCATGAAACATACATGAGATGCGATATCGCGTTCTAGGAAGCATTAGAACTCCATTGCTTCGATACGTAGACATCTGGAAACGCTATTTCCTGACAAGGAAGTGTGGCATTTACATACTTTTCAGGTGTAGACGAGGTATACAAAACACTTCGCCATGAATATTATATCTTATCATGAAACACAGAAATGAGACGCGATATCACGTATTAAGAAGCATTAGAACTCTATTTCTTCGATTCGTAGACATATGGAAACGCTATCTCCTAGAAAGGAAGTGTGTCATTTACATTCCTTTGAAGTGCAGACGAGGTATACATAACATTTCGCAATGAATATTGTAGCTTATCGTGAAACATAGAAATGAGATGCGATATTGCGTTTTAGAAGCATTAGAACTCTAATGCTTCGATACGTAGATATCTGGAAACGCATTTTCCTAGCAAGGAAGTGTGGCGTTTTCATTCTTTTGTAGTGTAGACGAGGTATACACATCACTTGTCACTGAATATTATATCATAGCATGAAACATAGAAATGAGATGCGATATCGCGTCTAAGAAGCATTAGAACTCTAATGCTTCTTTACGTGGACATCTGGAAACGCTATTTCCTAAGAAGCAAGTGTCGCATTTACATTCATTGGTATTGTAGACGAGGTATACATAACAGTTCGCAATGAATATTATATGTTATTATGAAACAGAGAAATGAGATGCGATATCGCGTTTTAAGAAGCATTGCAACTCTATTGATTCGATACGTAGACATCTGGAAACGCATTTCCTAGCAAGGATGTGTGGCATTTACATTCTTTTATAGTCTAGACGAGGTATACATAACACTTCGCAATGAACATTTTATCTTATCATGAAACATAGGAACGGGATGCGATATCGCGTACTAAGAAGCATTAGACCTGCATTGCTTCGATAGACAGTCATCTGGAAACGCACATCCTAGCAAGATGGTGTGACATTTACAATCTTTTGAAGTGTAGAATAGTTATACATAACACTTCGCAGTGAATACAATATCTTATCATGAAACATAGAAATGAGATGCGATATCGCGTTTAATGAAGCATTCGACCACTATTGCTTCGATACGTAGGCATCCCGAAAGGCTACCTCCTAGCATTGAAGTGTGGCATTTACATTCTTTTGAAGTGTAGACGAGGTATACTAAACACTTAGCAATGAATATTATATCTTATCATGAAAGATAGAACTGCGTTTCGATATCGCGTTTTAAGAAGCATTACAGTTCTATTGCTTCGATACGTAGAACTCTGGAAACGCTATTTCCTAGCAAGGAAATAAGTCATTTACATTCTTTTGAAGTGTAGACGAGGTATACATAATACTTCTCAGTGAATATTACATCATATCATGGAACATAGAAATGAGATGCGATATCCCGTTTTAAGAAGAATAAGAACTCTATTGCTTCCATACGTAGACATCTCGAGACGCATTTCCTAGAAAGGGTGTGTGGCATTTACATTCTTTTGAAATGTAGACGACGTTTACAGGACACTTCGAAATGAATATTGTATATTATCATGAAGCATAGAAAGGAGATGCGATATCGCGTATTAAGATGCATTAGAACTCTATTGCTTGGGTACGAAGACACCTGGAAACGCACTTCCTACCAAGAAAGTGTGGCATTTACATTCTTTTGCTGTGCAGACGGGGTATACATAATACTTCGCAGTGAATGTGATATCTTATCATGAAACATAGAATTGAGATGCGATATCGCGATTAGAGAAACATTAGAACTCTATTGCTTCGATACCTAGATATCTGGAAACGCTATTTCCTAGCAAGGAAGTGTGGCATTTACAATCCTTTGGTGTGTGGACGAGATATACATAACACTTCGCAATGAATATTATATCTCATCATGAAACATAGAAATGAGATGCGATATCGCGTCTTGAGAAGCACAAGAACTCTATTGCTACGATACGTAGACTTCTGGAAACGCTATTTCCTAGCAAGGAAGTGTCGCATTTACATTCCTTTGAAGTGAATACGAGGTATACGTGACACTTCGCAATGAATATTACTTCTTATCATGAAACGTAGAAATGAGATGCGATATCGCGATTTGAAATGCATTAGAACTCTATTGCTACGATACGTAGACATCTGCAAAAGCTATTTCCTAGTAACGAAGAGTCGCATTTCCATTCTTTTGACGTGAATACGAGGTATACATAACATTCCACAATGAATATTTAATCATATCATGAAACATAGGAATGAGATGCGATATCGCGTCTTGAGAAGCACTAGAACTCTATTACTACGATACGTAGACTTCTGGAAACGCTATTTCCTAGCAAGGAAGAGTCGCATTTACATTCTTTTGAAGTGAATACGAGGTATACCTATGTCCCCACAATGAATATTATATCTTATCATGAAACATAGAAATGATATGCGTTATCGCGATTTAAAAAGCATTAGATCTCTATTGCTTCGATACGGAGACATTTGCAAACGATATTTCCTTGCAAGGAAGTGTCGCATTTACTTTATTTTCAAGGGAATACGAGGTATACATGACACCGCGGAATGAATTTTATATCTCATCATGAAACATAGAAATGAAATGCGATATCGCGTTTTAAGAAGCTTTTTAACTCTGTTGCTTCGATACAGTGACATCTGCAAACGCAACTTCCTCGCAAGGAAGTGTCGCATTTTCATTCTTTTGAAGTGAATACGAGGTACACATAACACTCCTCAATGAATTTTATATCTTATCATGAAACATAGAAATGAAATGCGATATCGCGTTTTAAGAAGCGTCAGAACTCTGTTGCTTCGATACGGTGACATCTGCAAACGCAGTTTCCTAGCAAGGAAGTGTCGCATTTACATTCTTTTGAAGGGAATACGAGGTATACATGACACTTCGCAATGAATTTTGTATCTTATCATGACACATAGAAATGAAATGCGATATCGCGTTTTAAGAAGCGTTAGAACTCTATTGCGACGATACGCAGACAACTGCAAACGCTACTTCCTAGCAACGAAGTGTCGCATTTACATTCTTTTGAAGTGAATAAGAGGTATACATGACACTTCGCCATGAACATTATATCTTATCATGGAACATAGAAGTGAGATGCGATATCGCGTTTTAAGAATCATTAGAACTCTATTTTTTCGACACATAGTCATCTGGAAAAGCTATTTCCTAGCATGGAAGTGTCGCGTTTACATTCTTTTGAAGTGAATACGAGGTATACATGACACTTCGCAATGAATATTATATCTTATCACGAAACATAGAAGCGTGTTGCGATATCGCGTTCTAAGAAGCATTAGAACTCTATTGCTACGATACGTAGACATCTGGAAACGCTATTTCCTAGCATGCAAGTGTCCCATTTACATTCTTCTTTAGTGAATACGAGGTATACATGACACTTCGCAATGAATATTATATCTTATCATGAAACATAGGAATGAGGTGCTATATCGCGTTTTGAGAAGCATTAGAACTCTATTGTTTCGACACATAGTCATCTGGAAACGCTATTTCCTAGCAAGGAAGTGTTGCATTTACATCCTTTTGAAGTGAATACGAGGTATACATGACACTTCGCAATGAATATTATATCATATCATGAAGCATAGAAATGAGATGCGACATCTCGTTTTAAGAAGCATTAGAACTCTATTGCTACGATACGTCGACATCTGCAAAGGCTATTTCCTAGCATGGAAGTGTCGCATTTACATACTTTTGAAGTGAGTACGAGGTATACATGACACTTCGCTATGAATATTATATCTTATCATGAAACATAGAAGTGAGATGCGATATTGCGTTTTAAGAAGCATTAGAACTCCATTCTTTCGATACGTGGTCATCTGGAAACGCTATTTCCTAGCAAGGAAGTGTCGCATTTACATTCTTTTGAAGTGAATACGAGGTGTACATGACACTTCGCAATGAATATTATATCTTATCATGAAACATAGAAGTGGGATGCGATATCGCGTTCTAGGAAGCATTCGAACTCTATGGCTACGATACGTAGACATCTGCAAAGGCTATTTCCTAGCATGGAAGTGTCCTATTTACATTCTTTTGAAGTGAATACGAGGTATAAATGACATTTCGCAATGAATATTATATCTTATCATGATACATAGAAGAGAGATGCGATATCGCGTTGTAAGAAGCATTAGAACTCTATTGCTACGATACGTAGACATCTAGAAAAGCTATTTCCTAGCATGGAAGTGTCGCATTTGCATTCTTTTGAAGTAAACACGAGATATACATGACACTTCGCAATGAATATTATATCTTGTCATGAAACATAGAAGTGAGATGCGATATCGCGTTCTAAGAAGCATTAGAACTCTATTGCTACGATACGTAGACATCTGCGAACGCTATTTCCTAGCATAGAAGTGTCGCATTTGCATTCCATTGAAGTGAATACGAGGTATGCATGACACTTCACAATGGATATTATATCTTATCATGAAACATAGAAATGGGATGCGACATCTCGTTTTAAGAAGTATTAGAACTCTATTCTTTCGATACGTGGACATCTGGAAACGCTATTTCCTAGCAAGGAAGTGTCGCGTTTACATTCTTTTGAAGTGAATACGAGGTATACATGACACTTCGCAATGAATATTATATCTTATCATGAAACATTGAGGTGGGATGCGATATCGCGTTCTAAGTAGCATTAGAACTATATCGCCACGATACGTAGAAACATGCGAACGCTATTTCCTAGCATGGAAATGCCGCATTTCATTCTTTTGAAGTGAATACGAGGTATACATGACACTTCGCAATGGATATTATATCTTATCATGAAACGTAGAAGTGAGATGCGATATCGCGTTTTAAGAAGCAATAGAACTCTATTGCTACGATACGTAGACATCTGCAAACGCTATTTCCTAGCATGCAAGTGTCGCATTTACATTCTTTTGAAGTGAATACGGGGTACACGTAACACTCCACAATGAATATTATATCTTATCACGAAACATAGAAATGAAATGCGACATCTCGTTTTAAGTAGCTTTAGAACTCTATTGCTAATATACGTAGACATCTGCAAACTCTATTTCCCAGCATCGAAATGTCGCACTTACATTCCATTGAAGTGAATACGAAGTATACATAACATTACACAATGAATAGTATATCTTATTACGAAACATAGAAATGAAATACGACATCTCGTTTTAAGAAGCATTAGTACTCTATTGCTGTGATAGGTAGACACCTGCAAACAATATATCCTAGCAAGGAAGTGTCGCAGTTACATTCATCTGATGTGAAATCGAGGTATACATGACACTTAGCAATGAATATTATATCTTATCATGTAACATAGAAGTGAGATGCGATGTCGCGTTCTAAGAAGCTTTAGAACTCTATTGCTACGATACGTAGACATCTGCGAAGGCTATTTCCTAGCATCGAAGTGTCGTATTTACATTCTTTTGAAGTGAATACGAGGTATAAATGACACTTCGCAATGAATATTATATCTTATCATGATACATAGATGATAGATGCGATATCGCGTTTTAAGAAGCATTAGAACTCTATTGCTACGATACGTAGACATCTGGAAAACCTATTTCCTAGCATGGAAGTGTCGCATTTACATTCTTTTGAAGTGAATACGAGATGTACATGACACTTCGCAATGAATATTATATCTTGTCGTGAAACATAGGAGTGAGATGCGATATCGCGTTCTAAGAAGCATTAGAACTCTATAGCTACGATACGTAGACATCTGCAAACGCTATTTCCTAGCATGGAAGTGTCGCATTTACATTCTTTTGAAGTGAATGCGAGATATACATGATACTTCGCAATGAACATTATATCTTATCATGAAACATAGGAATGAGGTGCTATATCGCGTTTTGAGAAGCATTAGAACTCTCTTGCTAATATACGTAGACACCTGCAAAGGCTATTTCCTAGCATGGAAGTGTCGAATTTACATTCTTTTGAAGTGAGTTCGAGGTATACATGACACTTCGGAATGAATATTATATCTTATCATGAAACATAGAAGAGAGATGCGATATCGCGTCTTAAGAAGCATTAGAACTCTATTGCTACGATACGTACACATCTGCAAACGCTATTTCCTAGCATGGAAGTGTCGCATTTACATTCTTTTGAAGTGAATGCGAGATATACATGATACTTCGCAATGAATATTATATCTTATCATGAATCATAGGAATGAGGTGCTATATCGCGTTTTGAGAAGCATTAGAACTCTCTTGCTAATATACGTAGACATCTGCAAACTCTATCTCCTAGCAAGGGAATGTCGCATTTACATTCCATTGAAGTGAATACGAGGTATACATGACACTTCGCAATGAATATTATATCTTGTCATGAAACATAGAGCTGGGATGCGATATCGCGTTCTAAGAAGCATTAGAACTCTATTGCTACGATACGTACACATCTGCAAACGCTATTTCCTAGCATGGAAGTGTCGCATTTACATTCTTTTGAAGTGAATGCGAGATATACATGATACTTCGCAATGAATATTATATCTTATCATGAATCATAGGAATGAGGTGCTATATCGCGTTTTGAGAAGCATTAGAACTCTCTTGCTAATATACGTAGACATCTGCAAACTCTATCTCCTAGCAAGGGAATGTCACATTTACATTCCATTGAAGTGAATACGAGGTACACATGACACTTCGCAATGAATATTATATCTTATCATGAAACATAGAAGTGTGTTGCGATATCGCGTTCTAAGAAGCATTAGAACTCTATTGCTACGATACGTAGACATCTGGAAACGCTATTTCCTAGCATGCAAGTGTCCCATTTACATTCTTCTTTAGTGAATACGAGGTATACATGACACTTCGCAATGAATATTATATCTTATCATGAAACATAGGAATGAGGTGCTATATCGCGTTTTGAGAAGCATTAGAACTCTATTGCTAATATACGTAGACATCTGCAAACGCTATTTCCTAGCATGCAAGTGTCGCATTTACATTCTTTTGAAGTGAATACGAGATATACATGACACTTCGCAATGAATATTATATCTTATCATGAAACATAGGAATGAGGTGCTATATCGCGTTTTGAGAAGCATTAGAACTCTATTGCTAATATACGTAGACATCTGCAAACTCTATTTCCTAGCATGGAAATGTCGCACTTACATTCCATTGAAGTGAATACGAGGTATTCATAACATTACACAATGAATAGTATATCTTATTACGAAACATAGAAATGAACTACGACATCTCGATTTAAGAAGCACTAGTACTCTATTGCTGTGACACGTAGACATCTGCAAACAATATTTCCAATCAAGGAAGTGTCACAGTTACATTCTTCTGAAGTGAAATCGAGGTATACATGACACTTCGCAATGAATATTACATCTTATCATGAAACGTAGAAGCGAGATGCGATATCGCGTTCTAAGAAGCTTTAGAAATCTATTGCTACGATACGTCGACATCTGCAAAGGCTATTTCCTAGCATGGAAGTGTCGCATTTACATACTTTTGAAGTGAGTACGAGGTATACATGACACTTCGCTATGAATATTATATCTTATCATGAAACATAGAAGTGAGATGCGATATTGCGTTTTAAGAAGAATTAGAACTCCATTCTTTCGATACGTGGTCATCTGGAAACGCTATTTCCTAGCAAGGAAGTGTCGCATTTACATTCTTTTGAAGTGAATACGAGGTGTACATGACACTTCGCAATGAATATTATATCTTATCATGAAACATAGAAGTGGGATGCGATATCGCGTTCTAGGAAGCATTAGAACTCTATGGCTACGATACGTAGACATCTGCAAAGGCTATTTCCTAGCATGGAAGTGTCCTATTTACATTCTTTTGAAGTGAATACGAGGTATAAATGACATTTCGCAATGAATATTATATCTTATCATGATACATAGAAGAGAGATGCGATATCGCGTTGTAAGAAGCATTAGAACTCTATTGCTACGATACGTAGACATCTGGAAAAGCTATTTCCTAGCATGGAAGTGTCGCATTTGCATTCTTTTGAAGTAAACACGAGATATACATGACACTTCGCAATGAATATTATATCTTGTCATGAAACATAGAAGTGAGATGCGATATCGCGTTCTAAGAAGCATTAGAACTCTATTGCTACGATACGTAGACATCTGCGAACGCTATTTCCTAGCTTAGAAGTGTCGCATTTACATTCCATTGAAGTGAATACGAGGTATGCATGACACTTCGCAATGGATGTTATATCTTATCATGAAACATAGAAATGGGATGCGACATCTCGTTTTAAGAAGTATTAGAACTCTATACTTCCGATACGTGGACATCTGGAAACGCTATTTCCTAGCAAGGAAGTGTCGCGTTTACATTCTTTTGAAGTGAATACGAGGTATACATGACACTTCGCAATGAATATTATATCTTATCATGAAACATTGAGGTGGGATGCGATATCGCGTTCTAAGTAGCATTAGAACTCTATCGCCACGATACGTAGACACATGCGAACGCTATTTCCTAGCATGGAAATGCCGCATTTACATTCTTTTGAAGTGAATACGAGGTATACATGACACTTCGCAATGGATATTATATCTTATCATGAAACATAGAAGTGAGATGCGATATCGCGTTTTAAGAAGCAATAGAACTCTATTGCTACGATACGTAGACATCTGCAAACGCTATTTCCTAGCATGCAAGTGTCGCATTTACATTCTTTTGAAGTGAATACGAGATGTACATGACACTTCGCAATGAATATTATATCTTGTCGTGAAACATAGAAGTGAGATGCGATATCGCGTTTTAAGAAGCATTAGAACTCTATAGCTACGATACGTAGACACATGCGAACGCTATTTCCTAGCATGGAAGTGTCGCATTTACATTCTTTTGAAGTGAATGCGAGATATACATGATACTTCGCAATGAACATTATATCTTATCATGAAACATAGGAATGAGGTGCTATATCGCGTTTTGAGAAGCATTAGAACTCTCTTGCTAATATACGTAGACACCTGCAAAGGCTATTTCCTAGCATGGAAGTGTCGAATTTACATTCTTTTGAAGTGAGTTCGAGGTATACATGACACTTCGGAATGAATATTATATCTTATCATGAAACATAGAAGAGAGATGCGATATCGCGTTTTAAGAAGCATTAGAACTCTATTGCTACGATACGTACACATCTGCAAACGCTATTTCCTAGCATGGAAGTGTCGCATTTACATTCTTTTGAAGTGAATGCGAGATATACATGATACTTCGCAATGAATATTATATCTTATCATGAATCATAGGAATGAGGTGCTATATCGCGTTTTGAGAAGCATTAGAACTCTCTTGCTAATATACGTAGACATCTGCAAACTCTATCTCCTAGCAAGGCAATGTCGCATTTACATTCCATTGAAGTGAATACGAGGTATACATGACACTTCGCAATGAATATTATATCTTGTCATGAAACATAGAAGTGAGATGCGATATCGCGTTCTAAGAAGCATTAGAACTCTATTGCTACGATACCTAGACATCTGCAAACGCTATTTCCTAGCAAGGAAGTGTCGCATTTACATTCATTTGAAGTGTAGACGAGGAATACATGACACTTCGCAAATCATATTATATCTTAACATGAAACATAGAAATGAGATGCGATATCGCGTTATAGGAAGCATTAGAACTCTATTGCTACGATAGGTAGACATCTGCAAACGCTATTTCCTTGCAAGGAAGTGTCGCATTTACATTCATTTGAAGTGTAGACGAGGAATACATAACACTTCGAAAATCATATTATATCTTACCATGAAACATAGAAATGAGATGCGATGTCGCGTTTTAAGAATCATACGAACTCTATTGCTACGATACGTAGACATCTGCAAACGCTATTTCCTTGTAAGGAAGTGTCGCATTTACATTCATTTGAAGTGTAGACGAGGAATACATAACACTTCGCAAATCATATTATATCTTACCATGAAACATAGAAATGAGATGCGATATCGCGGTCTAAGAAGCATTAGAAATCTATTGCTACGATAGGTAGACATCAGCAAACGCTATTTCCTTACAAGGAGGGGTGTCGCATTCACATTCATTTGAAATGCAGACGAGGAATTCATGATACTTCGCAAATCATATTATATCTTGCCATGGAACATAGAAATGAGATGCGATATCGCGTTTTAGGAAGCATTAGAACTCTATTGCTACGATAGGTAGACATCTGCAAACGCTATTTCCTTGCAAGGAAGTGTCACATTTACATTCATTTGAAGTGCAGACGAGGAGTACTTGACACTTCGCAAATCATATTATATCTTACCATGAAACATAGAAATGGGATGCAATATCGCGTTTTAAGAATCATAAGAACTCTATTGCTACGATACGTAGACATCTGCAAACGCTATTTCCTTACAAGGAGGGATGTCGCATTCACATTCATTTGAAGTGCAGACGAGGAATACATGATACTTCGCAAATCATATTATATCTTGCCATGAAACATAGAAATGAGATGCGATATCGCGTTTTAGGAAGCATTAGATCTCTATTGCTACGATAGGTAGATATCTGCAAACGCTATTTCCTTGCAAGGAAGTGTCGCATTTACATTCATTTGAAGTGTAGACGAGGAGTACATGACACTTCGCAAATCATATTATATCTTACCATGAAACATAGAAATGGGATGCAATATCGCGTTTTAAGAATCATAAGAACTCTATTGCTACGATACGTATACATCTGCAAACGCTATTTCCATGCTAGGAAGTGTCGCATTTACATTCACCTGAAGTGTAAACGAGGAATATATGACACTTCGCAAATCATATTATATCTTACCATGAAACATAGAAATGAGATGCGATATCGCGTTTTAAGAAGCTTTAGAACCCTATTGCTACGATACGTAGACATCTGCAAACGCTATTTCCTTGCAAGGAAGTGTCGCATTTACATTCATTTGAAGTGTAGACGAGGAATACATAACACTTCGCAAATCATATTATATGTTACCATGAAACATAGAAATGAGATGTGATATCGCGTTTTAAGAATCATAAGAACTCTATTGCTACGATACGTAGACATCTGCAAACGCTATTTCCTAGCGAGGAACTGTCGCATTCACATTCATTTGAAGTGTAGACGAGGAATACATAACACTTCGCAAATCATATTATATGTTACCATGAAACATAGAAATGTAATGCGATATCGCGTTTCAAGGATCATAAGAACTCTATTGCTACGATACGTAGACATCTGCAAACGCTATTTCCTTGCTAGGAAGTGTCGCATTCACACTCATTTGAATCGTAGGCGAGGAATGCATAACACTTCGCAATGAATATTAAATATTATCATGAGACGTAGATATGAGATGCAATATCTCGTTTTAAGAAGCATTTGAACTCTATTGCTTCGATACGTAGACATCTGCAAACGCTATTTCCTTGCAAGGAAGTGTCGCATTTACATTCATTTGAAGTGTAGACGAGGAATACATAACACTTCGCAAATCATATTATATCTTACCATGAAACATAGAAATGAGATGCGATATCGTGGTCTAAGAAGCATTAGAACTCTATTGCTTCGATAGGTAGACATCTGCAAACGCTATTTCCTTAGAAGGAGGGGTGTCGCATTCACATTCATCTGAAGTGCAGACGAGGAATACATGATACTTCGCAAATCATATTATATCTTGCCATGAAACTTAGAAATGAGATGCGATATCGCGTTTTAGGAAGCATTAGAACTCTATTGCTACGATAGGTAGACATCTGCAAACGCTATTTCCTTGCAAGGAAGGGTCGCATTTACATTCATTTGAAGTGTAGACGAGGAGTACATGACACTTCGCAATTCATATTATATCTTACCATGAAACATAGAAATGGGATGCAATATCGCGTTTTAAGAATCATAAGAACTCTGTTGCTACGATAGGTAGACATTTGCAAACGCTATTTCCTTGCAAGCAAGTGTCGCATTTACATTCATTCGAATCGTAGACGAGGAATGCATAACACTTCGCAATGAATATTATATCTTATCATGAAACATAGATATCAGATGCAATATCTCGTTTTAAGAAGCATTTGAACTCTATTGCTTCGATACGTAGACATCTGCAAACGCTATTTCCTTGCAAGGAAGTGTCGCATTTACATTCATTTGAAGTGTAGACGAGGAATACATAACACTTCGAAAATCATATTATATCTTACCATGAAACATAGAAATGAGATGCGATATCGCGTTTTAAGAATCACACGAACTCTATTGCTACGATACGTAGACATCTGCAAACGCTATTTCCTTGCAAGGAAGTGTCGCATTTACATTCATTTGAAGTGTAGACGAGGAATACATAACACTTCGCGAATCATATTATACCTTACCATGAAACATAGAAATGAGAAGCGATATCGCGTTTTAAGGATCATAAGAACGCTATTGCTACGACACGTAGACATCTGCAAACGCTATTTCCTTGCAAGGAAGTGTCGCAATTACATTCATTTGAAGTGTAGACGAGGAATACATGACACTTCGCAAATCGTATTATATCTTACCATGAAACATAGAAATGAGATGCGATATCGCGTTCTAAGAAGCATCAGAAATCCATTGCTACGATACGTAGACATCTGCAAACGCTATTTCCTTGCGAGGAAGTGTCGCATTTACATTCATTTGATGTGTAGATGAGGAATACATAACACTTCGAAAATCATATTACATCTTACCATGAAACATAGAAATGAGTTGCGATATCGGGGTTTTAAGATGCATTAGAAAGCTATTGCTACGATACGTAGACATCTGCAAACGCTATTTCCTAGCGGGGAAGTATCGCATTTACATTCATTTGAAGTATAGACGAGGAATACATGACACTTCGCAAATCATATTATATCTTACCATGAAACATAGAAAAGAGATGCGATATCGCGTTTTAAGAATCATAAGAACTCTATTGCTTCGATACGTAGACATCTGCAAACGCTATTTCCTTGCAAGGAAGTGTCGCATTCACATTCACTTGAAATATAGACGAGGAATACATAACACTTCGCAAATAATGTTATATCTTACCATGAAACATAGAAATGAGATGCAATATCTCGTTTTAAGAACCATATGAACTCTATTGCTACGATAGGTAGACATCTGCAAACGCTATTTCCTTGCAGGGAAGTGTCGCATTCACATTCATTTGAAGTGTAGACGAGGAATACATAACACTTCGCAAATCATATTATACCTTACCATGAAATATAGAAATGAGATGCGATATCGCGTCTCAAGAATCATAAGAACTCTATTGCTACGATACGTAGACATCTGCAAACGCTATTTCCTTGCAAGGAAGTGTCGCATTTACATTCATTTGAAGTGTAGACGAGGATTACATAACACTTCGCAAATCATATTACATCTTACCATGAAACATAGAAATGAGATGCGATATCGCGTTTTAAGAAGCATTAGAACACTATTGCTACGATAGGTAGACATTTGCAAACGCTATTTCCTTGCAAGGAAGTGCCGCATTTACATTCATTTGAATCGTAGACGTGGAATGCATAACACTTCGCAATGAATATTATATCTTATCATGAAACATAGATATGAGATGCAATATCTCGTTTTAAGAAGCATTTGAACTCTATTGCTTCGATACGTAGACGTCTGCAAACGCTATTTCCTTGCAAGGAAGTGTCGCATTTACATCCCTTTGTAGTGTAGACGAGGAATACATGATACTTCGCAAATCATGTTATATCTTACCATGAAACATAGAAATGAGATACGATATCGCGTTTTTAGAAGCATTAGAACACTATTGCTACGATAGGTAGACATTTGCAAACGCTATTTCCTTGCAAGGAAGTGTCGCATTTACATTCATTTGAAGTGTAGACGAGGAATACATAACACTTCGCAAATCATATTATATCTTACCATGAAAGATAGAAATGGGATGCGATATCGAGTTTTAAGGATCATAAGAACTCTATTGCTACGACACGTAGACATCTGCAAACGCTATTTCCTTGCAAGGAAGTGTCGCATTTACATTCATTTGAAGCGTACACGAGGAATACATGATACTTCGCAAATCATATTATATCTTACCATGAAACATAGATATGAGATGCAATATCTAGTTATAAGTAGCATTTGAACTCGATTGCTTCGATACGTAGACGTCTGCAAACGCTATTTCCTTGCAAGGAAGTGTCGCATTTACATTCATTTGAAGTATAGACGAGGAATACATGACACTTCGCAAATCATATTATATCTTACCATGAAACATAGAAAAGAGATGCGATATCGCGTTTTAAGAATCATAAGAACTCTATTGCTTCGATACGTAGACATCTGCAAACGCCAATCCTTGCAAGGAAGTGTCGCATTCACATTCACTTGAAATATAGACGAGGAATACATAACACTTCGCAAATAATGTTATATCTTACCATGAAACATAGAAATGAGATGCAATATCGCGTTTTAAGAACCATATGAACTCTATTGCTACGATAGGTAGACATCTGCAAACGCTATTTCCTTGCAGGGAAGTGTCGCATTTACATTCATTTGAAATGTAGACGAGGAATACATATCACTTCGCAAATCATACTATACCTTACCATGAAACATAGAAATGAGATGCGATATCGCGTTTTAAGAATCATAAGAACTCTATTGCTACGATACGTAGACATCTGCAAACGCTATTTCCTTGCAAGGAAGTGTCGCATTCACATTCACTTGAAGTATAGACGAGGAATACATAACACTTCGCAAATAATGTTATATCTTACCATGAAACATAGAAATGAGATGCGATATCGCGTTTTAAGAATCATAAGAACTCTATTGCTACGATACGTAGACATCTGCAATCGCTATTTCCTTGCAAGGAAGTGTCGCATTTACTTTCATTTGAAGTGTAGACGAGGAATACATGACACTTCGCAATGAATATTATATCTTATCATGAAACGTAGAAATGAGATGCAATATCTCGTTTTAAGAAGCATTAGAACTCTATTGCTACGATACCTAGACATCTGCAGACGCTATTTCCTAGCGAGGAAGTGTCGCATTCACATTCATTTGAAGTGTAGACGTGGAATACATAACACTTCGCAAATCATATTATACCTTACCATGAAACATAGAAATGAGATGCGATATCGCGTTTTAAGAATCATAAGAACTCTATTGCTACGATACGTAGACATCTGCAAACGCTATTTTCTTGCAAGGAAGTGTCGCATTTACATTCATTTGAAATGTAGACGAGGAATACATATCACTTCGCAAATCATATTATACCTTACCATGAAACATAGAAATGAGATGCGATATCGCGTTTTAGGAATCATAAGAACTCTATTGCTACGATACGTAGACATCTGCAAACGCTATATCCTTGCAAGGAAGTGTCGCATTTACATTCATTTGAATCGTAGACGAGGAATACACGATACTTAGCAAATCATATTATATCTTACCATGAAACATAGAAATGAGATGCGATATCGCGTTTTTAGAAGCATTAGAACACTATTGCTACGATAGGTAGACATCTGCAAACGCTATTTCCTTGCAGGGAAGTGTCGCATTTACATTCATTTGAAATGTAGACGAGGAATACATATTACTTCGCAAATCATATTATACCTTACCATGAAACATAGAAATGAGATGCGATATCGCGTTTTAAGAATCATAAGAACTCTATTGCTACGAAACGTAGACATCTGCAAACGCTATTTCCTAGCTGGGAAGTATCGCATTCACATTCATTTGAAGTGTGGACGAAGAGTACACAACACTTCGCAAATCATGATGTATCTTACCATGAATCACAGATATGAGATGCGATATCACGTTTGAAGAATCATATAAACTCTATTGCTACGATACCTAGACATCTGCAGACGCTATTTCCTAGCGAGGAAGTGTCGCATTCACATTCATTTGAAGTGTAGACGAGGAATACATAACACTTCGCAAATCATGTTATATCTTACCATGAAACATAGAAATGAGATGCGATATCGCGTTTTAAGAATCATATGAACTCTATTGCTACGATACGTAGACATCTGCAAACGCTGTTTCCTTGCAAGGAAGTGTCGCATTTACTTTCATTTGAATCGTAGACGAGGAATGCATAACACTTCGTACTGAATATTATATCTTATCATGAAACATAGATATGAGATGCAACATCTCGTTTTAAGAAGCATTTGAGCTCTATTGCTTCGATACGTAGACATCTGTAAACGCTATTTCCATGCAAGGAAGTGTCGCATTTACATTCATTTGAAATGTAGACGAGGAATACATATCACTTCGCAAATCATATTATACCTTACCATGAAACATAGAAATGAGATGCGACATCGCGTTTTAAGAATCATAAGAACTCTATTGCTACGATACGTAGACATCCGCAAACGCTATTTCCTTGCAAGGAAGT
The DNA here is from genome assembly GCF_050948175.1 of Xylocopa sonorina. Taxonomy (NCBI): domain Eukaryota; kingdom Metazoa; phylum Arthropoda; class Insecta; order Hymenoptera; family Apidae; genus Xylocopa; species Xylocopa sonorina. The sequence continues at coordinate 520,477 of NW_027490136.1, read as the reverse complement.
GTCGCATTCACATTCACTTGAAGTATAGACGAGGAATACATAACACTTCGCAAATAATGTTATATCTTACCATGAAACATAGAAATGAGATGCGATATCGCGCTTTAAGAATCATATGAACTCTATTGCTACGATACGTAGACATCTGCAAACGCTGTTTCCTTGCAAGGAAGTGTCGCATTTACTTTCATTTGAATCGTAGACGAGTAATGCATAACACTTCGTAATGAATATTATATCTTATCATGAAACACAGATATGAGATGCGATATCGCGTTTTAAGAAGCATTAGAACACTATTGCTAGGATAGGTAGACATTTGCAAACGCTATTTCCTTGCAAGGAAGTGTCGCATTTACATTCATTTGAATCGTAGACGAGGAATGCATAACACTTCGCAATGGATATTATATCTTATCATGAAACATAGGTATGAGATGCAATATCTCGTTTTAAGAAGCATTTGAACTCTATTGCCTCGATACGTAGACATCTGCAAACGCTATTTCCTTGCAAGGAAGTGTCGCATTTACGTTCATTTGAAGTCTAGACGAGGAATACATGACACTTCGCAAATCATATTATATCTTACCATGAAACATAGAAATGAGATGCGATATCGCGTTCAAAGAAGCTTCAGAAATCCATTGCTACGATACGTAGACATCTGCAAACGCTATTTCCTTGCAAGGAAGTGTCGCATTTACATTCATTTGAAATGTAGACGAGGAATACATATCACTTCGCAAATCATATTATACCTTACCATGAAACATAGAAATGAGATGCGATATCGCGTTTCAAGAATCATATGAACTCTATTGCTATGATACGTAGACATCTGCAAACGCTATTTCCTTGCAAGGAAGTGTCGCATTTACATTCATTTGAATCGTAGACGAGGAATACATAACACTTCGCAATGAATATTATATCTTATCATAAAACATAGATATGAGATACAATATCTCGTTTTAAGAAGCATTTGAACTCTATTGCTTCGATACGTAGACGTCTGCAAACGCTATTTCCTTGGAAGGAAGTGTCGCATTTACATTCATCTGAAGTGTAGACGAGGAATACATAACACTTCGCAAATCATATTATATCTTACCATGAAACATAGAAATGAGATCCGGTGTCGCGTTTTAAGAATTATAAGAACTCTATTGCTACGATACGTAGACATCTGCAAACGCTATTTCCTAGCGAGGAAGTGTCGCATTCACATTCATTTGAAGTGTAGACGAGGAATACATAACACTTCGCAATTCATACTATATCTTACCATGAAACATAGAAATGAGATGCGATATCGCGTTTTAAGAAGCACTAGAAAGCTATTGCTACGATACGTAGAGATCTGCAAACGCTATTTCCTAGCGAGGAAGTATCGCATTCACATTCACTTGAAGTGTAGGCGTGGAATACATAACACTTGGCAAATCATGTTATATCTTACCATGAAACATAGAAATGAGATGCGATATCGTGTTCTAAGAATCATAAGAACTCTATTGCTACGATACGTAGACATCTGCAAACGCTATTTCCTTGCAAGGAAGTGTCGCATTTACATTCATTTGAAGTGTACACGAGGAATACATGACACTTCGCAAATCATATCATATCTTACCATGAAACATAGATATGAGATGCAACATCTCGTTTTACGAAGCATTTGAACTCTATTGCTTCGATACCTAGACATCTGTAAACGCTATTTCCATGCAAGGAAGTGTCGCATTTACATTCATTTGAATCGTAGATGAGGAATGCATAACACTTCGTAATGAATATTATATCTTATCATGAAACATAGATATAAGATGCAACATCTCGTTTTAAGAAGCATTTGAACTCTATTGCTTCGATACGTAGACATCTGCAAACGCTGTTTCCTTGCAAGGAAGTGTCGCATTTACTTTCATTTGAATGGTAGACGAGGAATGCATAACACTTCGTAATGAATATTATACCTTACCATGAAACATAGAAATGAGATGCGATATCGCGTTTTAAGAATCATAAGAACTCTATTGCTACGATACGTAGACATCTGCAAACGCTATTTCCTAGCTGGGAAGTATCGCATTCACATTCATTTGAAGTGTGGACGAAGAATACACAACACTTCGCAAATCATGTTGTATCTTACCATGAATCACAGATATGAGATGCGATATCACGTTTGAAGAATCATATAAACTCTATTGCTACGATACCTAGACATCTGCAGACGCTATTTCCTAGCGAGGAAGTGTCGCATTCACATTCATTTGAAGTGTAGACGAGGAATACATATCACTTCGCAAATTATGTTATATCTTACCATGAAACATAGAAATGAGATGCGATATCGCGTTTTAAGAATCATATGAACTCTATTGCTACGATACGTAGACATCTGCAAACGCTGTTTTCTTGCAAGGAAGTGTCGCATTTACTTTCATTTGAATGGTAGACGAGGAATGCATAACACTTCGTAATGAATATTATATCTTATCATGAAACATAGATATGAGATGCAACATCTCGTTTTAAGAAGCATTTGAACTCTATTGCTTCGATACGTAGACATCTGTAAACGCTATTTCCATGCAAGGAAGTGCCGCATTTACATTCATTTGAAATGTAGACGAGGAATACATATCACTTCGCAATTCATATTATACCTTACCATGAAACATAGAAATGAGATGCGATATCGCGTTTTAAGAATCATAAGAACTCTATTGCTACGATACGTAGACATCTGCAAACGCTATATCCTTGCAAGGAAGTGTCGCATTTACATTCATTTGAAGTGTAGACGAGGAATACGTAACACTTCGCAAATCATATTATAACTTACCATGAAACATAGGAATGAGATGCGATATCGCGTTTTAAGAAGCATTAGAACTCTATTGCTAGGATACGTAGACATCAGCAAACGCTATTTCCTAGCGAGGAAGGGTCGCATTCACATTCATTTGAAGTGTAGACGAAGAATACACAACACTTCGCAAATCATGTTATATCTTACCATGAGACATAGAAATGAGATGCGATATCACGTTTCAAGAATCATATGAACTCTATTGCTATGATACGTAGACACCTGCAAACGCTATTTGCTTGCAAGGAAGTGTCGCATTTACATTCATTTGAATCGTAGACGAGGAATGCATAACACTTCGCAATGAATATTATATCTTATCATGAAACATAGATATGAGATGCAATATCTCGTTTTAAGAAGCATTTGAACTCTATTGCTTCGATACGTAGACGTCTGCAAACGCTATTTCCTTGCAAGGAAGTGTCGCATTTACATTCCTTTGAAGTGTAGACGAGGAATACATGATACTTCGCAAATCATATTATATCTTACCATGAAACATAGAAATGAGTTGCGATATCGGGGTTTTAAGAAGCATTAGAAAGCTATTGCTACGATACGTAGACATCTGCAAACGCTATTTCCTAGCGGGGAAGTATCGCATTCACATTCAATTGAAGTGTAGACGAAGAATACACAACACTTCGCAAATCATGTTATATCTTACCATGAGACATGGAAATGAGATGCGATATCACGTTTCAAGAATCATATGAACTCTATTGCTATGATACGTAGACATCTGCAAAAGCTATTTCCTTGCAAGGAAGTGTCGCATTTACATTCATTTGAAGTGTAGACGAGGAATACATGACACTTCGCAAATCATATTATATCTTACCATGAAACATAGATATGAGATGCAACATCTCGTTTTACGAAGCATTTGAACTCTATTGCTTCGATACCTAGACATATGTAAACGCTATTTCCATGCAAGGAAGTGTCGCATTTACATTCATTTGAATCGTAGACGAGGAATGCATAACACTTCGTAATGAATATTATATCTTATCATGAAACATAGATATAAGATGCAACATCTCGTTTTAAGAAGCATTTGAACTCTATTGCTTCGATACGTAGACATCTGTAAACGCTATTTCCATGCAAGGAAGTGTCGCATTTACATTCATTTGAAATGTAGACGAGGAATACATATCACTTCGCAAATCATATTATATTTTACCTTGAAACATAGAAATGAGATGCGATATCGCGTTTTAAGAAGCATTAGAACACTATTGCTACGATAGGTAGACATTTGCAAACGCTATTTCCTTGCAAGGAAGTGTCGCATTTACACTCATTTGAATCGTAGACGTGGAATGCATAGCACTTCGCAATGAATATTACATCTTATCATGAAACATAGATATGAGATGCGATATCGCGTTTTAAGAAGCATTAGAACACTATTGCTACGATAGGTAGACTTTTGCAAACGCTATTTCCTTGCAAGGAAGTGTCGCCTTTACATTCATTTGAATCGTAGACGTGGAATGCATAACACTTCGCAATGAATATTATATCTTATCATGAAACATAGATATGAGATGCGATATCGCGTTTTAAGAAGCATTAGAACACTATTGCTACGATAGGTAGACATTTGCAAACGCTATTTCCTTGCAAGGAAGTGTCGCATTTACATTCATTTGAATCGTAGACGAGGAATGCATAACACTTCGCAATGAATATTATATCTTATCATGAAACATAGATATGAGATGCGATATCGCGTTTTAAGAAGCATTAGAACACTATTGCTACGATAAGTAGACATTTGCAAACGCTATTTCCTTGCAAGGAAGTGTCGCATTTACATTCATTTGAATCGTAGACGAGGAATGCATAACACTTCGCAATGAATATTATATCTTATCATGAAACATAGATATGAGATGCAATATCGCGTTTTAAGAAGCATTAGAACACTATTGCTACGATAGGTAGACATTTGCAAACGCTATTTCCTTGCAAGGAAGTGTCGCATTTACATTCATTTGAAGTGTAGACGAGGAATACATAACACTTCGCAAATCATATTATATTTTACCTTGAAACATAGAAATGAGATGCGATATCGCGTTTTAAGAAGCATTAGAACACTATTGCTAAGATAGGTAGACATTTGCAAGCGCTATTCCCTTGCAAGGAAGTGTCGCATTTACATTCATTTGAATCGTAGACGAGGAATGCATAACACTTCACAATGAATATTATATCTTATCATGAAACATAGATATGAGATGCGATATCGCGTTTTAAGAAGCATTAGAACACTATTGCTACGATAGGTAGACATTTGCAAACGCTATTTCCTTGCACGGAAGTGTCGCATTTACATTCATTTGAATCGTAGACGAGGAATGCATAACACTTCGCAATGAATATTATATCTTATCATGAAACATAGATATGAGATGCGATATCGCGTTTTAAGAAGCATTAGAACACTATTGCTACGTTAGGTGGACATTTGCAAACGCTATTTCCTTGCAAGGAAGTGTCGCATTTACATTCATTTGAATCGTAGACGAGGAATGCATAACACTTCGCAATGAATATTATATCTTATCATGAAACATAGATATGAGATGCAATATCTCGTTTTAAGAAGCATTTGAACTCTATTGCTTCGATACGTAGACATCTGCAAACGCTATTTCCTTGCAAGGTAGTGTCGCATTTACATTCATTTGACGTGTAGACGAGGAATACATAACACTTCGCAAATCATGTTATATCTTACCATGAAACATAGAAATGAGATGCGATATCGCGTTTTAAGAAGCATTAGAACACTATTGCTACGATAGGTAGACATTTGCAAACGCTATTTCCTTGCAAGGAAGTGTCGCATTTACATTCATTTGAATCGTAGACGAGGAATGCATAACACTTCGCAATGAATATTATATCTTATCATGAAACATAGATATGAGATGCGATATCGCGTTTTAAGAAGCATTAGAACACTATTGCTACGATAAGTAGACATTTGCAAACGCTATTTCCTTGCAAGGAAGTGTCGCATTTACATTCATTTGAATCGTAGACGAGGAATGCATAACACTTCGCAATGAATATTATATCTTACCATGAAACATAGATATGAGATGCAATATCTCGTTTTAAGAAGAATTTGAACTCTATTGCTTCGATACGTAGACATCTGCAAACGCTATTTCCTTGCAAGGAAGTGTCGCATTTACATTCATTTGAAGTGTAGACGAGGAATACATAACACTTCGCAAATCATGTTATATCTTACCATGAAACATAGAAATGAGATGCGATATCGCGTTTTAAGAAGCATTAGAACACTATTGCTACGATAGGTAGACATTTGCAAACGCTATTTCCTTGCAAGGAAGTGTCGCATTTACATTCATTTGAATCGTAGACGTGGAATGCATAACACTTCGCAATGAATATTATATCTTATCATGAAACATAGATATGAGATGCAATATCTCGCTTTAAGAAGCATTTGAACTCTATTGCTTCGATACGTAGACATCTGCAAACGCTATTTCCTTGCAAGGAAGTGTCGCATTTACGTTCATTTGAAGTGTAGACGAGGAATACATAACACTTCGCAAATCATATTATATTTTACCTTGAAACATAGAAATGAGATGCGATATCGCGTTTTAAGAAGCATTAGAACACTATTGCTAAGATAGGTAGACATTTGCAAACGCTATTTCCTTGCAAGGAAGTGTCGCATTTACATTCATTTGAATCGTAGACGAGGAATGCATAACACTTCGCAATGAATATTATATCTTATCATGAAACATAGATATGAGATGCGATATCGCGTTTTAAGAAGCATTAGAACACTATTGCTACGATAGGTAGACATTTGCAAACGCTATTTCCTTGCAAGGAAGTGTCGCATTTACATTCATTTGAATCGTAGACGTGGAATGCATAACACTTCGCAATGAATATTATATCTTATCATGAAACATAGATATGAGATGCGATATCGCGTTTTAAGAAGCATTAGAACACTATTGCTACGATAGGTAGACATTTGCAAACGCTATTTCCTTGCAAGGAAGTGTCGCATTTACATTCATTTGAAGTGTAGACGAGGAATACATAACACTTCGCAAATCATGTTATATCTTACCATGAAACATAGAAATGAGATGCGATATCGCGTTTTAAGAAGCATTAGAACACTATTGCTACGATAGGTAGACATTTGCAAACGCTATTTCCTTGCAAGGAAGTGTCGCATTTACATTCATTTGAATCGTAGACGTGGAATGCACAACACTTCGCAATGAATATTATATCTTATCATGAAACATAGATATGAGATGCAATATCTCGCTTTAAGAAGCATTTGAACTCTATTGCTTCGATACGTAGACATCTGCAAACGCTATTTCCTTGCAAGGAAGTGTCGCATTTACATTCATTTGAAGTGTAGACGAGGAATACATAACACTTCGCAAATCATATTATATTTTACCTTGAAACATAGAAATGAGATGCGATATCGCGTTTTAAGAAGCATTAGAACACTATTGCTAAGATAGGTAGACATTTGCAAACGCTATTTCCTTGCAAGGAAGCGTCGCATTTACATTCATTTGAATCGTAGACGAGTAACGCATATCACTTCGCAAATCATATTATACCTTACCATGAAACATAGAAATGAGATGCGATATCGCGTTTTAAGAATCATAAGAACTCTATTGCTACGATACGTAGACATCTGCAAACGCTATTTCCTAGCTGGGAAGTATCGCATTCACATTCATTTGAAGTGTGGACGAAGAATACACAACACTTCGCAAATCATGTTGTATCTTACCATGAATCATAGATATGAGATGCGATATCACGTTTGAAGAATCATATGAACTCTATTGCTACGATACGTAGACATCTGCAAACGCTATTTCCTTGCAAGGAAGTGTCGCATTTACTTTCATTAGAAGTGTAGACGAAGAATACATGACACTTCGCAATGAATATTATATCTTATCATGAAACATAGATATGAGATGCAATATCTCGTTTTAAGAAGCATTAGAACTCTATTGCTACGATACCTAGACACCTGCAGACGCTATTTCCTAGCGAGGAAGTGTCGCATTCACATTCATTTGAAGTGTAGAGGAGGAATACATAACACTTCGCAAATCATATTATACCTTACCATGAAATATAGAAATGACATGCGATTTCGCGTTTTAAGAATCATAAGAACTCTATTGCTACGATACGTAGACATCTGCAAACGCTATTTCCTTGAAGGAAGTGCCGCATTTACATTCATTTGAATCGTAGACGGGAATACATAACACTACGCAATGAATATTATATCTTATCATGGAACATAGATATGAGATGCAATATCTCGTTTTAAGAAGCATTTGAACTCTACTGCTTCGATACGTAGACGTCTGCAAACGCTATTTCCTTGCAAGGAAGTGTCGCATTTACATTCCTTTGAAGTGTAGACGAGGAATACATGATACTTCGCAAATCATGTTATATCTTACCATGAAACATAGAAATGAGATGCGATATCGCGTTTTAAGAAGCATTAGAACACTATTGCTACGATAGGTAGACATTTGCAAACGCTATTTCCTTGCAAGGAAGTGTCGCATTTACATTCATTTGAAGTGTAGACGAGGAATACATAACACTTCGCAAATCATATTATATCTTACCATGAAACATAGAAATGGGATGCGATATCGAGTTTTAAGAATCATAAGAACTCTATTGCTACGATACGTAGACATCTGCAAACGCTATTTCCTTGCAAGGAAGTGTCGCATTTACATTCATTTGAAGCGTACACGAGGAATACATGATACTTCGCAAATCATATTATATCTTACCATGAAACATAGATATGAGATGCAATATCTCGTTATAAGTAGCATTTGAACTCGATTGCTTCGATACGTAGACGTCTGCAAACGCTATTTCCTTGCAAGGAAGTGTCGCATTTACATTCATTTGAAGTATTGACGAGGAATACATGACACTTCGCAAATCATATTATATCATACCATGAAACATAGAAAAGAGTTGCGATATCGCGTTTTAAGAATAATAAGAACTCTATTGCTTCGATACGTAGACATCTGCAAACGCTATTTCCTTGCAAGGAAGTGTCGCATTCACATTCACTTGAAGTATAGACGAGGAATACATAACACTTCGCAAATAATGTTATATCTTACCATGAAACATAGAAATGAGATGCGATATCGCGTTTTAAGAAGCATTAGAACACTATTGCTACGATAGGTAGACATTTGCAAACGCTATTTCCTTGCAAGGAAGTGTCGCATTTACATTCATTTGAATCGTAGACGTGGAATGCATAACACTTCGCAATGAATATTATATCTTATCATGAAACATAGATATGAGATGCAATATCTCGCTTTAAGAAGCATTTGAACTCTATTGCTTCGATACGTAGACATCTGCAAACGCTATTTCCTTGCAAGGAAGTGTCGCATTTACATTCATTTGAAGTGTAGACGAGGAATACATAACACTTCGCAAATCATATTATATTTTACCTTGAAACATAGAAATGAGATGCGATATCGCGTTTTAAGAAGCATTAGAACACTATTGCTAAGATAGGTAGACATTTGCAAACGCTATTTCCTTGCAAGGAAGCGTCGCATTTACATTCATTTGAATCGTAGACGAGTAACGCATATCACTTCGCAAATCATATTATACCTTACCATGAAACATAGAAATGAGATGCGATATCGCGTTTTAAGAATCATAAGAACTCTATTGCTACGATACGTAGACATCTGCAAACGCTATTTCCTAGCTGGGAAGTATCGCATTCACATTCATTTGAAGTGTGGACGAAGAATACACAACACTTCGCAAATCATGTTGTATCTTACCATGAATCATAGATATGAGATGCGATATCACGTTTGAAGAATCATATGAACTCTATTGCTACGATACGTAGACATCTGCAAACGCTATTTCCTTGCAAGGAAGTGTCGCATTTACTTTCATTAGAAGTGTAGACGAAGAATACATGACACTTCGCAATGAATATTATATCTTATCATGAAACATAGATATGAGATGCAATATCTCGTTTTAAGAAGCATTAGAACTCTATTGCTACGATACCTAGACACCTGCAGACGCTATTTCCTAGCGAGGAAGTGTCGCATTCACATTCATTTGAAGTGTAGAGGAGGAATACATAACACTTCGCAAATCATATTATACCTTACCATGAAATATAGAAATGACATGCGATTTCGCGTTTTAAGAATCATAAGAACTCTATTGCTACGATACGTAGACATCTGCAAACGCTATTTCCTTGAAGGAAGTGCCGCATTTACATTCATTTGAATCGTAGACGGGAATACATAACACTTCGCAATGAATATTATATCTTATCATGGAACATAGATATGAGATGCAATATCTCGTTTTAAGAAGCATTTGAACTCTACTGCTTCGATACGTAGACGTCTGCAAACGCTATTTCCTTGCAAGGAAGTGTCGCATTTACATTCCTTTGAAGTGTAGACGAGGAATACATGATACTTCGCAAATCATGTTATATCTTACCATGAAACATAGAAATGAGATGCGATATCGCGTTTTAAGAAGCATTAGAACACTATTGCTACGATAGGTAGACATTTGCAAACGCTATTTCCTTGCAAGGAAGTGTCGCATTTACATTCATTTGAAGTGTAGACGAGGAATACATAACACTTCGCAAATCATATTATATCTTACCATGAAACATAGAAATGGGATGCGATATCGAGTTTTAAGAATCATAAGAACTCTATTGCTACGATACGTAGACATCTGCAAACGCTATTTCCTTGCAAGGAAGTGTCGCATTTACATTCATTTGAAGCGTACACGAGGAATACATGATACTTCGCAAATCATATTATATCTTACCATGAAACATAGATATGAGATGCAATATCTCGTTATAAGTAGCATTTGAACTCGATTGCTTCGATACGTAGACGTCTGCAAACGCTATTTCCTTGCAAGGAAGTGTCGCATTTACATTCATTTGAAGTATTGACGAGGAATACATGACACTTCGCAAATCATATTATATCATACCATGAAACATAGAAAAGAGTTGCGATATCGCGTTTTAAGAATAATAAGAACTCTATTGCTTCGATACGTAGACATCTGCAAACGCTATTTCCTTGCAAGGAAGTGTCGCATTCACATTCACTTGAAGTATAGACGAGGAATACATAACACTTCGCAAATAATGTTATATCTTACCATGAAACATAGAAATGAGATGCAATATCGCGTTTTAAGAACCATATGAACTCTATTGCTACGATAGGTAGACATTTGCAAACGCTATTTCCTTGCAGGGAAGTGTCGCATTTACATTCATTTGAATTGTAGACGAGGAATACATATCACTTCGCAAATCATATTATACCTTACCATGAAACATAGAAATGAGATGCGATATCGCGTTTTAAGAATCATAAGAACTCTATTGCTACGATACGTAGACATCTGCAAACGCTATTTCCTTGCAAGGAAGTGTCGCATTTACATTCCTTTGAAGTGTAGACGAGGAATACATAACACTTCGCAAATCATATTATATCTTACCATGAAACATAGAAATGAGATGCGATATCGAGTTCTAAGAATCATAAGAACTCTATTGCTACGATACGTAGACATCTGCAAACGCTATTTCCTTGCAAGGAAGTGTCGCATTTACATTCATTTGAAATGTAGACGAGGAATACATATCACTTCGCAAATCATATTATACCTTACCATGAAACATAGAAATGAGATGCGATATCGCGTTTTAAGAATCATAAGAACTCTATTGCTACGATAGGTAGACATTTGCAAACGCTATTTCCTAGCTGGGAAGTATCGCATTCACATTCATTTGAAGTGTGGACGAAGAATACACAACACTTCGCAAATCATGTTGTATCTTACCATGAATCATAGATATGAGATGCGATATCACGTTTGAAGAATCATATGAACTCTATTGCTACGATACGTAGACATCTGCAAACGCTATTTCCTTGCAAGGAAGTGTCGCATTTACTTTCATTTGAAGTGTAGACGAAGAATACATGACACTTCGCAATGAATATTATATCTTATCATGAAACATAGATATGAGATGCAATATCTCGTTTTAAGAAGCATTAGAACTCTATTGCTACGATACCTAGACACCTGCAGACGCTATTTCCTAGCGAGGAAGTGTCGCATTCACATTCATTTGAAGTGTAGACGAGGAATACATAACACTTCGCAAATCATATTATACCTTACCATGAAATATAGAAATGATATGCGATATCGCGTTTTAAGAATCATAAGAAATCTATTGCTACGATACGTAGACATCTGCAAACGCTATTTCCTTGAAGGAAGTGCCGCATTTACATTCCTTTGAAGTGTAGACGAGGAATACATGATACTTCGCAAATCATGTTATATCTTACCATGAATCATAGATATGAGATGCGATATCGCGTTTTAAGAATCATAAGAACTCTATTGCTACGATACGTAGACATCTGCAAACGCTATTTCCTTGCAAGGAAGTGTCGCAGTTACATACACTTGAATCGTAGACGAGGAATGCATAACACTTCGCAATAAATATTATATCTTATCATGAAACATAGATATGAGATGCAATATCTCGTTTTAAGAAGCATTTGAACTCTATTGCTTCGATACGTAGACGTCTGCAAACGCTATTTCCTTGCAAGGAAGTGTCGCATTTACATTCCTTTGAAGTGTAGACGAGGAATACATGATACTTCGCAAATCATGTTATATCTTACCATGAAACATAGAAATGAGATACGATATCGCGTTTTAAGAAGCATAAGAACACTATTGCTACGATAGGTAGACATTTGCAAACGCTACTTCCTTGCAAGGAAGTGTCGCATTTACATACATTTGAAGTGTAGACGAGGAATACATAACACTTCGCAATGAACATTATTTCTTATCATGAAACATAGATATGAGATGCAATATCTCGTTATAAGAAGCATTTGAACTCTATTGCTTCGATACGTAGACGTCTGCAAACGCTTTTTCCTTGCAAGGAAGTGTCGCATTTACATTCATTTGAAGTGTAGACGAGGAATGCATGACACTTCGCAAATCATATTATATCTTACCATGTAACATAGAAAAGAGATGCGATATCGCGTTTTAAGAATCATAAGAACTCTAATGCTACGATCCGTAGATATCTGCAAACGCTATTTCCTTGCGAGGAAGTAACGCATTCACATTCGTTTGAAGTGTAGACGAGGAATACATAACACTTCGCAAATCATTGTATATCTTACCATGAAACATAGAAATGAGATGCGATATCGCGTTTTAAGAATCATAAGAACTCTATTGCTACGATACGTAGGCATCTGCAAACGCTATTTCCTTGCAAGGAAGTGTCGCATTTACTTTCATATGAATCGTAGATGAGGAATGCATAACACTTCGCAATGAATATTATATCTTATCATGAAACATAGATATGAGATGCAATATCTCGTTTCAAGAAGCATTTGAACTCTATTGCTTCGATACGTAGACATCTGCAAACGCTATTTCCTTGCAAGGAAGTGTCGCATTTACATTCATTTGAAGTGTAGACGAGGAATACATAACACTTCGCAAATCATATTATATCTTACCATGAAACATAGAAATGAGATGCGATATCGCGTTTTAAGAAGCACTAGAAAGCTATTGCTACGATACGTAGAGATCTGCAAACGCTATTCCCTAGCGAGGAAGTATCGCATTCACATTCGTTTGAAGTGTAGACGAGGAATACATAACACTTCGCAAATCATTTTATATCTTACCATGAAACATAGAAATGAGATGCGACATCGCGTTTTAAAAATCATATGAACTCTATTGCTACGATACGTAGACATCTGCAAACGCTGTTTCCTTGCAAGGAAGTGTCGCATTTACTTTCATTTGAATCGTAGACGAGGAATGTATAACACTTCGCAATGAATACTATATCTTATCATGAAACATAGAAATGAGATGCGATATCGCGTTTTAAGAAGCATTAGAACTCTATTGCTACGATACCTAGACATCTGCAGACGCTATTACCTAACAAGGAAGTGTCGCATTTACATTCATTTGAAGTGTAGACGAGGAATACATGACACTTCGCAAATCATATTATATCTTACCATGAAACATAGAAATGAGATGCGATATCGCGTCTTGAGAAGCACTAGAAAGCTATTGCTACGATACGTAGAGATCTGCAAACGTTATTTCCTAGCGAGGAAGTATCGCATTCACATTCACTTGAAGTGTAGGCGAGGAATACATAACACTTCGCAAATCATGTTATATCTTATCATGAAACATAGAAATGAGATGCGATGTCGCGTTTTAAGAATCATATGAACTCTATTGCTACGATACGTAGACATCTGCAAACGCTGTTTCCTTGCAAGAAAGTGTCGCATTTACTTTCATTTGAATCGTAGACGAGGAATGCATAACACTTCGCACTGAATATTATATCTTATCATGAAACATAGATATGAGATGCAATATCTCGTTTTAAGAAGCATTAGAACTCTATTGCTACGATACCTAGACATCTGCAGACGCTATTTTCTAGCGAGGAAGTGTCGCATTCACATTCATTTGAAGTGTAGACGAGGAATACATAACACTTCGCAAATCATATTATACCTTACCATGAAAGATAGAAATGAGATGCGATATCGCGTTTTAAGAATCATAAGAACTCTATTGCTACGATACGTAGACATCTGCAAACGCTATTTCCTTGCAAGGAAGTGTCGCATTTACATTCATTTGAATCTCGTTTCAAGAAGCATTTGAACTCTATTGCTTCGATACGTAGACATCTGCAAACGCTATTTCCTTGCAAGGAAGTGTCGCATTTACATTCATTTGAAGTGTAGACGAGGAATACATAACACTTCGCAAATCATTTTATATCTTACCCTGAAACATAGAAATGAGATGCGATAACGCGTTTTAAGAATCATAAGAACTCTATTGCTACGATACGTAGACATCTGCAAACGCTACTTTCGAGCGAGGAAGTGTCGCATTCACATTCATTTGAATTGCAGACGAGGAATACATAACACTTCGCAAATCATATTATATCTTAACATGAAACATAGAAATGAGATGCGATATCGCGTTTTAGGAAGCATTAGAAAGCTATTGCTACGATACGTAGACATCTGCAAACGCTATTTCCTAGCGAGGAAGTATCGCATTCATATTCCTTTGAAGTGTAGACGAGGAATACATAACACTTCGCAAATCATGTTATATCTTACCATGAAACATAGAAATGAGATGCGATATCGCGTTTTAAGAAGCATTAGAACTCTATTGCTACGATACCTAGACATGTGCAGACGCTGTTTCCTAGCAAGGAAGTGTCGCATTTACATTCATTTGAAGTGTAGACGAGGAATACATAACACTTCGCAAATCATATTATATCTTACCCTGAAACATAGAAATGAGATGCGATAACGCGTTTTAAGAATCATAAGAACTCTATTGCTACGATACGTAGACATCTGCAAACGCTATTTCCTTGCAAGGAAGTGTCGCATTTACATTCATTTGAAGTGTAGAGGATTAATACATAACGCTTCGCAAATCATATTACATCTTACCATGAAACATAGAAATGAGATGCGACATCGCGTTTTAAGAGGCATTAGAACTCTATTGCTACGATACATAGACATGTGCAGACGCTATTTCCTAGCAAGGAAGTGTCGCATTTACATTCATTTGAAGTGTAGACGAGGAATACATAACACTTCGCAAATCATATTATATCTTACCATGAAACATAGAAATGAGATGCGATATCGCGTTTTAAGAAGCATTAGAAAGCTATTGCTACGATACGTAGATATCTGCAAACGCTATTTCCTAGCGAGGAAGTATCGCATTCACATTCATTTGAAGTGTAGACGAGGAATACATAACACTTCGCAAATCATGTTATATCTTACCATGAAACATAGAAATGAGATGCGATATCGCGTTTTAAGAATCATATGAACTCTATTGCTACGATACGCAGACATCTGCAAACGCTATTTCCTAGCGAGGAAGTATCGCATTCACATTCATTTGAAGTGTAGACGAGGAATACATAACACTTCGCAAATCATATTATATCTTACCATGAAACGTAGAAATGTGATGCGATAACGCGTTTTAAGAATCACAAGAACTCTATTGCTACGATACGTAGACATCTGCAAACGCTATTTCCTAGCGAGGAAGTGTCGCATTCACATTCATTTGAAGTGTAGACGAGGAATACATAACACTTCGCAAATCATATTATATCTTACCATGAAACATGGAAGTGAGATGCGATAACGCGTTTTAAGAATCATAAGAACTCTACTGCTACGATACGTAGACATCTGCAAGCGCTATTTCCTTGTAAGGAAGTGTCGCATTTACGTTCATTTGAAGTGTAGACGGGGAATAGATGACACTTCGCAAATTATATTATATCATACCATGAAACATAGAAATGAGATGCGATATCGCGTTTTAAGAAGCATTAGAAATCTATTGCTACGATACGTAGACATCTGCAAACGCTATTTCCTTGCTAGGAAGTGTCGCATTCACATTCAGTTGAAGTGTAGACGAGGAATACATGACACTTCGCAAATCATATTAAATCTTACCATGAAACATAGAAATGAGATAGGATATCGCGTTTTAAGAAGCATTGGAAATCTATTGCTACGATACGTAGACATCTGCAAATTCTATTTTCTAGCGAGGAAGTGTCGCATTCACATTCATTTGAAGTGTAGACGAGGAATACATAACACTTCGCAAATCATATTATATCTTACCATGAAACGTAGAAATGAGATGCGATAACGCGTTTTAAGAATCATAAGAACTCTATTGCTACGATACGTAGACATCTGCAAACGCTATTTCCTAGCGAGGAAGTGTCGCATTCACATTCATTTGAATCGGAGACGAGGAATGCATAACACTTCGCAATAAATATTATATCTTGTCATGAAACATAGATATGAGATGCAATATCTCGCTTTAAGAAGCATATGAACTTTATTGCTTCGATACGTAGACATCTGCAAACGCTATTTCCTTGCAAGGAAGTGTCGCATTTACATTCATTTGAAGTGTAGACGAGGAATACATAACACTTCGCAAATCATATTATATCTTACCATGAAACATAGAAATGTGATGCGATATCGCGTTTTAAGAGGCATTAGAAAGCTATTGCTACGATACGTAGACATCTGCAAACGCTATTTCCTAGCGAGGAAGTGTCTCATTCACATTCATTTGAAGTGTAGACGAGGAATACATAACACTTCGCAAATCATATTATATCTTACCATGAAACATAGAAATGAGATGCGATAACGCGTTTTAAGAATCATAAGAACTCTATTGCTACGATACGTAGACATCTGCAACGCTATTTCCTTGCAAGGAAGTGTCGCATTTACATTCATTTGAATCGGAGACGAGGAATGCATAACACTTCGCAATGAATATTATATCTTGTCATGAAACATAGATATGAGATGCAATATCTCGCTTTAAGAAGCATCTGAACTTTATTGCTTCGATACGTAGACATCTGCAAACGCTATTTCCTTGCAAGGAAGTGTCGCATTTACATTCATTTGAAGTGTAGACGAGGAATACATGACACTTCGCAAATCATATTATATCTTACCATGAAACATAGAAACAAGATGGGATATCGCGTTTTAAGAAGCATTGAAAATCTATTGCTACGATACGTAGACATCTGCAAACGCTATTTCCTAGCGAGGAAGTGCCGCATTCACATTCATTTGAAGTGTAGACGAGGAATACATAACACTTCGCAAATCATATTATATCTTACCATGAAACATAGAAATGGGATGCGATAACGCGTTTTAAGAATCATAAGAACTCTCTTGCTACGATACGTAGACATCTGCAAACGCTATTTCCTTGCAAGGAAGTGTCGCATTAACATTCATTTGAAGTGTAGAGGATTAATACATAACGCTTCGCAAATCATATTACATCTTACCATGATACATAGAAATGAGATGCGATATCGCGTTTTAAGAAGCATTAGAACTCTATTGCTACGATTCCTAGACATGTGCAGACGCTATGTCCTAGCAAGGAAGTGTCGCATTTACATTGATTTGAAGTGTAGACGAGGAATACATGACACTTCGCAAATCATATTATATCTTACCATGAAACATAGAAATGAGGTGCGATATCGCGTTTTAAGAAGCATTAGAACTCTATTGCTACGATAGGTAGACATCTGCAAACGCTATTTCCTTGCAAGGAAGTGTCCCATTTACATTCATTTGAATCGTAAACGAGGAATGCATAACACTTCGCAAATCATATTATATCTTGCCATGAAACATAGAAATGAGATGCTATATCGCGTTATATGAATCATAAGAACTCTATTGCTACGATACGTAGACATCTGCAAACGCTATTTCCTTGCAAGGAAGTATCGCATTTACATTCATTTGAATCGTAGACGAGGAATGCATAACACTTCGCAATGAATATTATATCTTATCATAAAACATAGATATGAGATGCAATATCTCGTTTTAAGAAGCATTAGAACACTATGGCTACGATACCTAGACATCTGCAGACGCTATTTCCTAGCAAGGAAGTGTCGCATTTACATTCATTTGAAGTGTAGACGAGGAATACATAACACTTCGCAAATCATATTATATCTTACCATGAAACATAGAAATGAGATGCGATATCGCGTTTTAAGAATCAGAAGAACTCTATTGCTACGATACGTAGACAACTGCAAACGCTATTTCCTTGCAAGGAAGTATCGCATTTACATTCACTTGAAGTGTAGACGAGGAATACATCACACTTCGCAAATCATGTTATATCGTACCATGAAACATAGAAATGAGATGCGATGTTGTGTTTCGAGAAGCATTAGAACTCTATCGCTACGATACCTAGACATCTGCAGATGCTATTTCCTAGCAAGGAAGTGTCGCATTTACATTCATTTGAAGTGTAGACGAGGAATACATAACACTTCGCAATGAATATTATATCTTACCATGAAACATAGATATGGGATGCAATATCTCGTTTTAAGAAGCATTTGAACTCTATTGCTATGATACCTAGACATCTGCAGACGCTATTTCCTAGCAAGGAAGTGTCGCATTTACATTCATTTGAAGTGTAGACGAGGAATACCTTACACATCGCAAATCATATTATATCTTACCATGAAACATAGAAATGAGATGTGATATCGCGTTTTAAGAAGCATTAGAACTCTATTGCTACGATACCTAGACATCTGCAGAAGCTATTTCCTAGCAAGGAAGTGTCGCATTTACATTCATTTGAAATGTAGACGAGGAATACATGACACTTCGCAAATCATATTAAATCTTACCATGAAACATATAAATGAGATGCGATATCGCGTTTTAAGAAGCATTAGAACTCTATTGCTAGGATAGGTAGACATCTGCAAACGCTATTTCCTTGCAAGGAAGTGTCGTATTTACATTCATTTGAAGTGTAGACGAGGAATATATAACACTTCGCAAATCATATTATATCTTACCATGAAACATAGATATGAGATGCGATATCGCGTTTTAAGAAGCATTAGAATTGTATTACTACGATAGGTAGACATCTGCAGACGCTATTTCCTAGCAAGGAAGTGTCGCATTTACATTCATTTGAAGTGTAGACGTGGAATACATAACACTTCGCAAATCATATTATATCTTACCATGAAACATAGAAATGAGATGCGATATCGCGTTTTAAGAAGCATTAAAAATCTATTGCTACGATACGTAGACATCTGCAAACGCTATTTGCTTGCTAGGAAGTGTCGCATTCACATTCATTTGAAGTGTAGACGAGGAATACATGACACTCCGCAAATCATATTATATCTTACCATGAAACATAGAAATGAGATGCGATATCGCGTTTTAAGAATCATAAGAACACTATTGCTACGATAGGTAGACATCTGCAAACGCTATTTCCTTGCAAGGAAGTGCCGCATTTACATTCATTTGAAACGTATACGAGGAATGAATAACACTTCGCAATGAATATTATATCTTATCAAGAAACATAGATATGAGATGCTATATCTCGTTTTAAGGAGCATTTGAACTCTATTGCTACGATACCTAGACATCTGCAGATGCTATTTCCTAGCAAGGAAGTGTCGCATTTGCATTCATTTGAAGTGTAGACGAGGAATGCATGACACTTCACAAATCACATTATATCTTACCATGAAACATAGAAATGAGATGCGACATCGCGTTTTAAGAATCATAAGAACACTATTGCTACGATAGGTAGACATCTGCAGACGCTATTTCCTTTCAAGGAAGTGTCGCATTTACATTCATTTGAAGTGTAGACGAGGAGTAGATAACACTTCGCAAATCATATTATATCTTACATGAAACATAGAAATGAGATGCGATATCGCGTTTTAAGTATCATAAGAACTCCATTGCTACGATACGTAGACATCTGCAAACGCTATTTCCTTGCAAGGAAGTGTCGCATTTACATTCATTTGAAGTGTAGACGAGGAATACATAACACTTCGCAAATCATATTATATCTTACCATGAAACATAGAAATGAGATGCGATATTGTGCTTTGAGAAGCATTAGAACTCTATCGCTACGATACCTAGACATCTGCAGACGCTATTTCCTTTCAAGGAAGTGTCGCATTCACATTCATTTGAAGTGTAGACGAGGAATACATAACACTTCGCAAATCATATTATATCTTACCATGAAACATAGAAATGAGATGCGATATCGCGTTTTAAGAGGCATTAGAACTCTATTGCTACGATAGGTAGACATCTGCAAACGCTATTTCCTTGCAAGGAAGTGTCGCATTTACATTCATTTGAAGAGCAGACGAGGAATACATAACACTTCGCAAATCATATTATATCTTACCATGAAACATAGAAATGAGATGCGATGTCGCGTTTTAAGAATCACAAGAACTCCATTGCTACGATACGTAGACATCAGCAAACGCAATTTCCTAGCAAGGAAGTGTCGCATTTACATTCATTTGAAGTGTAGACGAGGAATACATGACACTTCGCAAATCATATTATATCTTACCATGAAACATAGAAATGAGATGCGATATCCCGTTTTAAGAAGCATTTGAACTCTATTGCTACGATACGTAGACGTCTGCAAACCCTATTTCTTTGCAAGGAAGTGTCGCATTTACATCCATTTGAAGTGTAGACGAGGAATGCATAACACTTCGCAATGAATATTATATCTTAACATGAAACATAGATATGAGATTCTATATCTCGTTTTAAGAAGCATTTGAACTCTATTGCTATTGTACCTGGACATCTGCAGACGCTATTTCCTAGCAAGGAAGTGTCGCATTTACATTCATTTGAAGTGTAGACGAGGAATACATTACACTTCGCAAATCATATTACATCTTACCATGAAACATAGAAATGAGATGCGATATCGCGTTTTAAGAAGCATTAGAAATCTATTGCTACGATACGTAGACATCAGCAAACGCTATTTCCTAGCGAGGATGTGTCGTATTCACATTCATTTGAATTGTGGACGAGGAATACATAACACACTGCAAATCGTATTATATCTTACCATGAAACATAGAAATGAGATGCGATATCGCGTTTTAGGAATCATTAGAACTCTATTGCTACGATACGTAGACATCTGAAAATGCAATTTCCTTGCAAGGAAGTGTCGCATTTACATTCATTTGAAGCGTAGACGAGAAATACATAACACTTCGCAAATCATATTATATCTTACCATGAAACATATAAATGAGATGCGATATCGCGTTTTAAGAAGCATTAGAACTCTATTGCTATGATACCTAGACATCTGCAGACGCTATTTCCTAGCAAGGAAGTGTCGCATTTACATTCATTTGAAGTGTAGACGAGGAATACATGACACTTCGCAATGAATATTAAATCTTACCATGAAACATATAAATGAGATGCGATATCGCGTTTTAAGAAGCATTTGAACTCTATTGCTACAATACGTAGACATCTGCAAACGCTATTTCCTAGCAAGGAAGTGTCGCATTTACATTCATTTGTAGTGTAGGCGAGGAATACATAACACTTCGCAAATCATATTATATCTTACCATGAAACATAGAAATGAGATGCGACATCGCGTTTTAAGAAGCATAAGAACTCTATTGCTTTGATACGTAGACATCTGCAAACGCTATTTCCTAGCAAGGAAGTGTCGCATGTACATTCGTTTGAATCGTAGACGAGGAATGCATAACACTTCGCAATGAATATTATATCTTACCATGAAACATAGATATGGGATGCAATATCTCGTTTTAAGAAGCATTTGAACTCTATTGCTATGATACCTAGACATCTGCAGACGCTATTTCCTAGCAAGGAAGTGTCGCATTTACATTCATTTGAAGTGTAGACGAGGAATACCTTACACATCGCAAATCATATTATATCTTACCATGAAACATAGAAATGAGATGTGATATCGCGTTTTAAGAAGCATTAGAACTCTATTGCTACGATACCTAGACATCTGCAGAAGCTATTTCCTAGCAAGGAAGTGTCGCATTTACATTCATTTGAAATGTAGACGAGGAATACATGACACTTCGCAAATCATATTAAATCTTACCATGAAACATATAAATGAGATGCGATATCGCGTTTTAAGAAGCATTAGAACTCAATTGCTAGGATAGGTAGACATCTGCAAACGCTATTTCCTTGCAAGGAAGTGTCGTATTTACATTCATTTGAAGTGTAGACGAGGAATATATAACACTTCGCAAATCATATTATATCTTACCATGAAACATAGATATGAGATGCGATATCGCGTTTTAAGAAGCATTAGAATTGTATTACTACGATAGGTAGACATCTGCAGACGCTATTTCCTAGCAAGGAAGTGTCGCATTTACATTCATTTGAAGTGTAGACGTGGAATACATAACACTTCGCAAATCATATTATATCTTACCATGAAACATAGAAATGAGATGCGATATCGCGTTTTAAGAAGCATTAAAAATCTATTGCTACGATACGTAGACATCTGCAAACGCTATTTGCTTGCTAGGAAGTGTCGCATTCACATTCATTTGAAGTGTAGACGAGGAATACATGACACTCCGCAAATCATATTATATCTTACCATGAAACATAGAAATGAGATGCGATATCGCGTTTTAAGAATCATAAGAACACTATTGCTACGATAGGTAGACATCTGCAAACGCTATTTCCTTGCAAGGAAGTGCCGCATTTACATTCATTTGAAACGTATACGAGGAATGAATAACACTTCGCAATGAATATTATATCTTATCAAGAAACATAGATATGAGATGCTATATCTCGTTTTAAGGAGCATTTGAACTCTATTGCTACGATACCTAGACATATGCAGATGCTATTTCCTAGCAAGGAAGTGTCGCATTTGCATTCATTTGAAGTGTAGACGAGGAATGCATGACACTTCACAAATCACATTATATCTTACCATGAAACATAGAAATGAGATGCGACATCGCGTTTTAAGAATCATAAGAACACTATTGCTACGATAGGTAGACATCTGCAGACGCTATTTCCTTTCAAGGAAGTGTCGCATTTACATTCATTTGAAGTGTAGACGAGGAGTAGATAACACTTCGCAAATCATATTATATCTTACATGAAACATAGAAATGAGATGCGATATCGCGTTTTAAGAATCATAAGAACTCTATTGCTACGATACGTAGACATCTGCAAACGCTATTTCCTTGCAAGGAAGTGTCGCATTTACATTCATTTGAAGTGTAGACGAGGAATACATAACACTTCGCAAATCATATTATATCTTACCATGAAACATAGAAATGAGATGCGATATTGTGTTTTGAGAAGCATTAGAACTCTATCGCTACGATACCTAGACATCTGCAGACGCTATTTCCTTTCAAGGAAGTGTCGCATTCACATTCATTTGAAGTGTAGACGAGGAATACATAACACTTCGCAAATCATATTATATCTTACCATGAAACATAGAAATGAGATGCGATATCGCGTTTTAAGAAGCATTAGAACTCTATTGCTACGATAGGTAGACATCTGCAAACGCTATTTCCTTGCAAGGAAGTGTCGCATTTACATTCATTTGAAGTGTAGACGAGGAATACATAACACTACGCAAATCATATTATATCTTACCATGAAACATAGAAATGAGATGCGATATCGCGTTTTAAGAATCACAAGAACTCTATTGCTACGATACGTAGACATCTGCAAACGCTATTTCCTAGCGAGGAAGTGTCGTATTCACATTCATTTGAGTTGTGGACGAGGAATACATAACACACTGCAAATCATATTATATCTTACCATGAAACATAGAAATGAGATGTGATATCGCGTTTTAAGAAGCATTAGAACTCTATTGCTACGATACCTAGACATCTGCAGAAGCTATTTCCTAGCAAGGAAGTGTCGCATTTACATTCATTTGAAGTGTAGACGAGGAATACATGACACTTCGCAAATCATATTAAATCTTACCATGAAACATATAAATGAGATGCGATATCGCGTTTTAAGAAGCATTAGAACTCTATTGCTACGATACGTAGACATCTGCAAACGCTATTTCCTTGCAAGAAAGTGTCGCATTCACATTCATTTGAAGTGTAGACGAGGAATACATGACACTCCGCAAATCATATTATATCTTACCATGAAACATAGAAATGAGATGCGACATCGCGTTTTAAGTATCATAAGAACTCCATTGCTACGATACGTAGACATCTGCAAACGCTATTTCCTTGCAAGGAAGTGTCGCATTTACATTCATTTGTATCGTAGACGAGGAATGCATAACACTTCGCAAATCATATTATATCTTACCATGAATCATAGAAATGAGATGCGATATCGCGTTTTAAGAATCATAAGAACACTATTGCTACGATAGGTAGACATCTGCAAACGCTATTTCCTTGCAAGGAAGTGCCGCATTTACATTCATTTG
Organism: Xylocopa sonorina; assembly: GCF_050948175.1. Taxonomy (NCBI): domain Eukaryota; kingdom Metazoa; phylum Arthropoda; class Insecta; order Hymenoptera; family Apidae; genus Xylocopa; species Xylocopa sonorina. The sequence continues at coordinate 495,309 of NW_027490136.1, read as the reverse complement.
AAACGTATACGAGGAATGAATAACACTTCGCAATGAATATTATATCGTATCAAGAAACATAGATATGAGATGCTATATCTCGTTTTAAGGAGCATTTGAACTCTATTGCTAAGATACGTAGACATCAGCAAACGCTATTTCCTAGCAAGGAAGTGTCGCATTTACATTCATTTGAAGTGTAGACGAGGAATACATGACACTTCGCAAATCATATTATATCTTACCATGAAACATAGAAATGAGATGCGATATCCCGTTTTAAGAAGCATTTGAACTCTATTGCTACGATACGTAGACGTCTGCAAACCCTATTTCTTTGCAAGGAAGTGTCGCATTTACATCCATTTGAAGTGTAGACGAGGAATGCATAACACTTCGCAATGAATATTATATCTTAACATGAAACATAGATATGAGATTCTATATCTCGTTTTAAGAAGCATTTGAACCCTATTGCTATGGTACCTAGACATCTGCAGACGCTATTTCCTAGCAAGGAAGTGTCGCATTTACATTCATTTGAAGTGTAGACGAGGAATACATTACACTTCGCAAATCATATTATATCTTACCATGAAACATAGAAATGAGATGCGATATCGCGTTTTAAGAAGCACTAGAAATCTATTGCTACGATACGTAGACATCTGCAAACGCTATTTCCTAGCGAGGAAGTGTCGTATTCACATTCATTTGAGTTGTGGACGAGGAATACATAACACACTGCAAATCATATTATATCTTACCATGAAACATAGAAATGAGATGTGATATCGCGTTTTAAGAAGCATTAGAACTCTATTGCTACGATACCTAGACATCTGCAGAAGCTATTTCCTAGCAAGGAAGTGTCGCATTTACATTCATTTGAAGTGTAGACGAGGAATACATGACACTTCGCAAATCATATTAAATCTTACCATGAAACATATAAATGAGATGCGATATCGCGTTTTAAGAAGCATTAGAACTCTATTGCTACGATACGTAGACATCTGCAAACGCTATTTCCTTGCAAGAAAGTGTCGCATTTACATTCATTTGAAGTGTCCACAAGGAATACATAACACTTCGCAAATCATATTATATCTTACCATGAAACATAGAAATGAGATGCGATATCGCGTTTTAAGAAGCATTAGAAATCTATTGCTACGATACGTAGATATCTGCAATCGCTATTTCCTAGCGAGGAAGTGTCGCATTTACATTCATTTGAAGTGTAGGCGAGGAATACATAACACTTTGCAAATCATATTATATCTTACCATGAAACATAGAAATGAGATGCGACATCGCGTTTTAAGAAGCATAAGAACTCTATTGCTTTGATACGTAGACATCTGCAAACGCTATTTCCTAGCAAGGAAGTGTCGCATGTACATTCATTTGAGTCGTAGACGAGGAATGCATAACACTTCGCAATGAATATTATATCTTACCATGAAACATAGATATGGGATGCAATATCTCGTTTTAAGAAGCATTTGAACTCTATTGCTATGATACCTAGACATCTGCAGACGCTATATCCTAGCAAGGAAGTGTCGCATTTACATTCATTTGAAGTGTAGACGAGGAATACATAACACTTCGCAAATCATATTATATCTTACCATGAAACATAGATATGAGATGCGATATCGCGTTTTGAGAAGCATTAGAATTGTATTACTACGATAGGTAGACATCTGCAAACGCTACTTCCTAGCGAGGAAGTGTCGCATTTACATTCATTTGAAGTGTAGACGAGGAATACATAACACTTCGCAAATCATATTATATCTTACCATGAAACATAGAAATGAGATGCGATATCGCGTTTTAAGTAGCATTAGAACTCTATCGCTACGATACCTAGACATCTGCAGACGCTATTTCCTAGCAAGGAAGTGTCGCATTTACATTCATTTGAAGTGTAGACGTGGAATACATAACACTTCGCAAATCATATTATATCTTACCATGAAACATAGAAATGAGATGCGAAATCGCGTTTTAAGAAGCATTAAAAATCTATTGCTACGATACGTAGACATCTGCAAACGCTATTTGCTTGCTAGGAAGTGTCGCATTCACATTCATTTGAAGTGTAGACGAGGAATACATGACACTCCGCAAATCATATTATATCTTACCATGAAACATAGAAATGAGATGCGACATCGCGTTTTAAGTATCATAAGAACTCCATTGCTACGATACGTAGACATCTGCAAACGCTATTTCCTTGCAAGGAAGTGTCGCATTTACATTCATTTGTATCGTAGACGAGGAATGCATAACACTTCGCAAATCATATTATATCTTACCATGAATCATAGAAATGAGATGCGATATCGCGTTTTAAGAATCATAAGAACACTATTGCTACGATAGGTAGACATCTGCAAACGCTATTTCCTTGCAAGGAAGTGCCGCATTTACATTCATTTGAAACGTATACGAGGAATGAATAACACTTCGCAATGAATATTATATCTTATCAAGAAACATAGATATGAGATGCTATATCTCGTTTTAAGGAGCATTTGAACTCTATTGCTACGATACCTAGACATCTGCAGATGCTAATTTCCTAGCAAGGAAGTGTCGCATTTGCATTCATTTGAAGTGTAGACGAGGAATGCATGACACTTCACAAATCACATTATATCTTACCATGAAACATAGAAATGAGATGCGACATCGCGTTTTAAGAATCATAAGAACACTATTGCTACGATAGGTAGACATCTGCAGACGCTATTTCCTTTCAAGGAAGTGTCGCATTTACATTCATTTGAAGTGTAGACGAGGAGTAGATAACACTTCGCAAATCATATTATATCTTACATGAAACATAGAAATGAGATGCGATATCGCGTTTTAAGAATCATAAGATCTCTATTGCTACGATACGTAGACATCTGCAAACGCTATTTCCTTGCAAGGAAGTGTCGCATTTACATTCATTTGAAGTGTAGACGAGGAATACATAACACTTCGCAAATCATATTATATCTTACCATGAAACATAGAAATGAGATGCGATATCGCGTTTTAAGAAGCATTAGAACTCTATTGCTACGATAGGTAGACATCTGCAAACGCTATTTCCTTGCAAGGAAGTGTCGCATTTACATTCATTTGAAGTGTAGACGAGGAATACATAACACTACGCAAATCATATTATATCTTACCATGAAACATAGAAATGAGATGCGATATCGCGTTTTAAGAAGCATTAGAAATCTATTGCTACGATACGTAGATATCTGCAATCGCTATTTCCTAGCGAGGAAGTGTCGCATTTACATTCATTTGAAGTGTAGGCGAGGAATACATAACACTTCGCAAATCATATTATATCTTACCATGAAACATAGAAATGAGATGCGACATCGCGTTTTAAGAATCATAAGAACACTATTGCTACGATAGGTAGACATCTGCAGACGCTATTTCCTTTCAAGGAAGTGTCGCATTTACATTCATTTGAAGTGTAGACGAGGAGTAGATAACACTTCGCAAATCATATTATATCTTACATGAAACATAGAAATGAGATGCGATATCGCGTTTTAAGAAGCATTAGAATTGTATTACTACGATAGGTAGACATCTGCAAACGCTACTTCCTAGCGAGGAAGTGTCGCATTTACATTCATTTGAAGTGTAGACGAGGAATACATAACACTTCGCAAATCATATTATATCTTACCATGAAACATAGAAATGAGATGGGATATCGCGTTTTAAGTAGCATTAGAACTCTATCGCTACGATACCTAGACATCTGCAGACGCTATTTCCTAGCAAGGAAGTGTCGCATTTACATTCATTTGAAGTGTAGACGTGGAATACATAACACTTCGCAAATCATATTATATCTTACCATGAAACATAGAAATGAGATGCGATATCGCGTTTTAAGAAGCATTAAAAATCTATTGCTACGATACGTAGACATCTGCAAACGCTATTTGCTTGCTAGGAAGTGTCGCATTCACATTCATTTGAAGTGTAGACGAGGAATACATGACACTCCGCAAATCATATTATATCTTACCATGAAACATAGAAATGAGATGCGACATCGCGTTTTAAGTATCATAAGAACTCCATTGCTACGATACGTAGACATCTGCAAACGCTATTTCCTTGCAAGGAAGTGTCGCATTTACATTCATTTGTATCGTAGACGAGGAATGCATAACACTTCGCAAATCATATTATATCTTACCATGAAACATAGAAATGAGATGCGATATCGCGTTTTAAGAATCATAAGAACACTATTGCTACGATAGGTAGACATCTGCAAACGCTATTTCCTTGCAAGGAAGTGCCGCATTTACATTCATTTGAAACGTATACGAGGAATGAATAACACTTCGCAATGAATATTATATCTTATCAAGAAACATAGATATGAGATGCTATATCTCGTTTTAAGGAGCATTTGAACTCTATTGCTACGATACCTAGACATCTGCAGATGCTATTTCCTAGCAAGGAAGTGTCGCATTTGCATTCATTTGAAGTGTAGACGAGGAATGCATGACACTTCACAAATCACATTATATCTTACCATGAAACATAGAAATGAGATGCGACATCGCGTTTTAAGAATCATAAGAACACTATTGCTACGATAGGTAGACATCTGCAGACGCTATTTCCTTTCAAGGAAGTGTCGCATTTACATTCATTTGAAGTGTAGACGAGGAGTAGATAACACTTCGCAAATCATATTATATCTTACATGAAACATAGAAATGAGATGCGATATCGCGTTTTAAGAATCACAAGATCTCTATTGCTACGATACGTAGACATCTGCAAACGCTATTTCCTTGCAAGGAAGTGTCGCATTTACATTCAATTGAAGTGTAGACGAGGAATACATAACACTTCGCAAATCATATTATATCTTACCATGAAACATAGAAATGAGATGCGATATTGTGTTTTGAGAAGCATTAGAACTCTATCGCTACGATACTTAGACATCTGCAGACGCTATTTCCTTTCAAGGAAGTGTCGCATTCACATTCATTTGAAGTGTAGACGAGGAATACATAACACTTCGCAAATCATATTATATCTTACCATGAAACATAGAAATGAGATGCGATATCGCGTTTTAAGAAGCATTAGAACTCTATTGCTACGATAGGTAGACATCTGCAAACGCTATTCCTTGCAAGGAAGTGTCGCATTTACATTCATTTGAAGTGTAGACGAGGAATACATAACACTACGCAAATCATATTATATCTTACCATGAAACATAGAAATGAGATGCGATATCGCGTTTTAAGAATCACAAGAACTCTATTGCTACGATACGTAGACATCAGCAAACGCTATTTCCTAGCAAGGAAGTGTCGCATTTACATTCATTTGAAGTGTAGACGAGGAATACATGACACTTCGCAAATCATATTATATCTTACCATGAAACATAGAAATGAGATGCGATATCCCGTTTTAAGAAGCATTTGAACTCTATTGCTACGATACGTAGACGTCTGCAAACCCTATTTCTTTGCAAGGAAGTGTCGCATTTACATCCATTTGAAGTGTAGACGAGGAATGCATAACACTTCGCAATGAATATTATATCTTAACATGAAACATAGATATGAGATTCTATATCTCGTTTTAAGAAGCATTTGAACTCTATTGCTATGGTACCTAGACATCTGCAGACGCTATTTCCTAGCAAGGAAGTGTCGCATTTACATTCATTTGAAGTGTAGACGAGGAATACATTACACTTCGCAAATCATATTATATCTTACCATGAAACATATAAATGAGATGCGATATCGCGTTTTAAGAAGCATTAGCTCTCTATTGCTATGATACCTAGACATCTGCAGACGCTATTTCCTAGCAAGGAAGTGTCGCATTTACATTCATTTGAAGTGTAGACGAGGAATACATGACACTTCGCAAATCATCTTAAATCTTACCATGAAACATATAAATGAGATGCGATATCGCGTTTTAAGAATCATAAGAACTCTATTGCTACGATACGTAGACATCTGCAAACGCTATTTCCTTGCAAGGAAGTGTCGCATTTACATTCATTTGAAGTGTAGACGAGGAATACATAACACTTCGCAAATCATATTATATCTTACCATGAAACATAGAAATGAGATGCGATATTGTGTTTTGAGAAGCATTAGAACTCTATCGCTACGATACCTAGACATCTGCAGACGCTATTTCCTTTCAAGGAAGTGTCGCATTCACATTCATTTGAAGTGTAGACGAGGAATACATAACACTTCGCAAATCATATTATATCTTACCATGAAACATAGAAATGAGATGCGATATCGCGTTTTAAGAAGCATTAGAACTCTATTGCTACGATAGGTAGACATCTGCAAACGCTATTTCCTTGCAAGGAAGTGTCGCATTTACATTCATTTGAAGTGTAGACGAGGAATACATAACACTACGCAAATCATATTATATCTTACCATGAAACATAGAAATGAGATGCGATATCGCGTTTTAAGAATCACAAGAACTCTATTGCTACGATACGTAGACATCTGCAAACGCTATTTCCTAGCGAGGAAGTGTCGTATTCACATTCATTTGAGTTGTGGACGAGGAATACATAACACACTGCAAATCATATTATATCTTACCATGAAACATAGAAATGAGATGTGATATCGCGTTTTAAGAAGCATTAGAACTCTATTGCTACGATACCTAGACATCTGCAGAAGCTATTTCCTAGCAAGGAAGTGTCGCATTTACATTCATTTGAAGTGTAGACGAGGAATACATGACACTTCGCAAATCATATTAAATCTTACCATGAAACATATAAATGAGATGCGATATCGCGTTTTAAGAAGCATTAGAACTCTATTGCTACGATACGTAGACATCTGCAAACGCTATTTCCTTGCAAGAAAGTGTCGCATTCACATTCATTTGAAGTGTAGACGAGGAATACATGACACTCCGCAAATCATATTATATCTTACCATGAAACATAGAAATGAGATGCGACATCGCGTTTTAAGTATCATAAGAACTCCATTGCTACGATACGTAGACATCTGCAAACGCTATTTCCTTGCAAGGAAGTGTCGCATTTACATTCATTTGTATCGTAGACGAGGAATGCATAACACTTCGCAAATCATATTATATCTTACCATGAATCATAGAAATGAGATGCGATATCGCGTTTTAAGAATCATAAGAACACTATTGCTACGATAGGTAGACATCTGCAAACGCTATTTCCTTGCAAGGAAGTGCCGCATTTACATTCATTTGAAACGTATACGAGGAATGAATAACACTTCGCAATGAATATTATATCGTATCAAGAAACATAGATATGAGATGCTATATCTCGTTTTAAGGAGCATTTGAACTCTATTGCTAAGATACGTAGACATCAGCAAACGCTATTTCCTAGCAAGGAAGTGTCGCATTTACATTCATTTGAAGTGTAGACGAGGAATACATGACACTTCGCAAATCATATTATATCTTACCATGAAACATAGAAATGAGATGCGATATCCCGTTTTAAGAAGCATTTGAACTCTATTGCTACGATACGTAGACGTCTGCAAACCCTATTTCTTTGCAAGGAAGTGTCGCATTTACATCCATTTGAAGTGTAGACGAGGAATGCATAACACTTCGCAATGAATATTATATCTTAACATGAAACATAGATATGAGATTCTATATCTCGTTTTAAGAAGCATTTGAACCCTATTGCTATGGTACCTAGACATCTGCAGACGCTATTTCCTAGCAAGGAAGTGTCGCATTTACATTCATTTGAAGTGTAGACGAGGAATACATTACACTTCGCAAATCATATTATATCTTACCATGAAACATAGAAATGAGATGCGATATCGCGTTTTAAGAAGCACTAGAAATCTATTGCTACGATACGTAGACATCTGCAAACGCTATTTCCTAGCGAGGAAGTGTCGTATTCACATTCATTTGAGTTGTGGACGAGGAATACATAACACACTGCAAATCATATTATATCTTACCATGAAACATAGAAATGAGATGTGATATCGCGTTTTAAGAAGCATTAGAACTCTATTGCTACGATACCTAGACATCTGCAGAAGCTATTTCCTAGCAAGGAAGTGTCGCATTTACATTCATTTGAAGTGTAGACGAGGAATACATGACACTTCGCAAATCATATTAAATCTTACCATGAAACATATAAATGAGATGCGATATCGCGTTTTAAGAAGCATTAGAACTCTATTGCTACGATACGTAGACATCTGCAAACGCTATTTCCTTGCAAGAAAGTGTCGCATTTACATTCATTTGAAGTGTCCACAAGGAATACATAACACTTCGCAAATCATATTATATCTTACCATGAAACATAGAAATGAGATGCGATATCGCGTTTTAAGAAGCATTAGAAATCTATTGCTACGATACGTAGATATCTGCAATCGCTATTTCCTAGCGAGGAAGTGTCGCATTTACATTCATTTGAAGTGTAGGCGAGGAATACATAACACTTTGCAAATCATATTATATCTTACCATGAAACATAGAAATGAGATGCGACATCGCGTTTTAAGAAGCATAAGAACTCTATTGCTTTGATACGTAGACATCTGCAAACGCTATTTCCTAGCAAGGAAGTGTCGCATGTACATTCATTTGAGTCGTAGACGAGGAATGCATAACACTTCGCAATGAATATTATATCTTACCATGAAACATAGATATGGGATGCAATATCTCGTTTTAAGAAGCATTTGAACTCTATTGCTATGATACCTAGACATCTGCAGACGCTATATCCTAGCAAGGAAGTGTCGCATTTACATTCATTTGAAGTGTAGACGAGGAATACATAACACTTCGCAAATCATATTATATCTTACCATGAAACATAGATATGAGATGCGATATCGCGTTTTGAGAAGCATTAGAATTGTATTACTACGATAGGTAGACATCTGCAAACGCTACTTCCTAGCGAGGAAGTGTCGCATTTACATTCATTTGAAGTGTAGACGAGGAATACATAACACTTCGCAAATCATATTATATCTTACCATGAAACATAGAAATGAGATGCGATATCGCGTTTTAAGTAGCATTAGAACTCTATCGCTACGATACCTAGACATCTGCAGACGCTATTTCCTAGCAAGGAAGTGTCGCATTTACATTCATTTGAAGTGTAGACGTGGAATACATAACACTTCGCAAATCATATTATATCTTACCATGAAACATAGAAATGAGATGCGAAATCGCGTTTTAAGAAGCATTAAAAATCTATTGCTACGATACGTAGACATCTGCAAACGCTATTTGCTTGCTAGGAAGTGTCGCATTCACATTCATTTGAAGTGTAGACGAGGAATACATGACACTCCGCAAATCATATTATATCTTACCATGAAACATAGAAATGAGATGCGACATCGCGTTTTAAGTATCATAAGAACTCCATTGCTACGATACGTAGACATCTGCAAACGCTATTTCCTTGCAAGGAAGTGTCGCATTTACATTCATTTGTATCGTAGACGAGGAATGCATAACACTTCGCAAATCATATTATATCTTACCATGAATCATAGAAATGAGATGCGATATCGCGTTTTAAGAATCATAAGAACACTATTGCTACGATAGGTAGACATCTGCAAACGCTATTTCCTTGCAAGGAAGTGCCGCATTTACATTCATTTGAAACGTATACGAGGAATGAATAACACTTCGCAATGAATATTATATCTTATCAAGAAACATAGATATGAGATGCTATATCTCGTTTTAAGGAGCATTTGAACTCTATTGCTACGATACCTAGACATCTGCAGATGCTATTTCCTAGCAAGGAAGTGTCGCATTTGCATTCATTTGAAGTGTAGACGAGGAATGCATGACACTTCACAAATCACATTATATCTTACCATGAAACATAGAAATGAGATGCGACATCGCGTTTTAAGAATCATAAGAACACTATTGCTACGATAGGTAGACATCTGCAGACGCTATTTCCTTTCAAGGAAGTGTCGCATTTACATTCATTTGAAGTGTAGACGAGGAGTAGATAACACTTCGCAAATCATATTATATCTTACATGAAACATAGAAATGAGATGCGATATCGCGTTTTAAGAATCATAAGATCTCTATTGCTACGATACGTAGACATCTGCAAACGCTATTTCCTTGCAAGGAAGTGTCGCATTTACATTCATTTGAAGTGTAGACGAGGAATACATAACACTTCGCAAATCATATTATATCTTACCATGAAACATAGAAATGAGATGCGATATCGCGTTTTAAGAAGCATTAGAACTCTATTGCTACGATAGGTAGACATCTGCAAACGCTATTTCCTTGCAAGGAAGTGTCGCATTTACATTCATTTGAAGTGTAGACGAGGAATACATAACACTACGCAAATCATATTATATCTTACCATGAAACATAGAAATGAGATGCGATATCGCGTTTTAAGAAGCATTAGAAATCTATTGCTACGATACGTAGATATCTGCAATCGCTATTTCCTAGCGAGGAAGTGTCGCATTTACATTCATTTGAAGTGTAGGCGAGGAATACATAACACTTCGCAAATCATATTATATCTTACCATGAAACATAGAAATGAGATGCGACATCGCGTTTTAAGAATCATAAGAACACTATTGCTACGATAGGTAGACATCTGCAGACGCTATTTCCTTTCAAGGAAGTGTCGCATTTACATTCATTTGAAGTGTAGACGAGGAGTAGATAACACTTCGCAAATCATATTATATCTTACATGAAACATAGAAATGAGATGCGATATCGCGTTTTAAGAAGCATTAGAATTGTATTACTACGATAGGTAGACATCTGCAAACGCTACTTCCTAGCGAGGAAGTGTCGCATTTACATTCATTTGAAGTGTAGACGAGGAATACATAACACTTCGCAAATCATATTATATCTTACCATGAAACATAGAAATGAGATGGGATATCGCGTTTTAAGTAGCATTAGAACTCTATCGCTACGATACCTAGACATCTGCAGACGCTATTTCCTAGCAAGGAAGTGTCGCATTTACATTCATTTGAAGTGTAGACGTGGAATACATAACACTTCGCAAATCATATTATATCTTACCATGAAACATAGAAATGAGATGCGATATCGCGTTTTAAGAAGCATTAAAAATCTATTGCTACGATACGTAGACATCTGCAAACGCTATTTGCTTGCTAGGAAGTGTCGCATTCACATTCATTTGAAGTGTAGACGAGGAATACATGACACTCCGCAAATCATATTATATCTTACCATGAAACATAGAAATGAGATGCGACATCGCGTTTTAAGTATCATAAGAACTCCATTGCTACGATACGTAGACATCTGCAAACGCTATTTCCTTGCAAGGAAGTGTCGCATTTACATTCATTTGTATCGTAGACGAGGAATGCATAACACTTCGCAAATCATATTATATCTTACCATGAAACATAGAAATGAGATGCGATATCGCGTTTTAAGAATCATAAGAACACTATTGCTACGATAGGTAGACATCTGCAAACGCTATTTCCTTGCAAGGAAGTGCCGCATTTACATTCATTTGAAACGTATACGAGGAATGAATAACACTTCGCAATGAATATTATATCTTATCAAGAAACATAGATATGAGATGCTATATCTCGTTTTAAGGAGCATTTGAACTCTATTGCTACGATACCTAGACATCTGCAGATGCTATTTCCTAGCAAGGAAGTGTCGCATTTGCATTCATTTGAAGTGTAGACGAGGAATGCATGACACTTCACAAATCACATTATATCTTACCATGAAACATAGAAATGAGATGCGACATCGCGTTTTAAGAATCATAAGAACACTATTGCTACGATAGGTAGACCATCTGCAGACGCTATTTCCTTTCAAGGAAGTGTCGCATTTACATTCATTTGAAGTGTAGACGAGGAGTAGATAACACTTCGCAAATCATATTATATCTTACATGAAACATAGAAATGAGATGCGATATCGCGTTTTAAGAATCACAAGATCTCTATTGCTACGATACGTAGACATCTGCAAACGCTATTTCCTTGCAAGGAAGTGTCGCATTTACATTCAATTGAAGTGTAGACGAGGAATACATAACACTTCGCAAATCATATTATATCTTACCATGAAACATAGAAATGAGATGCGATATTGTGTTTTGAGAAGCATTAGAACTCTATCGCTACGATACTTAGACATCTGCAGACGCTATTTCCTTTCAAGGAAGTGTCGCATTCACATTCATTTGAAGTGTAGACGAGGAATACATAACACTTCGCAAATCATATTATATCTTACCATGAAACATAGAAATGAGATGCGATATCGCGTTTTAAGAAGCATTAGAACTCTATTGCTACGATAGGTAGACATCTGCAAACGCTATTTCCTTGCAAGGAAGTGTCGCATTTACATTCATTTGAAGTGTAGACGAGGAATACATAACACTACGCAAATCATATTATATCTTACCATGAAACATAGAAATGAGATGCGATATCGCGTTTTAAGAATCACAAGAACTCTATTGCTACGATACGTAGACATCAGCAAACGCTATTTCCTAGCAAGGAAGTGTCGCATTTACATTCATTTGAAGTGTAGACGAGGAATACATGACACTTCGCAAATCATATTATATCTTACCATGAAACATAGAAATGAGATGCGATATCCCGTTTTAAGAAGCATTTGAACTCTATTGCTACGATACGTAGACGTCTGCAAACCCTATTTCTTTGCAAGGAAGTGTCGCATTTACATCCATTTGAAGTGTAGACGAGGAATGCATAACACTTCGCAATGAATATTATATCTTAACATGAAACATAGATATGAGATTCTATATCTCGTTTTAAGAAGCATTTGAACTCTATTGCTATGGTACCTAGACATCTGCAGACGCTATTTCCTAGCAAGGAAGTGTCGCATTTACATTCATTTGAAGTGTAGACGAGGAATACATTACACTTCGCAAATCATATTATATCTTACCATGAAACATATAAATGAGATGCGATATCGCGTTTTAAGAAGCATTAGCTCTCTATTGCTATGATACCTAGACATCTGCAGACGCTATTTCCTAGCAAGGAAGTGTCGCATTTACATTCATTTGAAGTGTAGACGAGGAATACATGACACTTCGCAAATCATCTTAAATCTTACCATGAAACATATAAATGAGATGCGATATCGCGTTTTAAGAAGCATTTGAACTCTATTGCTACGATACGTAGACATCTGCAAACGCTATTTCCTGGCAAGGAAGTGTCGCATTTACATTCATTTGAAGTGTAGGCGAGGAATACATAACACTGCGCAAATCATATTATATCTTACCATGAAACATAGAAATGAGATGCGACATCGCGTTTTAAGAAGCATAAGAACTCTATTGCTTTGATACGTAGACATCTGCAAACGCTATTTCCTAGCAAGGAAGTGTCGCATGTACATTCATTTGAATCGTAGACGAGGAATGCATAACACTTCGCAATGAATATTATATCTTACCATGAAACATAGATATGGGATGTAATATCTCGTTTTAAGAAGCATTTGAACTCTATTGCTATGACACCTAGACATCTGCAGACGCTATTTCCTAGCAAGGAAGTGTCGCATTTACATTCATTTGAAGTGTAGACGAGGAATACCTTACACTTCGCAAATCATATTATATCTTACCATGAAACATAGAAATGAGATGCGATATTGTGTTTTGAGAAGCATTAGAACTCTATCGCTACGATACCTAGACATCTGCAGACGCTATTTCCTTTCAAGGAAGTGTCGCATTCACATTCATTTGAAGTGTAGACGAGGAATACATAACACTTCGCAAATCATATTATATCTTACCATGAAACATAGAAATGAGATGCGATATCGCGTTTTAAGAAGCATTAGAACTCTATTGCCACGATAGGTAGACATCTGCAAACGATATTTCCTTGCAAGGAAGTGTCGCATTTACATTCATTTGAAGTGAAGACGAGGAATACATAACACTACGCAAATCATATTATATCTTACCATGAAACATAGAAATGAGATGCGATATCGCGTTTTAAGAAGCATTAGAACTCTATTGCTACGATAGGTAGACATCTGCAAACGCTATTTCCTTGCAAGGAAGTGTCGCATTTACATTCATTTGAATTGTAGACGAGGAATACATAACACTACGCAAATCATATTATATCTTACCATGAAACATAGAAATGAGATGCGATATCGCGTTTTAAGAATGACAAGAACTCTATTGCTACGATACGTAGACATCAGCAAACGCTATTTCCTAGCAAGGAAGTGTTGCATTTACATTCATTTGAAGTGTAGACGAGGAATACATGACACTTCGCAAATCATATTATATCTTACCAAGAAACATAGTAATGAGATGGGATATCGCGTTTTAAGTAGCATTAGAACTCTATCGCTACGATACCTAGACATCTGCAAACGCTATTTCCTAGCAAGGAAGTGTCGCATGTACATTCGTTTGAATCGTAGACGAGGAATGCATAACACTTCGCAATGAATATTATGTCTTACCATGAAACATAGATATGGGATGCAATATCTCGTTTTAAGAAGCATTTGAACTCTATTGCTATGATACCTAGACATCTGCAGACGCTATTTCCTAGCAAGGAAGTGTCGCATTTACATTCATTTGAAGTGTAGACGAGGAATACATGACACTTCGCAAATCATATTAAATCTTACCATGAAACATATAAATGAGATGCGATATCGCGTTTTAAGAAGCATTAGAACTCTATTGCTACGATACGTAGACATCTGCAAACGCTATTTCCTTGCAAGAAAGTGTCGCATTTACATACTTCTGAAGTGAATACGAGGTATACATAACACTTTACAATGAATATTATATCTTATCATGAAACATAGAAATGAGATGCGATATCGCGTTTTAAGAATCATAAGAATTCTATTGCTACGATACGTAGACATCTGCAAACGCTACTTCCTTGCAAGGAAGTGTCGCATTTACATTCATTTGAAGTGTAGACGAGGAATACATAACACTTCGCAAATCATATTATATCTTACCATGAAACATATAAATGAGATGCGATATCGCGTTTTAAGAAGCATTAGAACTCTATTGCTATGATACCTAGACATCTGCAGACGCTATTTCCTAGCAAGGAAGTGTCGCATTTACATTCATTTGAAGTGTAGACGAGGAATACATAACACTTCGCCAATTATATTATGTCTTACCATGAAACATAGAAATGAGATGCGATATCGCGTTTTAAGAAGCATTAGAACTCTATTGCTACGATAGGTAGACATCTGCAAACGCTATTTTCCTTGCAAGGAAGTGTCGCATTTACATTCATTTGAAGTGTCGACGAGGAATACATAACACTTCGCAAATCATATTATATCTTACCATGAAACATAGAAATGAGATGCGATATCGCGTTTTAAGAAGCATTAGAAATCTATTGCTACGATACGTAGACATCTGCAATCGCTATTTCCTAGCGAGGAAGTGTCGCATTTACATTCATTTGAAGTGTAGGCGAGGAATACATAACACTTCGCAAATCATATTATATCTTACCATGAAACATAGAAATGAGATGCGACATCGCGTTTTAAGAAGCATAAGAACTCTATTGCTTTGATACGTAGACATCTGCAAACGCTATTTCCTAGCAAGGAAGTGTCGCATGTACATTCGTTTGAATCGTAGACGAGGAATGCATAACACTTCGCAATGAATATTATATCTTACCATGAAACATAGAAATGAGATGCGATATCGCGTTTTAAGAAGCATTAGAACTCTATTGCTACGATAGGTAGACATCTGCAAACGCTATTTCCTTGCAAGGAAGTGTCGTATTTACATTCATTTGAAGTGTAGACGAGGAATACATAACACTTCGCAAATCATATTATATCTTACCATGAAACATAGAAATGAGATGGGATATCGCGTTTTAAGTAGCATTAGAACTCTATCGCTACGATACCTAGACATCTGCAGACGCTATTTCCTAGCAAGGAAGTGTCGCATTTACATTCATTTGAAGTGTAGACGTGGAATACATAACACTTCGCAAATCATATTATATCTTACCATGAAACATAGAAATGAGATGCGATATCGCGTTTTAAGAAGCATTAAAAATCTATTGCTACGATACGTAGACATCTGCAAACGCTATTTGCTTGCTAGGAAGTGTCGCATTCACATTCATTTGAAGTGTAGACGAGGAATACATGACACTCCGCAAATCATATTATATCTTACCATGAAACATAGAAATGAGATGCGACATCGCGTTTTAAGTATCATAAGAACTCCATTGCTACGATACGTAGACATCTGCAAACGCTATTTCCTTGCAAGGAAGTGTCGCATTTACATTCATTTGTATCGTAGACGAGGAATGCATAACACTTCGCAAATCATATTATATCTTACCATGAAACATAGAAATGAGATGCGATATCGCGTTTTAAGAATCATAAGAACACTATTGCTACGATAGGTAGACATCTGCAAACGCTATTTCCTTGCAAGGAAGTGCCGCATTTACATTCATTTGAAACGTATACGAGGAATGAATAACACTTCGCAATGAATATTATATCTTATCAAGAAACATAGATATGAGATGCTATATCTCGTTTTAAGGAGCATTTGAACTCTGTTGCTACGATACCTAGACATCTGCAGATGCTATTTCCTAGCAAGGAAGTGTCGCATTTGCATTCATTTGAAGTGTAGACGAGGAATGCATGACACTTCACAAATCACATTATATCTTACCATGAAACATAGAAATGAGATGCGACATCGCGTTTTAAGAATCATAAGAACACTATTGCTACGATAGGTAGACATCTGCAGACGCTATTTCCTTTCAAGGAAGTGTCGCATTTACATTCATTTGAAGTGTAGACGAGGAGTAGATAACACTTCGCAAATCATATTATATCTTACATGAAACATAGAAATGAGATGCGATATCGCGTTTTAAGAATCATAAGAACTCTATTGCTACGATACGTAGACATCTGCAAACGCTATTTCCTTGCAAGGAAGTGTCGCATTTACATTCATTTGAAGTGTAGACGAGGAATACATAACACTTCGCAAATCATATTATATCTTACCATGAAACATAGAAATGAGATGCGATATTGTGTTTTGAGAAGCATTAGAACTCTATCGCTACGATACCTAGACATCTGCAGACGCTATTTCCTTTCAAGGAAGTGTCGCATTCACATTCATTTGAAGTGTAGACGAGGAATACATAACACTTCGCAAATCATATTATATCTTACCATGAAACATAGAAATGAGATGCGATATCGCGTTTTAAGAAGCATTAGAACTCTATTGCTACGATAGGTAGACATCTGCAAACGCTATTTCCTTGCAAGGAAGTGTCGCATTTACATTCATTTGAAGTGTAGACGAGGAATACATAACACTACGCAAATCATATTATATCTTACCATGAAACATAGAAATGAGATGCGATATCGCGTTTTAAGAATCACAAGAACTCTATTGCTACGATACGTAGACATCAGCAAACGCTATTTCCTAGCAAGGAAGTGTCGCATTTACATTCATTTGAAGTGTAGACGAGGAATACATTACACTTCGCAAATCATATTATATCTTACCATGAAACATAGAAATGAGATGCGATATCGCGTTTTAAGAAGCACTAGAAATCTATTGCTACGATACGTAGACATCTGCAAACGCTATTTCCTAGCGAGGAAGTGTCGTATTCACATTCATTTGAATTGTGGACGAGGAATACATAACACACTGCAAATCATATTATATCTTACCATGAAACATAGAAATGAGATGTGATATCGCGTTTTAAGAAGCATTAGAACTCTATTGCTACGATACCTAGACATCTGCAGAAGCTATTTCCTAGCAAGGAAGTGTCGCATTTACATTCATTTGAAGTGTAGACGAGGAATACATGACACTTCGCAAATCATATTAAATCTTACCATGAAACATATAAATGAGATGCGATATCGCGTTTTAAGAAGCATTAGAACTCTATTGCTACGATACGTAGACATCTGCAAACGCTATTTCCTTGCAAGAAAGTGTCGCATTTACATTCATTTGAAGTGTCCACGAGGAATACATAACACTTCGCAAGTCATATTATATCTTACCATGAAACATAGAAATGAGATGCGATATCGCGTTTTAAGAAGCATTAGAAATCTATTGCTACGATACGTAGATATCTGCAATCGCTATTTCCTAGCGAGGAAGTGTCGCATTTACATTCATTTGAAGTGTAGGCGAGGAATACATAACACTTCGCAAATCATATTATATCTTACCATGAAACATAGAAATGAGATGCGACATCGCGTTTTAAGAATCATAAGAACACTATTGCTACGATAGGTAGACATCTGCAGACGCTATTTCCTTTCAAGGAAGTGTCGCATTTACATTCATTTGAAGTGTAGACGAGGAGTAGATAACACTTCGCAAATCATATTATATCTTACATGAAACATAGAAATGAGATGCGATATCGCGTTTTAAGAATCACAAGATCTCTATTGCTACGATACGTAGACATCTGCAAACGCTATTTCCTTGCAAGGAAGTGTCGCATTTACATTCAATTGAAGTGTAGACGAGGAATACTTAACACTTCGCAAATCATATTATATCTTACCATGAAACATAGAAATGAGATGCGATATTGTGTTTTGAGAAGCATTAGAACTCTATCGCTACGATACCTAGACATCTGCAGACGCTATTTCCTTTCAAGGAAGTGTCGCATTCACATTCATTTGAAGTGTAGACGAGGAATACATAACACTTCGCAAATCATATTATATCTTACCATGAAACATAGAAATGAGATGCGATATCGCGTTTTAAGAAGCATTAGAACTCTATTGCTACGATAGGTAGACATCTGCAAACGCTATTTCCTTGCAAGGAAGTGTCGCATTTACATTCATTTGAAGTGTAGACGAGGAATACATAACACTACGCAAATCATATTATATCTTACCATGAAACATAGAAATGAGATGCGATATCGCGTTTTAAGAAGCATTAGAAATCTATTGCTACGATACGTAGATATCTGCAATCGCTATTTCCTAGCGAGGAAGTGTCGCATTTACATTCATTTGAAGTGTAGGCGAGGAATACATAACACTTCGCAAATCATATTATATCTTACCATGAAACATAGAAATGAGATGCGACATCGCGTTTTAAGAATCATAAGAACACTATTGCTACGATAGGTAGACATCTGCAGACGCTATTTCCTTTCAAGGAAGTGTCGCATTTACATTCATTTGAAGTGTAGACGAGGAGTAGATAACACTTCGCAAATCATATTATATCTTACATGAAACATAGAAATGAGATGCGATATCGCGTTTTAAGAATCACAAGATCTCTATTGCTACGATACGTAGACATCTGCAAACGCTATTTCCTTGCAAGGAAGTGTCGCATTTACATTCAATTGAAGTGTAGACGAGGAATACATAACACTTCGCAAATCATATTATATCTTACCATGAAACATAGAAATGAGATATTGTGTTTTGAGAAGCATTAGAACTCTATCGCTACGATACCTAGACATCTGCAGACGCTATTTCCTTTCAAGGAAGTGTCGCATTCACATTCATTTGAAGTGTAGACGAGGAATACATAACACTTCGCAAATCATATTATATCTTACCATGAAACATAGAAATGAGATGCGATATCGCGTTTTAAGAAGCATTAGAACTCTATTGCTACGATAGGTAGACATCTGCAAACGCTATTTCCTTGCAAGGAAGTGTCGCATTTACATTCATTTGAAGTGTAGACGAGGAATACATAACACTACGCAAATCATATTATATCTTACCATGAAACATAGAAATGAGATGCGATATCGCGTTTTAAGAATCACAAGAACTCTATTGCTACGATACGTAGACATCAGCAAACGCTATTTCCTAGCAAGGAAGTGTCGCATTTACATTCATTTGAAGTGTAGACGAGGAATACATGACACTTCGCAAATCATATTATATCTTACCATGAAACATAGAAATGAGATGCGATATCCCGTTTTAAGAAGCATTTGAACTCTATTGCTACGATACGTAGACGTCTGCAAACCCTATTTCTTTGCAAGGAAGTGTCGCATTTACATCCATTTGAAGTGTAGACGAGGAATGCATAACACTTCGCAATGAATATTATATCTTAACATGAAACATAGATATGAGATTCTATATCTCGTTTTAAGAAGCATTTGAACTCTATTGCTATGGTACCTAGACATCTGCAGACGCTATTTCCTAGCAAGGAAGTGTCGCATTTACATTCATTTGAAGTGTAGACGAGGAATACATGACACTTCGCAAATCATCTTAAATCTTACCATGAATCATATAAATGAGATGCGATATCGCGTTTTAAGAAGCATTTGAACTCTATTGCTACGATACGTAGACATCTGCAAACGCTATTTCCTGGCAAGAAAGTGTCGCATTTACATTCATTTGAAGTGTAGGCGAGGAATACATAACACTGCGCAAATCATATTATATCTTACCATGAAACATAGAAATGAGATGCGACATCGCGTTTTAAGAAGCATAAGAACTCTATTGCTTTGATACGTAGACATCTGCAAACGCTATTTCCTAGCAAGGAAGTGTCGCATGTACATTCATTTGAATCGTAGACGAGGAATGCATAACACTTCGCAATGAATATTATATCTTACCATGAAACATAGATATGGGATGCAATATCTCGTTTTAAGAAGCATTTGAACTCTATTGCTATGACACCTAGACATCTGCAGACGCTATTTCCTAGCAAGGAAGTGTCGCATTTACATTCATTTGAAGTGTAGACGAGGAATACCTTACACTTCGCAAATCATATTATATCTTACCATGAAACATAGAAATGAGATGCGATATTGTGTTTTGAGAAGCATTAGAACTCTATCGCTACGATACCTAGACATCTGCAGACGCTATTTCCTTTCAAGGAAGTGTCGCATTCACATTCATTTGAAGTGTAGACGAGGAATACATAACACTTCGCAAATCATATTATATCTTACCATGAAACATAGAAATGAGATGCGATATCGCGTTTTAAGAAGCATTAGAACTCTATTGCCACGATAGGTAGACATCTGCAAACGATATTTCCTTGCAAGGAAGTGTCGCATTTACATTCATTTGAAGTGAAGACGAGGAATACATAACACTACGCAAATCATATTATATCTTACCATGAAACATAGAAATGAGATGCGATATCGCGTTTTAAGAAGCATTAGAACTCTATTGCTACGATAGGTAGACATCTGCAAACGCTATTTCCTTGCAAGGAAGTGTCGCATTTACATTCATTTGAATTGTAGACGAGGAATACATAACACTACGCAAATCATATTAAATCTTACCATGATACATATAAATGAGATGCGATATCGCGTTTTAAGAAGCATTAGAACTCTATTGCTACGATACGTAGACATCTGCAAACGCTATTTCCTTGCAAGAAAGTGTCGCATTTACATACTTCTGAAGTGAATACGAGGTATACATAACACTTTACAATGAATATTATATCTTATCATGAAACATATAAATGAGATGCGATGTCGCGTTTTAAGAAGCATTTGAAATCTATTGCTACAATACGTAGACATCTGCAAACGCTATTTCCTAGCAAGGAAGTGTCGCATTTACATTCATTTGAAGTGTAGGCGAGGAATACATAACACTTCGCAAATCATATTATATCTTACCATGAAACATAGAAATGAGATGCGACATCGCGTTTTAAGAAGCATAAGAACTCTATTGCTTTGATACGTAGACATCTGCAAACGCTATTTCCTAGCAAGGAAGTGTCGCATGTACATTCGTTTGAATCGTAGACGAGGAATGCATAACACTTCGCAATGAATATTATGTCTTACCATGAAAAATAGATATGGGATGCAATATCTCGTTTTAAGAAGCATTTGAACTCTATTGCTATGATACCTAGACATCTGCAGACGCTATTTCCTAGCAAGGAAGTGTCGCATTTACATTCATTTGAGGTGTAGACGAGGAATACATGACACTTCGCAAATCATATTAAATCTTACCATGAAACATATAAATGAGATGCGATATCGCGTTTTAAGAAGCATTAGAACTCTATTGCTACGATACGTAGACATCTGCAAACGCTATTTCCTTGCAAGAAAGTGTCGCATTTACATACTTCTGAAGTGAATACGAGGTATACATAACACTTTACAATGAATATTATATCTTATCATGAAACATAGAAATGAGATGTGATATCGCGTTTTAAGAAGCATTAGAACTCTATTGCTACGATACCTAGACATCTGCAGAAGCTATTTCCTAGCAAGGAAGTGTCGCATTTACATTCATTTGAAGTGTAGACGAGGAATACCTTACACTTCGCAAATCATATTATATCTTACCATGAAACATAGAAATGAGATGTGATATCGCGTTTTGAGAAGCATTAGAACACTATTGCTACGATACCTAGACATCTGCAGAAGCTATTTCCTAGCAAGGAAGTGTCGCATTTACATTCATTTGAAATGTAGACGAGGAATACATGACACTTCGCAAATCATATTAAATCTTACCATGAAACATATAAATGAGATGCGATATCGCGTTTTAAGAAGCATTAGAACTCTATTGCTACGATACGTAGACATCTGCAAACGCTATTTCCTTGCAAGAAAGTGTCGCATTTACATACTTCTGAAGTGAATACGAGGTATAAATAACACTTTACAATGAATATTATATCTTATCATGAAACATAGAAATGAGATGCGATATCGCGTTTTAAGAATCATATGAATTCTATTGCTACGATACGTAGATATCTGCAAACGCTATTTGCTTGCAAGGAAGTGTCGCATTTACATTCATTTGAAGTGTAGACGAGGAATACATAACACTTCGCAAATCATATTATATCTTACCATGAAACATAGAAATGGGATGCGATATCGCATTTTAAGAAGCATTAGAAATCTATTGCTACGATACGTAGACATCTGCAAACGCTATATCCTAGCAAGGAAGTGTCGCATTTACATTCATTTGAAGTGTAGACGAGGAATACATAACACTTCGCCAATTATATTATGTCTTACCATGAAACATAGAAATGAGATGCGATATCGCGTTTTAAGAAGCATTAGAACTCTATTGCTTTGATACGTAGACATCTGCAAACGCTATTTCCTAGCAAGGAAGTGTCGCATGTACATTCGTTTGAATCGTAGACGAGGAATGCATAACACTTCGCAATGAATATTATATCTTACCATGAAACATAGATATGGGATGCAATATCACGTTTTAAGAAGCATTTGAACTCTATTGCTATGATACCTAGACATCTGCAGACGCTATTTCCTAGCAAGGAAGTGTCGCATTTACATTCATTTGAAGTGTAGACGAGGAATACCTTACACTTCGCAAATCATACTATATCTTACCATGAAACATAGAAATGAGATGTGATATCGCGTTTTAAGAAGCATTAGAACTCTATTGCTACGATACCTAGACATCTGCAGAAGCTATTTCCTAGCAAGGAAGTGTCGCATTTACATTCATTTGAAGTGTAGACGAGGAATACATGACACTTCGCAAATCATATTAAATCTTACCATGAAACATATAAATGAGATGCGATATCGCGTTTTAAGAAGCATTAGAACTCTATTGCTATGATACCTAGACATCTGCAAACGCTATTTCCTTGCAAGAAAGTGTCGCATTTACATACTTCTGAAGTGAATACGATGTATACATAACACTTTACAATGAATATTATATCTTATCATGAAACATAGAAATGAGATGCGATATCGCGTTTTAAGAATCATAAGAATTCTATTGCTACGATACGTAGACATCTGCAAACGCTATTTCCTTGCAAGGAAGTGTCGCATTTACATTCATTTGAAGTGTAGACGAGGAATACATAACACTTCGCAAATCATATTATATCTTACCATGAAACATATAAATGAGATGCGACATCGCGTTTTAAGAAGCATTAGAACTCTATTGCTATGATACCTAGACATCTGCAGACGCTATTTCCTAGCAAGGAAGTGTCGCATTTACATTCATTTGAAGTGTAGACGAGGAATACATAACACTTCGCCAATTATATTATGTCTTACCATGAAACATAGAAATGAGATGCGATATCGCGTTTTAAGAAGCATTAGAACTCTATTGCTACGATAGGTAGACATCTGCAAACGCTATTTTCCTTGCAAGGAAGTGTCGCATTTACATTCATTTGAAGTGTCGACGAGGAATACATAACACTTCGCAAATCATATTATATCTTACCATGAAACATAGAAATGAGATGCGATATCGCGTTTTAAGAAGCATTAGAAATCTATTGCTACGATACGTAGACATCTGCAATCGCTATTTCCTAGCGAGGAAGTGTCGCATTCACATTGATTTGAATTGTGAACGAGGAATACATAACGCACTGCAAATCATATTATATATTACCATGAGACATAGAAATGAGATGCGATATCGCGTTTTAGGAATCATAAGAACTCTATTGCTACGATACGTAGACATCTGCAAACGCAATTTCGTTGCACGGAAGTGCCGCATTTACATTCATTTGAAGCGTAGACGAGGAATACATAACACTTCGCAAATCATATTATATCTTACCATGAAACATATAAATGAGACGCGATATCGCGTTTTAAGAAGCATTAGAACACTATTGCTACGATATGTAGACATCTGCAAACGCAATTTTCCTTGCAAGGAAGTGTCGCATTTACATTCATTTGAAGTGTAGACGAGGAATACATAACACTTCGCAAATCATATTATATCTTACCATGAAACATAGAAATGAGATGCGATATCGCGTTTTAAGACGCATTAGAACTGTATTGCTACGGTAGGTAGACATCTGCAAACGCTATTTCCTTGCCAGGAAGTGTCGCATTTACATTCATTTGAAGTGTAGGCGAGGAATACATAACACTTCGCAAATCATATTATATCTTACCATGAAACATAGTAATGAGATGCGATATCACGTTTTAAGAAGCATTTGTACTCTATTGCTACGATACGTAGACATCTGCAAACGCTATTTCCTTGCAAGGAAGTCTCGCATTTACATTCATTTGAATCGTAGACGAGGAATGCATAACACTTCGCAATGAATATTATATCTTATCATGTAACATAGATATGAGGTGCGATATCTCGTTTTAAGAAGCATTTGAACTCTATTACTTCGATACGTAGACATCTGTAAACGCTATTTCCTTGCAAGGAAGTGTCGCATTTACATTCTTCTGAAGTGAATACGAGGTATACATAACACTTTACAATGAATATTATATCTTATCATGCGACATAGTAATGAGATGCGATATCGCGTTTTAAGAAGCATAAGAACACTATTGCTACGATACGTAGACATCTGCAAACGCTATTTCCTAGCAAGGAAGTGTCGCATTTACATTCATTTGAAATGTAGGCGAGGAATACATAACACTTCGCAAATCATATTATATCTTACCATGAAACATAGAAATGAGATGCGATATCGCGTTTTAAGAAGCATTAGAACTCTATTGCTGCGATACGTAGACATCTGCAAACGCTATTTCCTTGCAAGGAAGTGTTGCATTTACATTCATTTGAAGTGTAGACGAGGAATGCATAACACTTCGCAATGAATATTATATCTCACCATGAAACATAGAAATGAGATGCGATATCACGTTTTAAGAAGCATTAGAACTCTATCCCTACGATACGTAAACATCTGCAAACGCTATTTCCTAGCAAGGAAGAGTCGCATTTACATACATTTGAAGTGAATACGAGGTATACATAACACTTTACAATGAATATTATATCTTATTATGCGACATAGTAATGAGATGCGATATCGCGTTTTAAGAAGCATAAGAACACTATTGCTACGATACGTAGACATCTGGAAACGGTATTTCCTAGCAAGGAAGTCTCGCATTTACATTCATTTGAAGTGTAGGCGAGGAATCCATAACACTTCGCAATGAATATTACATCTTATCATGAAACATAGAAATGAGATGCGATATCTCGCTTTAAGAAGCTTTTGAACTCTATTGCTTCGGTACGTAGACATCTGCGAACGCTATTTCCTTGCGAGGATGTGTCGCAATTACATTCTTCTGAAGAGAATACGAGGTATACATAACACTTTACAATGAATATTATATCCTATCATGCAACATAGAAATGAGATGCGATATCGCGTTTTAAGAAGCATTAGAACTCTATTGCTTCGATACATAGACAACTGCAAACGCTATTTCCTTGCGAGGAAGTGTCGCATTTACATTCTTTTGAAGTGAATACGAGGTATACATAACACTTCGCAATGAATATTATATCTTATCATGCAACATAGAAGTGAGATGCGATATCACGTTTTAAGAAGCATTCAAAGTTCTATCCCTACGATACATAGACATCTGCAATCGCTATTTCCTAGCAAGGAAGTGTCGCATTTACATTCTTTTGAAGTGAATAATAGGTATACATAACACTTTGCAATGAATACTATACCTTGTCATGCAACATAGAAATGAGATGCGATATCGCGTTTTAAGAAGCATTAGAACTCTATTGCTACGATACGTAGACATCTGCAAAGGCTATTGCCTTGCAAGGAAGTGTCGCATTTACATTCTTTTGAAGTGAATACGAGGTATACATAACACTTCGCAATGAATATTATATCTTATCATGCAACATAGAAGTGAGATGCGATATCACGTTTTAAGAAGCATTCAAAATTCTATCCCTACGATACATAGACATCTGCAATGGCTATTTCCTAGCAAGGAAGTGTCGCATTTACATTCTTTTGAAGTGAATAATAGGTATACATAACACTTCGCAATGAATACTATACCTTGTCATGCAACATAGAAATGAGATGCGATATCGCGTTTTAAGAAGCATTAGAACTCTATTGCTACGATACGTAGACATCTGCAAACGCTATTGCCTTTCAAGGAAGTGTCGCATTTACATTCTTTTGAAGTGAATACGAGGTATACATAACACTTCGCAATGAATATTATATTGTGACGTCAGGCGTGCCGCCTGCCACCCTCTCAACGCACCACAGCAACCACCCTCACGCGGCTTCACCACAGGCAACACCCAGGCGCAACTCGCCGTCTCACTCAGGCCAAGGGCTACGACCATCGACTCGCTCGCACCCGCAGATGTGCTCGCCGTCTCTCTCGCTCCAAGGGACATACCCTCCGTCTCACTCGCACCAGCAGAGGTGCTCGCCGTCTCTCTCACTCCAAGGGACCTACCCTCCGTCTCACTCGCACCCGCAGAGGTGTTCGCCACCTCTCTCGCTCCAAGGGCAACACACTCTGTCCCACTCGCACCGAGGACCTCGTGCGCCATCTCGCTCGCACCAAGCACCATGTGCGCTGTCTCGCTCCCACTCAAGGAGTCACCCACCGTCTCACTCTTACCTGCAGGGAAACTCGCCCTCTCACTCACTCCAGGGACGTACCAGGAGAATCAACCTCTACGAGATGCGACGATGGCAACCCTCACCGTACAAAGAACTCTACGATTTCACCATCCCAGATCTGCCATGCCCAAAATACTATTTCTAAGATTATTAATTAACATTATATATATACTCCTACATTCTAAGCTCTGTATTTCTAGCTCATAGAATTTACACGACACAACTTTATAACGACACAAACGACACACATTTTACATTTAAGGCGTAATTTCTAATTTCATACTTGTACCTCTATATTCATAAGTTGCGCTAATTAAGTAAGCCGCGACGCGCGAGATCGCGACCGCCTCAGCGGCACGCGCCGCTAACCCCACCACGCAATGCCGAGACCCCACTCGGGCGTCCATATACTCCCACCTACGTTCGCACGCGACCGAAGCGCTTCGAGAGTCGAGGAGGTCGCAGACGCATCTTGGGAGATACAGTCAATTACAGACAGTCAAAGACAGTTCTATCTCGCCTTCGGGCACTTCTAATTCCAAGTCTCTTCCAAGTCGCGCCTTAGGGCCGTCGCGCAGCCTCGATGAGGTTCCTAGTTCTAAAGTCTTTGTTCTAGTTCCTAATTCATAGTTAACCTAGTCTTAATACTTAGAAATAATTGTTCTTGTACTCTTTGATTTAGAATATACTTTATTATTTCTCTACCACATCAAGTTCTAGTTCATCCCAACTCCATTTCTAAATTCAGTTATATTTTAATACAAATTCTTCCAAGTTCGTAACAACTTGGGTGTTTATAAACGAACTCTTCGCGCCAGGAGGAAGAATTTAATCCATTATCTCGTGCGGAATACGTTGGTAAAACGCCAGAATTCTTCGTTCATCGACGGACGGCGACATTCATCGCAGCTTCCACCGTCACACCGCCGATTCCAGCCAGCCGTACGCCGACTCCTTCCCCGAGAACGACCCTCGACGATCGCCACATCTGAAAGCAGAAGAGGGAAATCAGCGAAAGGTAAGTAAAATCCCTCCTTACACGCGTTCGCGATTGTTTACGGTGCCCGCGTTTTGCCAGAATCGACGGACCCGGTCATACGCGTTTTATACCGGACCGAATTCGCGACTAAAAGGCTTGTGTCATTCAGCCTCCTGGGATACGAATAATTTGTTCGCCAGGACGTGACAATATCTTATCATGCAACATAGAAGTGAGATGCGATATCACGTTTTAAGAAGGATTCAAAATTCTATCCCTACGATACATAGACATCTGCAATCGCTATTTCCTAGCAAGGAAGTGTCGCATTTACATTCTTTTGAAGTGAATAATAGGTATACATAACACTTCGCAATAAATACTATACCTTGTCATGAAACGTAGAAATGAGATGCGATATCGCGTTTTAAGAAGCATTAGAACTCTATTGCTACGATACGTAGACATCTGCAAACGCTATTTCCTAGCAAGGAAGTGTCGCATTTACATTCATTTGAAGTGTAGACGAGGAATACATAACCCTTCGCAAATTGTATTATATCTTACCATGAAACATAGAAATGAGATGCGATATCGCGTTTTAAGAAGCATTAGAACTCTATCCCTACGATACCTAAACATCTGCAATCGCTATTTCCTAGCAAGGAAGAGTCGCATTTACATTCATTCGAATCGTAGACGAGGAATGCATAACACTTCGCAATGAATATTATATCTTATCATGAAATATAGATATGAGATGCAATATCTCGTTCTAAGAAGCATTTGAACTCTATTGCTTCGATACACAGACATCTGCAAGCGCTATTTCCTTGCAAGGAAGTGTCGCATTTACATTCTGCTGAAGAGAATAGGAGGTATACATAACACTTTACAATGAATTTTATATCCTATCATGCAACATAGAAATGCGATGCGATATCGCGTTTTAAGAAGTATTAGAACTCTATCCCTACGTTACGTAAACATCTGCAAACGCTATTTCCTAGCAAGGAAGTGTCGCATTTACATTCATTTGAATCGTAGATGAGGAATGCATAACACTTCGCAATGAATATTATATCTTATCATGAAACATAGATATGAGATGCGATATTTCGTTTTAAGAAGCAAAGGAACTCTATTGCTTCGATACGTACACATCTGCAAACGCTATTTCCTTGCAATGAAGTGTCGCATTTACATTCTTCTGTAGTGAATACGAGGTATACATAACACTTTACAATGAATATTATATCTTATCATGCAACATAGTAATGATATGCGAATTCACGTTTTAAGAAGCATTAGAACTCCATCCCTACGATACGTAGACATCTGCAAACGCTATTTCCTAGCAGGGAAGTGTCGCATTTACATTCTTCTGAAGAGAATACGAGGTATACATAACACTTTGAATTGATTATTACACCTTACATTAAACACTGAATTGAGATGCAACATCGCGATTCAATCTCTGTTTCGCTCTGGCATCGCTGTTTCAATCTCAACGACAAGCACTACTGTCTCACTCCCACTAATGATTATATCTGCCTCGCTCGCACCAAAGACAAACACCCTTGTCTACCTCGCACGGGTGACTTCGTCTTGCTGAAAGGGACAGTTGCAGCCCATAACCTCGATGGGAACTATTCCAATTCAGGGAGATGACTTTAACAGAACCTGTATTCTACTTTTGAGCATCTTATATACATATATATACTATATCCGGACTAATGTATTCCTGCATATAAGAATTCATAAATCCAAGTTACACTCGTTAAGAATCCAAGACACGAACAACACACGCGTAACTGTAAGTTCATGCTATACTTACTTCATTATACAATTTCATAAGTTAAACGCGAAAGGCGCGCCGCTAGTCCCACCACGATGCGCCAGTCCACACTCACTGGACCGCATGCTCCTCGCAACGATCCGTTAATCTCCCACTCGTTGGACCACATGCTTTCATGATTTGTCAAGTAAATGTTTCAAACTGGTATAAATATTAATACATATTTTATATTTTAGTTAATTCTGAATACAATATCTCCTTAAGATACTCCATTACATCTAAAATCCTATCTAATTTCATTCCATTTCATGATGTTTTAATTAAATATTTGAAATTGGTTTATATAATTACATTTATCATATATTTTAGTTACTTAAATATAGATCATTCCCTCTAAATAAAAATAAGTATCTATATATTATATAAGTCAATCATTTATTTTCATCGTTCGAGTTCGCTTTCTTTCCATCGAGGCTTGCAAATCCCTCTTCGTTATTCTTGTAATTCGTACGTTAGAAGGTATGTAGTACGTATTGATGGTTCAACGCTGAAAACATCTCAAGCACTTCTGCTATACTCAATTTAGCGTATATGCAACCTCCTGTCAACGTTATATCTATTTTTTATCTGTTTCGGTTCTTAAAGTATGTATAGTCTTCTTTCGGATTGGTCGTGATTAGATCGTTTCTTAGAGCCATTTTGATGATCTTTTCCTCTCTATGGTTGTTCGTCTTACTACCCCAGATTACCGATTTTTCGTTCAGGTCACCCCACGATTATTATTCTGTTTGCTTTCTCTCCCTTTTCCATGTTATCCTCAGCTTGGTTTATATATTCTTCGATTTCTTTCCGTTCCTGTTAAGCGAGAAGTAGCAGCTTATAGATTTTGTTCCTTCGACCGAACGATTCCGGTCGAGGAATATGTGGTGCCATATGTGAAACATTTTCGATTAACACCGGTTATCCATATCGCAGCGTCACCGTTCTCGTCTTGCAGTCAGTATTCTTCTATGCTGTGTGCTTCCGATATTATTACCACGTCTGTCCCTTGAATCATTCGCATTTGCTGCATGATATTTCGCGAGATTCGGCATCTGTTCAGATAGATTTGTAGGACTTTCAATTCCATATTCGTTTCTCTTTCTTTTCTATCAACGCCTTTCTGTAGGCCGGACAATTAAAGCTCTGGTAACGTGACTGATGTATGGATTCTTTCTTCCTTCCTCGCTGCAGATGATACATTTCGGTTTATTCGCGATACAACCGATTACCGTATAAATCTGAGATCCGCATTTCCTGCAGATTCCCTTATTATCTTTGACTTCTTCGCAATTTCTGCCGATATGTCCCACATTATGGCATTTGAAGCATCTCTCTATTCTCGGTAGCACTTTGCAGAGGCAAGGTGTTAATGGTATTCTGAGTCGTTTGACCTTTTCCAGCTCTTTACTGTATTCCTGTCCAAATTCAGCTAACGCGACTCGGTAGCCCCTCCACGTTTGATTCAACAACTTGACGTTTATACCGCTATCCCTTACTACGATTATTTTCAGTGTTCGTTTCATGTACTCCTTCATTTCTTCTCTGATCACCTAACGGGTATATGTCCCTTAGTTGGAGCATTATACTCGCACTCGTACGTTTTTCTTCGAATTCTTTTTCTAGAGTTCCTTTTATCTCCTTTATTATGTTCTCTATACCTGTTTTCTTGTTAAATTCTAGGATTATATCTCCCGCTCTCGATTTTCTTGCGTCATATTTTCGTATTTCTGTCGTTTCTCCTGCTTCTCCTCATCCCGTTGTTTGTCCTCGAATGCTTACTGCTCCTTTAATTGCT
Organism: Xylocopa sonorina; assembly: GCF_050948175.1. Lineage (NCBI taxonomy): Eukaryota > Metazoa > Arthropoda > Insecta > Hymenoptera > Apidae > Xylocopa > Xylocopa sonorina. The sequence continues at coordinate 462,929 of NW_027490136.1, read as the reverse complement.
TCAATTTTCCCTGTACCGTTCGCCACTAGTTCGATCAAGTGTCCGATCTCAGTTTTTTTTATATGCCTGATGTTTCCCATTAACGTTTTCTAATATGTCATTACCTTCGTCGTATCCTCGCTCATAATATCTATCATTACGTCTGATGTGTGGCTGCCTATTCTTCTATTTGAAAGTAAGGACGTTATTCTTATCGGTAGCTTTTCCATTATCCTGCCCTTTCTTTTTGGTTCCCTTACTTCGGCTCCTGATGCTTTTCCTTTCGTGCCTGTGTCTTCCGAGGCGGCTTTCTTTTTCTCCTTTATATTTTCCTATCCTTTGGTGTCATCAACAAGGAACTCCGAACTGCTTGCCCAACAATTAATTTGCTGCCAGAACCCGATGGGACTGATTCCGAATCGTGAGCCAGCAGCACCTTTCGTGGGGGTTAGGGGGGGTTGTAGACCCCCCACCATCCTACTGCCTGCCCTGAGGAACGCAGGGCCACTTGATCCCCGACCAGCATCTATCTTATACTCTAACCGATTCGTAGTCGCGTTTTCCATTCGCTTGCCGGAATCAATGATATTGATTCATTCAGTCTAAAGTATTATTTTCTTTTTAAGTTTCTCGATATGTTTATTTTCTCTCGCGATATCGTCTATTTCATTGTACCTTACCCTGACGGTATGGTATATAATCTGTTGTTTGATATTGTAGGATAGGTTTGATATTGTATTGATTTGTAGGATTTCCTCTTGATAAATGCAATGTTTCCACAGATCTTCTTTTTCTTTCTCTTTAGGTACGTTGTTGTTATTTTATGTTCTCTATCTTCCACATTTCCTCTCTGCGCCATCCCGGATCCGGCGTCGTACGATTACTTCATGATGGCGCCTCGGTGTCGCTACTCCGAGATTGAGTGTTTTCCCTTGCATCCGCTGTTTTGTATATGTCACATATTGGAGAATATTTCCACTTATTCTTTGTATTCTTCGAATTACGGTTTAGTTGTATATTGGTTATACGACGAAATATCTGATTTCCGTTCGATTTGTTAGTAAAGTTTTTTTCTTTTCGGACTATTTGTTTTCATTTAGCCGAAGGCGTTCCTGTATTCATTGCGGAGTCACTGCGATTGAACCCGCCGATTATTATATTATATTACGTGAATAAACGTTCAATCGGGGCGGATTTCTGCCTCTCCGTAACTGCGGACTGTCTTACTGCGTAGCCTCTTCCCTGGGAATGTTGCGGGGGCTGCTTCCGTCCCGAGATGGAAGTGTGATTGTGTTAGATTTAGTTAGGTTACGCTAGGTTAGGTTAGATTGAAATATGTTTGGGAATGTTTGTAGATTGCTCAGTTATGTTGAGTTAGATTTAAGAAAGAGTAGGTTCGATTTGTTTATGTTTAAGGAAGGTAATGTTAGATTGTGTTTTATGTTGAGTTAGATTTGAGTGCAGGCAGGGTAAGTCACATTAGGCGCAACTGAGGTTAGCTTGGTTTAAATTAAATTCACAGGATGCTAGATTAAGTTAAGCCAAGTAAGAGATGGATTACCGATAGCTGGCAATGCCATTCTTCGATAGTTCTCGAATTCCCGAATATTGGCAATACCAGCCGTTATTATATCATAAGTTATCGACCGCAGTCATTACCTACTGTCGATATATCGTAAGTTACCGACCGCAGGCAACACCAGTCTTTGATAAGTCTTGAGTTACCTACTATTAGTTGCACCAGCTGTTTGTGTAAGCATGCGCTATCGGCTGTTGGTAACACCAGTCGTCGGCAATTTATGGATCATTAAGCACAAGCAGCATCACCCGTCGGTCGAATGTGAGTAAGCGACCACCAGCAGCACCATCCATCGGTAACTTATAAGTTATTCTTAATGGGAACATCCATCCGTAGGCATGTATTGACTCGTTTCGCCATCCCTTCAATCTGTGCTGAAACAGAATTGCGAACAGCTTGAGCAGTTTTCACACAGATGACTTCACCGGTCTGGCAACAACGGGTGCCACATATAGGTTCTCACAAAACCATTTGCCACGCAACTCAGTGCTGAAAGGGTTAATAATGCTAGCGCTATTTCTTTAACCAGGCGTAGAATCCATAGGTATGAAAAATTATGTCCTGGTGAATAATATCAATTTTGGAGGACCATTTCTAATGTACGTATAAAAGTTCTGTCTTAGTTGCAGAAAGAAAATTCTCTAATATGACACTATACTTATTTTCAGGTGCAAAGTATCCTTACCATGTTTAAAGAGAGGCACAAATCCTCATATAGTAAATATCAGCCCATCACTAAGTGTAAAAATTAAACGAATTTGGTTTCAAACTCGTGTCGATTATATAATATCCAAGTTTGGAATGTTAATGTGTGCTCTTGGAAGGACCGATGAATATGGAAATAATGGTATTGCTGTGAATGCACTCTTGTCAAAGACTGCAGTAATTTATATATATTTCTAATTTCATTGTTAAGAAAAATAATTCTCTCAATTTGAGATTGCCTTACGCACGCGTTGTTTCAGGTATACATATGGCTGCAATAGAGATGTTCGTTGGTTCAGAATCACAAAATTATAGTGGGAAGCTAAAAGTAATGTGTGATGCAAAGTACGCTTTTATTTTGCAAAGACAGTAAATCTGTTACTAATTAGTCTTTAATCGATGATACAATATTAAAAAACTGAAGGAATGTCTGATTTTACCCATTATGCATATAATCCAGGTGTGAATAATTAATTAAAGGTTTACAATTAATACATGAATGTATAATATATATTTTAGTAAACAAATCAATTTATTCTATAGAATGTAAATATTATTGATAAGATAAATTGTTGCCTGATTCCTTCCTAGAGGAGAATTTGGAACAGATAGATTTGGATAATTATATATGACTATTGAAAAGAAGAAACAAATTATACAGATAAATCAGAGGAAAAGATCATGCAAATATCAATCGTCATCCAAACTAATTTAAACAGCGAGTTTGTTAACAAGACTGTAAGCACAAATACTATATTGTTCATTATGTTAAAAAAAAATTTATTAGAACTCGTACATTACAGCACATCATAGATCAGTCTGATTAATTGCCGGAGCAACCATAATTCAAGAGTTAATTAACATCACTTTTGCAAAAATTTACAATATGTAAATTTCGTAAATTTTAATGGTGACGAAGCTGGTACACGGTTTTTACATCTTAAAAATGGTAGAAAGATGCGGCAGGGAGAGGAGAACCTAGTCAACCACTAGGTACAACATTAAAAATGGATTCTCAAAATTTGCACGCAATGCTTTCTCATAAAAAAAATATATCTTTTACGTTCAACTTAATTGGAAATGCAAAATAATTTTACTAATAACATAATATTATATATCTTTCGGAGAATTAAAACTTGCATCGACAAAGCCGTAGTGGGAAAGTTGAAAATTAGGGGTGATCTACGAAAGGCATGAAATTAGTGAAATTAATGGGCAATTTAAAGTGGAAACTTACTTTGAAAAATTAAATACCGTTTTATTAAAAAGAACCGACATATTAACTAATTAAGGAAAAATTATTTCTACTTATAAAAGTTTTGTTACTTTTTGTAAAAGTTTAATACGATAATATAAATTATTTAAAATATTAAAAAAACTGAAGTAAAATATATTTTTATATATTTTTGTAATATATTTTGTAACGCTAAATGATAAAAATTAAATAAATTACGTATGAAAATATTTATTTATGTAGATTGAACTTTACTCATACATTTATAATAAAATGAACATAGCTATTCATATTCAACATTTCCACAGGTTCCGAAAATGATAAAATAGACCAACGCCAGCAAAAAGTCTAATGTATCATAATTATTTTATAGTTGAAAGATTATCAAGCTTTATGCCTGGATGCTTGCTTATATACAAGTATAACTGCCAAAATGAAATGAGATCACAAAGTGATATTTACACACCTGCGTGCTGCAATTTTGACGTATTTAAATTTCTGTAGCAGTTGCAGAAATACCACATAGTAGGTTTCATAGTTAAAAAATGGCATAAGATTTTCTGTAGAATATCAAGTGGGTGCAAAGCTGCTATTGCACAGCAGACAGCATTCTTCACTGGAAGAATTTTTCTTCGAATGTGTTGACTACAGATTTATTTGAATTGTTCTCGTTTAGAACATTAAAACTGAATGACATGTCCCTTGACACAGCAGGCCGGTAACCACGATACCCAGCAGATCCAGGGTTCCTTTATCTGAGATTAAGGTCAGCCTACTTTGTGTCCAAACTTTTTTACATTGCGTTATATTCTTAAGACTCTTTGCAAGTTACAAAGAACAGAAACGCTACATGGATTAAAAAAGTGTAATAGTGTAATTTACATAATCTTGAACATTTTAAATCCGTTTACGTCGCTTTGCTTGTTGCATATGTTTATCACCTGGCGCTGAACCAACTACTACTGCCATCATCCCTTTTTAAAATTTGGAAATTACACCAGATCCAATGAAACCATGCTTAGATTGCAAATGTGCATTTACTGTATCCAGAAGAAATGAAATTACATTGACAGAAGTACCAGTTACTTCTCCACGCCTATCTGAAACAACATTATATCATTTTGTTAAAAAATAATATATTAAATGTGACTTGGTCCTTTAAATTTGAATTTATAAACATCTAACAAATAAATATGTTTTTCTTGCTATCCATATCATTATACTTTCGGTAATATATTATGTGCTGTCATTTGATATATTAATTTTTATTCCTGATACGAGTGGATAGTTCTTCGTCTTATATTCTTTGTGACAGGTTTTCCCGTTACAATCCGCAAGAAAAAGGGGTATATAGTACCAATAATAGAGGGGTATACCGAAGTTTAATCCGGGGTACAGAATATCGGGGTACAAAATATCCGCGTAATATGATTGTCGACGAATTCGCCAACGCCAAATACAAAACAAAGAATTTCCTATCCAGCGAGTATTTCGTAACTGCGAGGCGGAGACTTTTTGGGCGCCAGCTACTCAAGAAGTAGCAAAAACTATTAGACCAAGCAACCCGGGGAAACCCGGTGCAAGATAATCCTCGAAATTTCAAAATACTCCCTCGCTCGACTACTTCTAGCCGAGTGCGCAATATAAGGTCGCGGGATACTGAACTCACGGCTTCTTTCTAGATTGCCTCGACGCGGTATTACAAAAGGGTATACGACACGCCGCGAATGACCGGGGATCACCACCCGTTATACAATACAAATTATAATACGCGATATCACAAATGCAGCAGGGAACAAATGGGACGCTTTAGCGTATAAGGACTCACGTTCTCGTTTCCAACAAGTATGGATCTCGTTCAGTCCGTCTACCTCTCTCTCTCTCTCTCTCTCTCTCTCTCTCTCTCTCTCTCTCTTTCTCTCTCTCTCTCTCTCTCTCTCTCTCTCTCTCGCTAAGTAGTCGCTAAGTCGTTCAGAAGAATAAGAGGCTGTCTTCGTGCTGGCTAGCTCATTATATAGGTTTACTGGGGGTCTTCGGATCCCCTTAGATCCTCCTTAGGGCTCCTTGGTGGGGTAGGGCTATACGCTTCAGTATTGTTCGGGGCATCGATCGGTGGATTTCGGCGATCTTCCCTGATCGCCCCCTCTGGTGTGTCTAGAGAGGGTCCTCTGGATCATCTGAACTGCGGCGCGTGTCGCGCGCCGCGCTTTCCACGGCTCACCTGCAATTCCGCTGCGCATCTTGAGTTTTCCTCTCCATGGGCTCAGGGGAGGGGTGGAGGTCCTTCTCACACCCGAGAACCATCTTGTTCGTCTCCATGGACTGTGGCAGCGGTCTTATCGTTTGCTGCGCTCTGGATCGTATCCTTCGGGCTTCAGGGTCTCTTCTTGCTCACTTCCCGACTCCTCCACCGTCGATCCCGTCACGCTACCTCGGCGCACAGCCCTTCCGCGAACCTGCGGTCTTCTTATCAGCCGAAGGGGCGTCTTCTGGGTCGCTTCTTCCATCAGCTCGCCAGTCTAATCCGTAGAACGGAGAGAGAAAAAAGAACACAGCTATCGCGATGGTCCGTGTCGCGCTTCTTGCATGGGTGGTGATCTGCGAGCTAGTCTAACCGAAGCAGGGGGGGGGGGGTTAGCGAGCCTTGTGACGTCACCACGTCACATCTTATATCGCATTGATTATAAAAGTGTATGATATTGTTTTTATGCAGTGATGTATAATTATGTACATACAAATTCGCGATTGTTCAATTTCTCAAGTTCAAGTTCGCTATGTGTTCAAATTCAATTCCGAATAAAGTTCTAGAAAGCATCCCAGATAACAAACTGCAAGATGGTGGCGACACCATACCGGCACTATATTGCCACTTCTGAGGAGTGTCATCTGATCCGTAGCCATTTGTGACCGAATTCATTAGCTAAAATGCCAGAACGTGTTACCAGCACGTTTTAGGCAAGCGTAGCACACCGTGTGAATCGCGCAGCACCAGGACCATCGTGACATGTGTGATCGCTCCGTTCATGAATCTTCTCAGCAATGACGTAGGGTCACATTTGGTAATGGGGAACCTCTGCTTTCATCCAAATTAAAACCGTTAGATGTCAGTAGATGTTTTACAATATGAGTATTGATAGACATTTTGATAGTCATTTTCCTATATTTATAGTTATTGAGCGAGTCAGATATATTTCTTTCATCCCGTCATATACTATAAATATTATTTATAAAATAAAATATTACTTATAAAATAAAAAGTCATGCTGTTGCGTCCCTAACTTCGCCTTGTGAAATTTCTTAAATAACATGCGGTCATCGTATTTAATATAACTCTCAATTGCATGAATTTGTAATGATGAAATGAAAAAATATGTATAAAGTAAATGTATATATTTTTATGATGAAGCAATTAACGACTCTATGGAAAAAATCGCCGTATCTAGCTAGTTTACCGAAAATAATAAAATCGAGTTCTTATGTTTTTGTTTCGTGTCGGTGTATCTATTTTGGAATCAAAATAAATAAATTGCTTAGTTTGGTCATTTTTCATATTCGTTTATAATTTTTATGGAAACAGCTTTCCCATTAATAAATGTCATCCTACGCCATTAACACGCGTGTAGCTATGGTGAGCTGATAGTGTTATTGCCACGGCCATGTAACCCGTGTGCTTTATCGCGGTATTTTAGTAGTACCCTGATACGAGTGTCGCTCCAGTATTAAGAGTATGCCGTTGCAAGAGCTGAGCAGGAGCACAGTTCTGGCACAGTTCTGCCACGGAATTCGTTCCATCCGTTGTCATTAATGTGCCAATCGTTGGCTGTTTGGGATGTTATAGTACATGAGGCAGACTTGTTTCTTATTGTCCTTAAGGAGATGGACTTTTACTCCCCCTTTTTGAATTTTGTTAATTATTGCTTGGAATTTTTGCCATTTCTGTATCTCTATAACCGCATTGTGGATTCAACTTATGTACGATCTTTTTGATATTCATTTTTTGTTACATGTAACATTATATATGTAATGCACGTTTGTTATGTAATGCTCAGATTTGTAATCCTCAGTTTTTTTATTCTTTGGTAAAGCAACTTATTCGATTAATATATATTTATTAGGCATAGATAAATAATTAGAAAAATGTTATTAAAACAGTGTTAAATATGTTGTTGAAATTATATATTTAAGGTCTGAAGGTGTAGATGGAATTAGTGTCCAATGTTTTACGTGATCTAATCGACGTATCGAGTGAGGCTATGAAATATGTAATAACTTTTTACTATTTCTCGACCCCTTTTCATGTTAAATGAATGACTAGTCCTGCAAGACGAGAAGACTGAATTAGTGAGATCTCTGGGAACATAAGTAATTTGTAAGTAATACATTTTTTCTCTTTGACACATTTGCCTTTGCATAGAATAGAACGTATAGATATAATTGCCTCTTTTATATCCATTTCGGTTCAATTATATTATAGCTTTTGTTCAGAAGTAATATTAATTATGCCTGATTTTTGTAATAGTTCTTTGTTTAACTGATTTTATTGACGTAGAAGCATCATTGGAGGGATGTATTCATCTACTTTGTAGTTCTAGCAGTTTCTTTTTCTGCTCGCTACTTTCCATTTTTAGTTCCATACACTTATCCTTTATCACCATCATATATGTTCCGTAAGATTATAATAACTTTTTTGTCCTTAAATTTTGCGGATATTTCAACTAAATTTCCTCTGCTTAAAAAAACGGAAATTAAAAAAGAGTGACACGTACCATTTCTCAGGAACGTTGTATCGTAATTTGCATCTGACTGTTTTGAAAGACATGCACTTTACTTAACGTTTGCAATGATTTGGTTAGCGGAGTAAAGAAATACTCTACTTTCGAAATTGTCAGCTCTTGGAATCCTAAGGCAAATACATTCATCTGCCGACATCGTAAACACTGTTTTTGAGCTAAATTCCAGAAAAACACATATATTATAAATAGTATAATAAACATCGTAATATTAAATTTGACTTTGTTCATCGTTGCCTTGCTGGACACATCCATAACAACATACAGGATTGGACAGTAATATTTAGCAGCTCAGATATTCTCAAAGCTATAAGTTTCACAGAAATTTTTGCTCATATAAAATTGCATAACACAAAGGGCCCAGACGTTGATGAAAATAGTTTTTTTTGTAAGTGGAGGTATGTTGGACATTTGAAGGTCACCTTCATTTTTTAAAATGAATTGATATGTTCATTCTTGCATAATACGATAGAGTATTTCAAAACGAGTTCAACGACCTGAAACATGAAGCCATTGAAGGTTACAAGAAGTAAAGAAAGGCGATAATACTTACGGTTTTGATAGTAAATGAAACTTACGTATTGCAAACAGTGATGGAAGGAAGTGAGTAAACACTGTTCGAAGGGCATTTTGATAGTTTGCGGAATAAGTTAAACATGACAATATTGGTATTGAAAAATCGGTTTGATTACAATTGGTTAGGCTGTTCGTTTGTCGTCCATTTTATAAGTACTGAGCTGCGATTCCTGAGGACAGCTAACAATTGTTGAACTACGGAAGATTAACATTGTGAATTTGAATCAAAAGGTAACTAAATTCCATTAGATTGTAAACAAATGTTAATGTTTCATTTTAAATAGTGAGATTAAATACTCTTTACAAAACTACAAGAATGGATACATTCCTCTCTGTTATTATTATTTCATAAAGAATTATAATTGCAATTATATAGTTCATTACGATAAAAAATATTTCTCAGGAAATTCTAAATATTAAATTAAAGAACCAAGCAAAACATTTTCAATAATTACGAATATGAAAAATACTTGAACATTCCAATGGAAAGATGTTCTAAACAGGAGTTAGAAAAATCAAAAAATCACCTTCAATTCCAGAATTCATCTATATGAGGTAAAATATTTTGAAAACTTTAATTACAGTCTTTAATGCAAGCAGTTGGACCGTATGTCAATTTTAAGAAAATTGATGAAAGTCAATCATTTTGAAGTGGTCAGAATCTTTGTCGTTTGAGCAATAAGTGACTAACAAATGACTGCATAAATTTCAGACTTATAAGTATATAGATTAAATCTTATGCAGACATGTTTATAACCGAGTTACTAAATAATAATCCACACTAAGTAATCATTTTAAAACTTAAACGATTACATCTCGCAAACTTTCAAAGATATCAGAAGCGCGAAAAGTATGTGGTTTATCAAAAACTCTTCTAAAAGAACGGACGAAGCCAATAGAAATCTTTGTTGAAGTAAGCAAGTTCTAAAGTTCTAAGCAACGCGATGGCCCTTATCTGCCTATGTTTCATAGCAAGTAAGTTCTGAATTTCTATGAAATCCGATGGAATTTATCACTACTAACGTTTCAAAGTAAGTTCTCAAAATTCTCAGTTCTACGTTTAAAACTATGTGTGTTCTATATATCTATGTAAAGTGATGGTTCCTATTAGTTGTGACGGAAACCTATATATAGTAAGTCAGGGAAGCTCGAAGGGGTTAATTATCTAAATGCTTTAAGGTGTAAAACGTATTTTAATCTAAAGCGATCTATCGTTCCAAGGTATCCGCTCACGTACAACTTTTCTTGGGCGCCAGCTGCTCAGAAAGTAGCAAAGGGATAGACTACACGACCCCGGGAACCCTGGGGCGGAACAACCCATGAAACGTCGAAATGCTCCTCCTCTCGACTACGCCTAGCCAAGTACACACACTCAGGTCGCGAGATACTGAAGTCACGGCATGTTTATTTATGGTCTCAACGTGGGTTTAACTAACAAGGGCTACGGGAAACTACGCAACACGCCGCAAATTACAGGGTAGTATCTTTGGAAGTGTAGTCGAGGTATACATAATACTTCGCAATGAATATTATAACTTATCTTGAAACCAAGAAATGAGATGCGATATTGCGTTTTAGAAGCACTAGAACTCTAATGCTTCGATACGTGGACATCTGGAAACGCTATTTCCAAAGAAGGAAGTGTCGCATTTACATTCATTGGTATTGTAGAAGAGGTATACATAACACTTCCCAATGAATATTATATCTTATCCTGACACATAGAAATGAGTTGCGATATGGCGTTTTAGGAAGCATTGGAACTCTATTGATTCGATACGTAGACGTCTGGAAACGCTATTTCCTAGCAAGGAGGTGTGACATTTACAATCTTTTGATGTGTAGACGAGGTATACATAACACTTCGCAATGAATATTATATCTTATCATGAAACAGAGAAATGAGATGCGATATCGCGTTTTAAGAAGCATTGGAACTCTAATACTTCGATACGTAGATAACGGGAAACGCATTTTCCTAGCAAGGAAGTGTGGCGTTTTCATTCTTTTGTAGTGTAGACGAGGTATACACATCAATTGTCACCGAATATTATATCATAGCATGAAACATAGAAATGAGATGCGATATCGCGTCTAAGAAGCATTAGAACTCTAATGCTTCTTTACGTGGACATCTGGAAACGCTAATTCCGAAGAAGCAAGTGTCGCATTTACATTCATTGGTATTGTAGACGAGGTACACATAACACTTCGCAATGAATATAACATCTTATCATGAAACATAGAAATGGGAAGCGATAGCGCGTTTTGAAACGCATTAGAGCTCTATTGCCTCGATACGTAGACATCTGGAAAACTTATTCCTAAGAAGGAAGTGTGGCATTTACATTCTTTTGAAGTGTAGACGAGGTATACATAACACTTCGCAATGTATATTATATCTCATCATGAAACATAGAAATGAGATGCGATATCGCATTCTAAGAAGCATTAGTACTCTTAGCTTCGATACGTAGACATCTGGAAACGCATTTCCTAGCAAGGAAGTGTGGCATTTACAATCTTTTGAAGTGCAACGAGGTATAGATAGCACTTCGCAATTAATATTATATCTTATCATGAAACATAGAACTGCGATGCGATATCGCGTTTTAAGGAGCATTACAACTCTATTGCTCCGATACGTAGACATGTGGAAACGCTATTTCCTAGCAAGGAAGTGTGGCATTTACATTCTTTTCAAGTGTAGACGAGGCATACTTAACACTTCGCAATGAATATGATATCTTATCATGAAACGTAGAAATGAGATGCGTTATCGCGATTTAAGAAGCATTAGAACTCCATTGCTTCGATGCGTGGACAACAGGAAACGCATTTCCAAGGATGGAAGTGTGCAATTTACATTCTTTTGAAGTGTACACGACGTATGCATAACACTTCGCAATGAACATTATATCTTATCATGAAACACAGAATTGAGATGCGATATCGCGTTTGAAGAAACATTAGAACCCTATTACTTTGATACGTAGACATCTGAAAACGCATTTCCTAGCAAGGAAGTGTGGCATTCACATTCCTTTGAAGTGTAGGCGAGGTATACATAGCACATCGCAATGAATATTATATTGTATCATGAAACATAGAAATGAGATGCGCTATCGCGTTTTAAGAAGCATTAGAACTCCATGGCTTCGATACGTGGACTCCAGGAAGCGCATCTCCTAGCAAGGAAGAGTGGCTTTCACATTCTTTTGAAGTGTAGACGAGGCATACGTAACACTTCGCAATGAAAATGATATCTTAACATGAAACATAGAAATGAGATGCGATATCGCGTTTTAAAAAGCGTTACGACTCTATTGCTTCGATACGTAGACATATTGAAACGCTATTTCCTAGCAAGGACGTGCGAAATTTACATTCTATTGAAGTGTAGATGAGGTATACATAGCACTTCGCAATGAATATTATATCATATCATGAAACATAGAACTGCGATGCGATATCGCGTTTTAAGGAGCATTTGAACTCTATTGCATCGATACGTAGACATCTGGAAGCGCTATTTCCTAGCAAAGGACATGTGACATTTACATTCTTTTGAAGTCTAGACAAGGTATACATAACACTTGGCAATAAATATAATACCTTATCATGAGACAGAAATGAGATGCGATATCGCGTTTTAAGAAGCAGTAGAACAAAATTGCTTCGATAAGTGGGCTTCTGGAAACGCATTTCCTTACAAGGATGTGTGGCCTTTACATCCTTTTGAAGTGTTGACGAGGTATACATTACACTTCGCAATGAATACTGTGTTTTATCATGAACTGTAGAAATGAGATGCGATATCGCATTTTGAGCAGCGTTAGAACTCTATTGCTTCGATAGGTATACATCTGCAAACGCATTTCGTAGATAGGATGTGTGGCATTTACAATCTTTTGAATTGTAGACGAGGTATACATAACACTTCGCAATGAATATTATATCTCATCATGAAACATTGAAATGAGATTCGATATCGCGCTTTGAGAAGCATTAGAAACGAATTGCTTCCATACGTAGACTTCTGGTGACTCTATTTCCTAGCAGGGAAGTGTGACATTTACTTTCTTTTGAATTGTAGACGAGGTATACATAACATTTCGCAATGAATATTATATCTTATCATGAAACGTAGAAATGAAATGCGACATCTCGTTTTAAGAAGCATTAGTACTCTATTGCTGTGATACGTAGACATCTGCAAACAATATTTCCTAGCAAGGAAGAGTCGCATTTACATTCTTTTGAAGTGAAATCGAGGTATACATGACACTTCGCAATGAATATTATATCTTATCATGAAACATAGAAGTGAGATGCGATGTCGCGTTCTAAGAAGCATTAGAACTCTATTGCTAATATACGTAGACATCTGCAAACTCTATTTCCTAGCATGGACATGTCGCATTTACATCCTTTTGAAGTGAATACGAGGTATACATGACACTTCGCAATGAATATTATATCTTCTCATGAAACATAGCAGTGAGTTGCGATATCACGTTTTAAGAAGCATTAAAACTCTACTGCTGCGATACGTAGACATCTACAAACGCTATTTCCTAGAGCGGAAGTGTCGCATTTACATTCTTTTGAAGTGTAGACGAGGTATACATAACACTTCGCAATGAAAATTGTATCTTGTCATGAAACATAGAAATGAGTTGCGATATCGCGATTTCAGAAGCATTAGAAGTCTATTGCTACGATATGTAAACAACAGGAAACGCTATTTTCTTACAAGGAAGTGGGGCATTCACATACTTTTGAGGTGTAGACGAGGTATACATGACACTTCGCAATGAATATTATATCTTATCATGAAACAGAAATGAGATGCGATATCGCGTTTCAAGAAGCATTAAATCTCTATTGCTTCGATACCTAGACATCCGGAAACGCTATTTCCTAGCAAGGAAGTGTCGCATTTACATTCCTTCGAAGTGTGTACGAGGTATACATAACACTTCGCAATGAATATTATATCTAATCATGAAACACAGAATTGAGATGCGATATCGCGATTAAAGGAGCATTAGAACTCCATTGCTTCGATTCGTAGACATCTGGAAACGCTACTTCCTAGCAAGGAAGAGTCGCATTTACATTCTTTTGAAGTGTATACGTGCTATACATAACACTTCGCAATGAATATTATACCTTATCATGAACCATAGAAATGTGATGCGATATCGCGTTTCAAAAAGCATAAGAACTTTATTGCTTCGATACGTAGACACCTACAAACGCTATTTCCTTGCAAGGAAGTGCGGCATTTACATTCATTTGAAGTGTATACGAGGTATACATAATACTTCGCAATGAACATTATATCTTATCATGAAACATCGAAATAAGATGCGTTATCGCGTTTAGGAAGCATTGGAACACTATTGCTTCGATACGTACACATCTGGAAACGGATATCCTAGCAAGGAAGTGTGGCATTTACATTCTTTTGATGTGTAGACGAGGTATACATAACACTTCGCAATGAATATTATATCTTATCATGATACCTCGAAATGAGATGCGATATCGCATTTTTAAAGCTTTAGATCTCTATTGATTCGATGCGTACACATCTGGAAGCGCTGTTACTTAGCAAGGTAGCGTGGCACTTACATTCTTTTGGAGTGTAGACGAGATATACATAACGCGTGACATTGATATTACGTCTTATCATGTATCATAGAAATGAGATGCAATATGTCACATTATAAGGCGTAATGTTAATGCAACGCGTTATGTTCATCTCGTCAACACTTCAAAAGGATGTAAGTGCCACGCTACCTTGCTAAGTAACAGCGCTTCCAGATGTGTACGCATCGAATCAATAGAGATCTAAAGCTTTAAAAATGCGATATCGCATCTCATTTCTATGTTTCATGGTAAGATGTAATATTCAATGCAACGCGTTATGTATATCTCGTCAACACTTCCAGAGAATGTAGATCTCACACATTCTTGGGACGAAATAGCGTTTCTAGATGTCTGCGAGTCGCAGCTATAGAGTTCTAATGCTTCAGAAAACGCGATATAGAATCACATTCCTATGTCTCATGATAAGATGTAAATCAACGTCATGCGTTATGTATATCCCGTCAACACTACAAATTAATGTAAATGCCACACTTCCTAGCTACGGAATAGCGTTTCTAGATGTCTACGTTTCGAGGAAATGGAGTCCTAATGCTCCATAAAATGCGAAATCTAATCTCATTTCTATGTTTCATGATAAGATGTAATATCAATGCAACGCGCTATGCATATCCCGTCAACGCATCGAAGGAATGTGAAGCCCACACTTCCTCCCTAAGGAGTAGCGTTCCCAGAGGTCCACATATCGAGGCAATAGAATTCAAATGCTACATAAAACGCGGTATCCGTCTCGTGTCTATGATACATGTTAATCTGTAATTAAATGTAACGCGTTATGTATATCTCGTCTATACTTCAAAAGTATGTAAATCCCACACATCTTTGCTACGGTTTAGCGTTTCTGGATGTCTACGTATTGAAGCAATAGAGTTCTATTGTTTTACAGAACGTGATATCGCATCTCATTTCTATGTTTCGTGATAAGATGTAATGTTCAGTGCAATGCGTTTCGCGTATCTGCAGCTACAGTTCAAAAGTTTGAACTGTAGTCGGTGGCCCGTATTGCAGCGGCGTACGGCTGGAACGGCCGATCGGTGATTGGAATCAGGCGCCAGGTAGACTGATCCTGGCTAGCTGGTATCGAAGCTGAAATTGGACGATCGTTGGCTTGTACGTGACGTACGGCAGCGAAGACTTCGTATACAGGATCGGGAGGAACTCTGCGGTGGTCCGAATATTCGGGTGCACCAGCCACGTATTCACGCACATGTCGTTGGATATATTCCTTCATCCCCGCGCGTCGTATACGCTTTACCCGAGAAGCGAAGCTCATCACAAGTACTTGCACTTCGATAAAGCACGGTACATCTAGGAGCTTGTTCGCTCTAGCCTACCGGATATCCGTAGGCGCTAGACAGACACAACAGAAATAAGGTAAGAGCGGCCAAGCGTTGATTCGCTCTAACCGTCCAGCTTTAAGACCGTTGAACTTGATTTGTTAGGAATAGTAGTTAATCGCGAGCGTACCCATGGAATGGAATGTTAAAGGAACTTGTATTTGAAATAGAATAAAAACTTTGAATTCGGTGTAAACTAAGATATATTCTTACTTGAATATCCTAATACACTAATTCTAAGTTACTAATTACTATATAATAAGAAAATGGAAGCAGAATAAAATAAGGACTCCACTATGGTAGATGCGAATGAGTCGGATGCATCGAGCTGGGAGCTCGTATACCTGAGAGCCAACTGTTCTGCTCGAGGTGGAGATCGAGACTCCTTAGAGCCAACTGCTCTGTTCGAATCGGTGAATGAGACTGAGACTCGATCGGCGCGTCCGCGATCTCCTCGGGTCGCGCGGCACACGGATCGCTGGGCCCAGAGTGGGGATGGCGCGTAGACCGAAGAGCGGGCAGACCGTTCGTGGTGGGGTCGCCCGTGTTACGCGGTGAGCCGCGCACGTCGGCAGCTCGCTCGAATGTGAGCACGTCTTAAACTATACCTCATTTATAAGAACATATTTACAAATATTTACTTAATTTTATGTGTGTATGGTTTGTATATGTACATGAATGTGTCGTGTGCTTATTCTAACATCGTCGGTACGCGAATAGCGTGTACGCATACATCATCGTTAGAGATTCGAATCCGTAGCCGTCGTAGACCTCCTCGCCCTCATTACCTGGGGTGGAATCCTCCCTCCGGTGTATGTGGCCTCGCCTCCATGTTCTGTGGCAACGAGTAGGCGGGTTGTCCGCATATAGTGGATCAGGATGCTGGAGGGAATGTCGATGCCGATCTGGGGACCTCGAGGACGATGGCGGTCGTCTGGGGATGGTAGGTGATACGCCTGATGCCACAGTTCACATTCTTTTGCTTTTGGAGTGTAGGAGATATAATCATAAAGCATAGCATTGAACATTACATCTTATTACGAAATATTGAAATGAAAAACGACATCGCGTAGAATGAAGTATTAGAACACTATTACTCAGACACGTAGACATCTAGAAAAGGTATTCTTTTGCAAGGAAGTGCAGGATTCACATTCATCTGAAGTGCAGTAGCAGATGAACATAACGCGTTGCATTGAATATTCTACATTATCATGAAACATTGAAATGAGATGCGACATCATGTCGATGGAAGTATTAGATCTAGTAGTGTAACACCACTGCATGGACACGCAGAAATTATGGGGCGCCATCCCTTTGCATGGGACTGTATAATACATATTTTTTTGAACGGTAAAAGCAGATACGCATAAGCTACACATAGAAGATTGCATCTTACCCTTTTAGAAACGTTGAAGTGAGATGCGATCGCATTGCACAGAGAATTAGAACTCCGTTACACTGTTACATGGGCACTATGAATCCACTTCCCGATACATAGAACTGTAGAATTAACAATCATTTGAAATGTAGAAGCAGGTATGCATAATGCTATGCATAGAGTGTTACTGCTTACTCAGTTTGGGGCGCTGAAATGAGATGGGATATCGCATTGCATGGATCAATAGGACTTTACTCTAGTGAGACGCACACACAGTGATGCGCCATCCCGTTGCATAGAACTATAAAATTGACATTCTCTAGAAAAGTAGAAGCAGATAAGCATGATGCCATGCATAGAAGATTATAGCTTACTTACTTTGAACCCTTGAAATGAGATACGCCATCGCAATGCATGGAGCATTATAATTCTATAGCTATGATACATTTAATCGCGATCCTGTTGCATAGATCTGCAGAAGTTACGTTCTTACGAAGTGTAGTAGCAGATAAGAATAGTGCTATTGCTAGAAGATTACAGGTTACTTACTTTGATACGTTGAAATGAGATGTGCCATGCATGCAGCACTAGAACTCCAATGCTTTAACACGCAGGGACTATGAAGCGCCATCCCGTTTGAAGGAACTGTACAGTTCACATTCCTTTGCTTTGTAGTAGCATACAAGCTCAATGTTATTGAAGGATAATTAAAGTACCTTAATTTAAATGTTAATCAATTATTCATGTTTCAAATTTTATGTACATGGAATATTCTAGATTGCGAGCGAGTGTGCGGAATAAATGAATTTTTCCTGTGAATATTTTAAAACGATGAAGCTGTTGTTCATTAGCATTCTTTGGAGCTATTTCACACTTGTGAAGAACTATATAATGATTTACAAAATCTTGTAGTTATCTTTAGTTAATAAATTTCCTACAAGTTTTGGGCTCAGGCGTGGTAATTATCGCGAAGACATTCAAGAATTAAATCGGATACGTTCTAAAGATTGGAATATTATCGAGTATTTGAAGACGGAACGTTGGAGAAAATGACTTGACGGTCCAGAACTTTTGAGAAGTTATTCATGCGACTCGAGTGCAGTTTTGAGAGATATTGCGCGGACGAAAATTAAACTTTCATGTAGAGACAATTCGAGTTTATACGCGAGTGTCGAGTAAAAATTTTCACCATGAAAGATTAGAGTAAAATCACAATTACTGCGCTAAAAGAGATATTAATGGAGCATAAAGTACCAACTGCTGGTTTGAAAACTAAATTAATTTCCTGTTTGTCGGATATTGGCCCAGACGGAACGTGGATAGATGACAAGCAGAAAGAAGTTCGTGAAGATAATGAAAGGTTGTGTGCTGATATATCATCAAACGTGCAGTCAGCAATGAATCTACAGCAACGAGAAACTAATTTTTTTTAAAGAAAAAGAATTAGCAGAAGGTGAGTTAGCCATATTGCGCCTTGAGTTAGATGCAATACGAAGGTAATTCATTTAATTACAAGTTGAGCATTATTTGGAAAATGAGCAGCGACGATCGACGCGTAATTTTGGAAGCGAACAATATGATGTTGTTAGTGGGGGTGACAATCTCTTGGCATTGAATAATGGCAATGAATGCAACATTTTATCTCAATTCTGTTAGCCGCGAACGAATATTTCGGCAATTGCAAATTTACTTTTTAATTTGATGGCAAATCTGGTGATAGTGAAATTTGGAAGAAGTAGGTCAAATTGTTGAAGACGATATATAAATTGGAAGATGACGTTGCACCATTACTTATGGGTATGCGATTAAAGGGAAAAGCACTTGAATCGTTTCGTTCTAAACGAGAATATATAACTATGCCATTCAACCTACGCGGGAAGAATTAAAAGTTACGTTTTTTCATCCACAAAGCAAAATTGAAATATGGAAGAAATTTGATGTATAAATATGAAAGAGGAACCAGACATTTGATGAATATTTGCACGAGAAGATCATTCTCGGAAATCGAGTAGCAATCAACGACGATGAAATACTTGAGTATCTAATTGACGGCATCCCCGGTTAAATGCTCCGGAATCAGGCGCGTATTCAATAATTTACAACAACCGATCAACTTTCGAAAGCATTTGGAAGGTTAATTTTTCGAGATCAAGGTTTGTCGAGTGTGCAAATGTCAACAATGTTTGAAAAGTGTGAAGACAGTTTCGTTAGAAATGAACGAACAGAGGTGGTCAATGTTGGTAATGAAGGAGTTCGCCGGTAATATTGTACGATGTTATACTTGTGGTGGGCACGATCATATTAGCGTGAATTGTCCAACGAAAGATCGCGGTGTAAAATGTTTTATATGTCAAGAACGTGGACATATTGCGTCGAAATGTCCCAAAAAATTTAAAACGTGTGAAGAGAGCTGCGCGACATTAGGAGTATCGTACCAAAATTATCTCAAGAATGATTTACTTAGCGGATACGAGATCGAAGCTTTAATGGATTCAGGAAGTGATTTTAGTTTAATTCACACAGACGACTTTATTAAGCTCGGTTCTCCGCAACTACGACGCAATGAATTACATTTCGATGGTATAGGTTCAAAGAATGATATATAACATTTGGTGAATTTCAAGCAGAAATTACCGTAGATGGGCACTGATATCCGATTTGTATAGAAGTAATCTTTGTTACCATTGTTCGACACAAGCCTTGTTTGGCAAGTTTTGTCACGCCTGAAGAAGCAAGCGACTATTTTCTGTAATCTGCGTCGAATAATTTTTGATAGGGGAAGAAGAAAATATACAACATGATCTATCTATAACAGGAATTCCTAGAGCTAATGGTCAAGCTGAACGTATTAGTGGAACATTCATACTGTTGTTAGCAAAATTAGCAGCACCTAAGCCCTGTGAATGGTGTAAGTATTTAGAAGTAGATCAATAATGTTTGAAATCAACAATATATCGAAGTACTGGCACGTCACCATTTCATCTTCTCTCTGGGACACGTTCACGTCTTAAAGGACATATAGAAATTTGAGACATACTTGAAAAGGAATGGATTGCACGTTTTCAAGATAAACGAGATGAAATATGACTCAAGCAGGCAAAAATATATCCAGGATCCAATAAGAGAATAGGCGAACTTTTAACAAGAGTAGACGAAAAGCTAAAATTTATCGTGAAGGAGATCTAGTAGCAATTGAACGTATGCAACAGAGTCCTGGCCTAAATATAGCTCATAAATATTTTAAACCGTATGAAGTCGCACGAATTTTACGCAATCAACGATTTGTGGTTCGAAAGGTAGGGGAAGGAGAAGGACCCCTATAAACATCTACGTCAGCAGATTCAACGAAATTGTGGATCGACGAACTCAATGTTGATTTATCTGAAATCGAAGACGACATGAATGAAGACATTCGAGACAAATGTTCATGCAGGGCGGCCGAGTGAAGGATAACGAAATTATCTTAATATAAAAGCTAAGCAGTAATTCAAGTTTCAAATGTTGGGCGTGTGGAATATTCTAGAATGCGAGCAAGAGCGAATGTGCGGAATAAAATATATTTCGTGTGTATGTTTTAAAACGATGAAACAGTTGTTCATTAGCAGTCCTTGGAGTAATATCTCAGTTGAAAGGAACTATTTAATGATTTACGAAACCTTGTAATTGTCTGTAATTAATGAGTTTCCTCCAATATAGGTAGGTTTCACATTTTTCTGAAGTGTAAAAGCAGATAAATATAACATATTGCATAGAATGTTATATCTCATAATGAAACATTGAAGTGAGGTGCGAAATTGCGTTGAATGAAGCATTAGAACTCTATTGCGTCGAAACGTAGATATCTAGAAACGCTATGCCATTGCAAGGAATGTTGGGATTCACATTGTTTTGAAGTATAGAAGCAGATAAGCATAATCAAGTACACCCTTGTCTACCTCGCACCTGTGATTTCGTTCTGTTGAAAGGCGCAGTTGCAGCCCATCACCTCAATGGGGACTCTTCCAATTCAGGGCTTTACCAGATTCCGAATTTACCTGTATTCTACTTTTAAGTCTCTTACATACATATACATATCAGATACTATATCGGGACTAATATATTTCTGCATGTAAGAATTCATAAATTTAGGTTACACACGTTACGAATGCAAGACACGAACAACACACACGTAATTGTAAGATAATGCTATACTACTTCATTATAATATTTTATAAGTTAAACGCGAATGACGCGCCGCTAGCCCCACCACGAGACACGGGTCCCCACTCGCTGGACCGTATGCTCCTCGCAAGGATCCATTAATCCCCCACTCGCTGGACCACATCCTTCCATGATGTTTCAAGTAAATATTTGAAATTAGTTTATATAATTACACTTATCATATATATTAGTTACTTAAAAATAGATCATCCCTTCTAAATAATAATAAATATCTATATATTATATCAGTCGATCATGTATTTTCATCGTGCCAGTTCGCTTCCTTTCCATCGAGGCTTGCAAATCCGTCTTCGTTATTCTTGTAATTCGTACTTAGGAAGGTATGTAGTACGTATTGAAGGTCCGACGCTGAAAATATCTCAAACACTTCTGCTTTACGCAACTTATGTCTATCTTTGATTTGTTTCCGTTCTTAAAGTATGTATAGTCTTCTTTCGGATTCGTCGCGATTAGATCATTTCCTCCCCTTTCTATGTTAACCTCAGTTTCGTTTATATATTGTTCGATCTCTTTCCGTTTCTATTCGGCGAGAAATAGCAGCTTATAGCTTTTATTCCTTCGACCAGTGCATGAACGATTCCGGTCCAGGAGTATGTGATGCCGTATGTGAAACATTTTCGAGAAACGCCGGTTATCCATATCGCAGCGTTACCGTTCTCGTCTTGCAGTCAATATTCTTCCATCTTGTCTCCCTCCGATATTATTACCACATGTGTCTCTTGAATTATTCGCATTTGCTGCATGATTTCTTGCACGATTCAGCATCTGTTCCGATCGATTTGTAGGACTTTTAATTCCATATTTGTTTCTCATTCTTTTCTATCAACGGCTTTCTGTAGGCCGGACAATTAATCGGTCATCGTATGATTCTAGAATCCTGATTTTCTGCAGATGCCCTTATTATCCTTGACTCCTTTGCAATTTCCGCCGATATGTCCCAGTTTATGACATTTAAAGCATCTCTCTGTTCTGAGTAGCACTTTGCAGGGACAAGGTGTCAATGCTATTCTTAGTGGTTTGACCTTCTTTAGCTCTTTACTGTATTTCTGTCCAAATTCAACTAACGCGACTTGGTTGCCTCTCCACGTTCCTCTTAAAATCTCGACGTTTATACCGCTATCCTTTCCTTCGATTTTTTCCTCTGTTCGTTTTATGTCCTCCTTCATTTCTTCTCTGGTCACCCAACGGCTATATGTCCCTTAGTTGGGACATTATACTCGCACTCGTATGCTTTACTTTGAATCCTTTTTTTTAGAGATTCTTTGATTTCCTTTATTTTGTCCTCTACACCTGTTTTCTAATTAAATTCCAGAATTATATCTCCCCCTCTCGATTTTCTTGCATCATCTTTTCGTATTTCGGTCCATTTTCCCGCTTTTGCTCATCTCGCTGCCTGTCCTCGAATGCTTCCTGCTCCTTTAATTGCTTAATTTTTCTCTGTAGCGTTCGCCACTAGTTCGATCAAGTGTTCGATGTCAGTTTCTTTTTATATGCCTGATATTTCCCATTAACGTTTTTTAATATGTCATTAACTTCGTCGTATCCTCGCTCATAATATCTATCATTACGTCTGATGTGTGGCTGCCTATTCTTCTATGTAAAAGTGTAGGTGTTATTCTTATCGGTAGTCTTCCCATTATCCTGCACTTATTTCGGCTCCTGATGCTTCTCCTTTCGTGTCTGTCCTCCCTTCCGAGGCTTTCTTTGTCTCCTTCATATACGCTTTTCGTATCCTTTTCTATTCCCCTATCCTTTTGTGTCATCGACAGAGGGCTCCGAACCGCCTACCCAACCTTTAATCTTCTGCCAAGACTCGATGTGTCTGATTCCGAATCACGAGCTGGCAGCACCTCTCAGCAGCATAAGCACAGAAGTCTCTCTCACGCCGTGGGGAGGGGGGCGGGGCTGCATGCCCTCCATCATCCTACTGCCTGCCTCGATGCGGGCGAAGGACTCCCAAGGCCACTCGAACAGCGAACAGCACCTATCTTATACTCCAACCGATTCGTAGTCATGCGTTTTGCATTAAGCTTGCCGGGATTAGTGATATTGATTTGTTCAATCCAAATTATTATTTTTATTTTAAGCTTTCCGATTTTTTTTTATTTTCTCTCACGATATCGTCTATTTCGTTGTACCTTGTCCTTACGAGATCGAGTGTTCTCCCTTGCATCCGTTGATTTATATATGTCATACATTGTAGAATATATCCTCTTATCCTTTGTATTTTTCGAAGTACGTTTTAGTTACATGTATGTTAGATACGCGTCGAAATACCGGATTTCCGTACGATTTTTTTAGTAAAGTTTTACTCTTTTCCGACTGTTCATTTTCATTTCGCCGAAGGCACTCCTGTATCCGGTGTGGACCCGCTCCGATTGAACCTGCCGACCATTACATTACATTACTTGAATATGAGCTTAATCGGAGCAGATTTCTGCCATTCCGTAAGTGCAGAAGGCTTACTTGCACAGAGTCATCCCTGGGAAAGTTGCGGAGTTTGCTTCCGTCCCGAGATGGAAGTGTGTTTATGTTACATTTAGATAGTCTCCGCTAGGGTATGGTAGGTTGGTTTATGTTTGGGAATGATTGTAGGTTGTTCGGTTATGTTGGGTTAGATTTAAGAAAGCGTAGGTTTGATTTGTTTATGTATTAAGAGGTAAAGTTAGATTGTGTTAGGTTGGGTTAGATTTGAGTGAAGGCAGGTAAAGTCAGAATAGGTGTAACTGAGGTTAGCTTGTTTGAATTAAGATTAGAGCATGTTAGATTAAGTTAAGCCAAGTAAGAAATGGATTTCCGATAGCTGGCAATACCGTCGATAATTCGTCAATTACCGACTATTAGCAATACCAGCCGTTATAATATTGTGAGTTATCGACCGCAGGCATCACTTACTGTCGATATATCGTGAGTTACCGACCCCAGGCGCTACCAGTCGGTGATAGGGTGGGGATGCACCATAAACTTCCATACGCGTTCGTAGGTGTCGGGCGGCCCGTTGGCGCCTAGTATCCAAGAATAGCGATGGTCCCGGTGATAAGGTCACAAGGTTGATGATGCGCAAACATAGCCTCTAACACCTTAGCCTCGCATCAAACCTCCTTGTGTCCCTCCTCCCCCGGAATGTGGGAGATCTGGATGGCCTAGGGCATTCAGATTGGTGTGGTTCGGGGGAGACATCCACTCAGGTTCTGCCCCATCGCAGCCCTGCTCTCCCCTTATCGAATATGTATGGGACAGTTGGAATCTCTCATATTAACTTTAACACTTATCCAATCAATTCGTAGATCAAAGTCCTTACGCAGGCTATGAGTCAAGACTAAAAGGGGTCCTTTCCTCAAAGAGAATGACTAGCGATGATAGGTGTCGCTATGTGCAGCTACGTATTTAATAAACGGATGGGTATGATAGGCATACCCAAATGACGATAATAGTGGTGCCATATTTTTTCCTAGCCCCGGACCGAAGCTGTGGCTAGCTAGGGGGCTAGGATGGGCATTTTTATCTCTTCGCGTATGCCCTAAGTGGCGAGGAAGTATGCTCGTGCCCCCTTCCGTGGCCGGTTTTAAAGTAAACCAGTCGCTGATAAGCCTTGAGTTACGTACTATTGGTCACCATCCGTGTGTGAAAGCATATGTTATCGATTGTTGGTGGCTCCAGTCGTCAATAACTTATGGATTATTAACCACAAGCAACACCAGCCGTCTGTCGATTGTGAGTAACAGACCGCCAGCAGCACCATCCGTCAGTAAGTTATAAGTTATTCTTAATGGGAACACCCATCCGTAGGCATGTATTGACTCGTTTCGCCATCTCTTCAATCACTGCTGAAATAGAATTGCGAACAGGTTGAGCAGTTTTCACAAAGATGACTCCACCGGTCTGACAACAACGAACGCCACACGTGGGTTCTCGCAAAACCATTTGCCGCACAACTCAGTACTGAAAGGGATAATAATGTTAGCGTTATTACATCTACCAGGCATAGAATCCATTAGTATGAAAAATTATGATCTTGTGAATAATATCAAAGTATGCTTATCATACTCAAAGAAAGGCACAAATCTTCATATAGTAAATATTAGCCCACCACTAAGTATAAAAATTAAACGAATATGCTTTCAAACTCGTATCGCTTATATAATATATAAGTTTGGTATGTTGTTGTGTGCTCTTGGAAGGGCCGATGAGTATGAAAATGATGGTATTGCTGTGGATGGAGGCTAGTCAAAGACAGTGGGAAGCTGGAAATAATGGGTGATGCAATGTACGCATTTATTTTGCAAAGACAGTAAATTAGTTACTAATCAGTCTGTAATCGATGAGCCAATATTAAAAAACTGAAGGAATGTCCGATTTTACCCATTAAGCGTGTAATCCAGGTGTGAATAATTATCTAAATGCTTACAATTAATACAGGAATGTATAATTTATATTTTAGTAAACAAATCAATTTATTTTACAGAATATAAATATTATTGATAAGATAAATTGTTGCCTGATTCCTTCCTAGAGGAGAATTTGGAACACATAGATTTGGATAATTATATATGACAATTGAAAAGAACGAACAAATTATACAGATAAATCAGAGGAAAAGATCATGCAAATATTAACTGTCATCCAAACTAATTTAAACAGCGAGTTTGTTAACAAAGCTGTAAGCTCAAATACTATATTGTACATTATGTTAAAAAAAAATTTATTAGACCTCGTACATTGTAGCACATCATAGATCAGTCTGATTAATTGCCCAAGCAACCATAATTCAAGAGTTAATTAACATCACTTTTGCAAAAATTTACAATATGTAATTTTCGTAAATTTTAATGGCGACGAAGCTTGTACACTGTTTTTGGTTCTTAATAATGGTAAAAAAAGTGCGGCAGGGAGAGGAGAACCTAGTCAACCACTAGGTACAACATTAACAATGGATTCTCAAAATTTTCTCACAATGCTTTCTCATAAAAAAAAATATATTTTTTACGTTCAACTTAATTAGAAATGCAAAATAATTTTACTAATAACATAATATTATATATCTTTCGGAGAATTAAAACTTGCATCGACAAAGCCGTAATGGGAAAGTTGAAAATTGGCGGTAATCTACAAAAAGCAATGAAATTAGAGAGATTAATGGTCAATTTAATGTCAAAACTTAGTTCGAAAAATTAAATACCATCTTTTTAAAAAGAACCGACATATTAACTAATTAAGGAAAAATTATTCCTACTTATAACAATTTTGTTACTTTTTGTAAAAGTTTAACATGATAATATAAAATATACATGATAATATAAAATATTTGAAGTAAAATTTATTCTTATACAATTTTGTAATATGTTTTATATGATAAAAATTAAATAAATCACGTTTGTCAATATTTATTTATGTCGATTGAACTTTACGCATATATTTATAATGAAATGAACATAGTTCATCATATTTAATGTTTTGTTTGGAAACAATGGGAAAAGATATAAAGTACTTTGTTATTATAGTTCTAGCTGCTTCACAAGTTCTGAACATGATAAATTAGACCAACGCCAGCAAAAGGTCTAATGTTTCATACCTATTTTCTAGTTTAAAGATTATCAAACTTTATGCTTGGATGGATGCTTATATATAAGTATAACTGCCAAAATGAAATGAGATCGCAAAGTGATATTTACACATCTGCGTGCTGCAATTTTGTCCTATATAAATTTCTGATAAAAGGATATAAATGTTTATAATCTAATTATCAATTACAAATGGAATTCTACAATTTATTCATATAATAATCTTTTCTTATTGCACGCATCCTCCAATACATACACAGTATCTTTAATCTTGATGGATTTCGTGTGTGCGTGTGTGTGGCTCTGGTAGCAGTTGTAGAAATACCACCTAATAGGTTTCATTGTTTCGATTCTAGTAAATCGAGTAAAATGGCATAAGATTTTCTACAGAATATCAAGGGGATGTGAAGCTGCTATTGCACTGCATATAGCATTTTTCACTGGAAGAATTTTTCTTCCAATGTGTCGACTCCAGATTTTTTTGAATTGTTCTCATTTTGATAATTAGCAAGATCCAAGCTTCCTTTATCTGAGATTAAGGCCTGCTTTCTTTTTATCCAAATTTTTTTACATTGCGTTGCACTTTTAAGACTCTTTGTAAGTTACAAAGAACAGAAACGCTACATGGATTATAAAAGTGTAATAGTTTAATTTATATAATGTTGAGCATTTTAAATTCGTTTACGTCGCTTTGCTTGTTATATATGTTTATCACCTGGCGCTAAACCAACTACTACTGCCACCATTTGGAAATTACACCAGATCTAATGAAACATGCTTAGATTCCAAATGTGTTTTTACTCTATCCAGCAGAAATCAAATTGCATTGACAGAAGTATCAGCTAGTTCTCCACGCCTATTTGAAACAACATTAAATCACCTTGTTATGTGCTATCATTTGATATATTGACTGCTTGATTATATTTTACAACGAACATTGCGTACCAAACACTCTTTTTACTCCTGATACGAGTGGCTAGTTCATCATTCTATCTATTATATAGATAAAAATGAATGTGTGTCTGTCTGTACTTGATAGACTCAAAAACCATACATCCAATCGCCGTGAAAATTTGGGAAATTATTAGGTATATCTCCGGGAAGGTGTTTGAAAATTTTTTTAAAATCAGAATAGGCGTTCTACGTGTTCCCGAACAAATATCCCAAAAATATCAAAATAACATTTAATTAGTAATATTTATTAAACGTGTAGCCATGAATAAATTGAATTTTTCAATTTTTACTCATGAAATTTACTCATAGAACTTACTTTTTTAAAACAAATTAAACTGTAAAAAATAACATACCCATGATAACAGTTGTAATCAAAATAAAAATATAAATCACAAGGTAAATAAAGTATTGAGTCGTTTTATTTATATTTTTTCAATTATTGGTTGAATATTACAAATTATATTAAAATTTAAAGTATTTTAAATACAGAAATTGTATTTCCTTTATGATTTTAACAATTTAATTTAAATTAGAAAAAACAACATTAATGCGTTTGACGTTCGATTTTTCACCAGAAAATTCTAATAAATACAAAAATGCAGTCAACAAACTTTTGCAATTATTAATACGAGAATAAATTATTAATACTTAAATAAATAAAAATATTATTGATCTCCAGCTAAAGAAAATAATTGGAAATACGTTCTATTTAACCCCACAATTATGCCAGCAAAGCGAAGTGCCACTGGTCGACCTATAAATCAAGCAAAAAGGAGAAGAGAAGAACGAGCTTCAGAAACAAGTGAGCAGAGACAAGCTAGGCAAGAAAGAGATCGAGTTCACACTGCTCTTGCTCGATCAATAGAAACGAGTGAACAGAGGCAAGCAAGGCAGCAAAGGAATCGAATTCGCAGGACATAGACAAGACGCACGATACATACTGATTTGAATTTATGTGGTTTCAATTACAATCCCCTTTACAGATACAGTATTCATCAAAGTGTAATTATTGAAAAAATGGATAAAAAGTGTACGTAATATGGTGCTCAAAAATTTAAAAATGAAGCACTAGGTATGTGCTGTGCAGGTGGAAATGCAAAGTTACCAGACTTGCGTTCACCACCTGAACCATTATTAACTTTAGTATCAGGTGAAACAAGTAAATCAAAAATTATTTGAAAAATATACCCAAGTACAATTCATGCTTCCAAATGATATCGTTCGGAGCAACGAATATCGTTAGCGCAAAATATATGCCAACATTTAAAGTACAAGGGCAAATTTATCACCATGCTGAATCACTAGTGCCCTTGCCAAATGCTGATCACAAATATCTTCAGATATATTTTATGGTAAATATTGACGAACAAATCAACAGACGGTTTCAATTGAATATGAGTACTAAACGAGAGATTGTCGCTGAATTACAAAATTTGTTTGTACAACATAATGAATTAATTAAATTATTTAAAACTGCCATTGAACAACTGCCATTTGACGATTACAAAGTAATAATAAAGGCAGATAAAACACCTATTGGTCAACATCGAAGACAATTCAACGCACCAACGATCGATGAAGTGGCAATTGTCATAGTTGATGAAGAATTTAATTCTCGGGATATAATTCTTCGTCGTAAAAATGGTGACGTCCAGCAATCCAAGTATCAGAAACGCATCGTTCATATGATGCATTACTGGTGGAACAAGCTGTAATGTTTTATGCATCGCGTTATGCATAACAGCTCTAGTACTCTGACACCTAAAAATCATGAAGCGCAATCCAGTTGCTAGAAACAGTGGAACCTACATTCTTTTGAGGTATAGAGAGCTGATAAGCATAGTGCATAGAACATTATGACTAACGTACTTTGAAACGTTGAAATCTCATTTCACCGCAATTCATGGAACATTCAAAACTCTATTGCTCTGAAAAGCACACACTATGAAGAGCCATCACGTTGCAAGGAACTGTATAATTAACATTCTATTGAGTTGTAGAAGCTGATAAGCATAAAGCTATGCATAGAATGTTACAACTTATTTACATTGAATCGTTGGAATGAGATTTGACATTGCATTGCATGGAACTGTAGAATTCATATTCTTTTAAGGTGTAGAGACAGATGAGCATAATACTATGCATAGAAGGTTACAGCTTACATACTTTGAAACGTTGAAATGAGATGCACCATCGCATTGCATGGAGCATTAAACCTCTATTGCTTTGACACGAAGATACTGTGAAGCGCCGTCCCGTTGCATATAACTGTGTAATTTATATTGTCTTGAATGCGTAAAGTCAGATAAGCTTAATTTGTTGCACAGAACACCACAACTTATTTATTTTAAAACGCTGAACTGAGATGCGCCATCGCATTAATTGGAGCAATAGAACCATATTCATCTGGCAAGTAGACACTACGAAATGCAATCCTGTTGCAAGAACCTGTGGAATTCACATTATTTTGAAGTATATAAACAGATTAGCTTAATGAATGTCATAGAACATTACAATGTACTTACTTTCGAGTTTTAAAATGAAATGCAACATCGCATTGAATAGACTATTGCAAGGCAATCGCTTTGGCAATGTGGCACTTAGAAGAGCGGTGCAGCTACATGGAGCTGTAGAGATTGTATACTTTGTAATGTAGCACCAGATAAGCATAACTGCGTTGTATAGAATCTTACAACTGACTTGCTTCGAAACGTAGAACTAAGGAGCGCCATCTCGTTGCATCGACCTTTGGAAGTCATTTACTTTGTCCAGTTTACAGTTAGAAGAGCTAACTATTACATGGACCTCACGAAATTCCATGCAAATGTAATGTAGAACCAAGTATGCATCGTTGTTGTTTGCATAGAACCTTATTAGTTGGTTATGTGATGTCAAATACATTCTCAACTAGAGGTATCAATAAGTAAACTAGCGTCGCCTTACTAGCACGCATCCTGTTGATACTTTATTTTCAAGAAATAAGATTGAAGATATTGTTCCCAATTAATAGGATCAGAGTCATTACCTCACTGGCACGCATCCTGCTGACACCCTGATTCCCAAGAAATAAGATTGAAGTCTTTGCCCCACCACCTAAGAACTACATATTCCTGGGAACTAGTCTTCAGTCTTGATTAATCTTTCGGTCTATACTGTGAAACTTTGCATAAGTGTCGTTGCGATATTGTAATAAACTTTATATTTCAAACATTAAATGAAGAGTCGAGTGTATAATTGCGCACTCGTATTTTTTTAAGTCACTTTATAATATTTTTCGTGACGCTTACATTAACACGTTGAACTGAGTAGCGTCATCGCGTTGCACCAATATTTGGAAGACAAATACTTTGACAAGATGGCACTTAGAAGTGCTATACAGTTATATGGATCTGTAGAAATTACATACTTGGTAGTTTAACATCACATAAGCATAACAGCGTTGTATAGAAATTTGCCTACTTACGCTGAAACGTAGAACTATGAAGTGTCATCGCGTTGCATGGACCTTTGAAAATAAAGTATTTTGCTAAGTTGACAGTTAGATGAGCTAACAGTTACATGGATCTGTAGAAATTGCATGCAATAGTAATGTAGTACCAAGTAATCGTTTTTGTTTGTATAGAAGCTTACTACTTTCTTACATTGAAACGTTGAACTGAGAAGCGCCATTGTGTTTCGTGGACCTTCGGATGTTAATTACTTCGACAAGTTAACACTTAGAAGAACGGTACAGTTACATTGATCTGTATAAAATACATACTGTATAATGCAGCACAAGATAAGCATGACTGCGTAGTATAAAACTTTACAACTTACTTCGAAACGTAGAACTGAAAAGCGCTATCGCGTTGCATTGACATTTGGATGTCAAGACTTTAACAAGTTGATACTTAGAAGAGCTATATAATAACGTTGATCTGTATAAATTACGTAAACAGTAACATAGAACCTAATAACCATAATTGTGTCGCATAAGACCATATATTTTACTTACTTTGAAACGTGGAAATAAGATTCGCCATCTAGTTGCATGGACCTTTCGAAGACAATTCTAAGTGTCCACTTCTAAGTATAAACTTGCCAATGTAATTGACATCCAAATGTCCATGCAACCCGATAACGATTCTCAATTCTACGTTTCAAGGTAAGAATGTTGTAAGGTTCTGTACAACGTAAATATAGTTACTAGGTTCTATGCAACTATTAAGGTATAATTACAATGAATGTAATTTCTACATATCTATGTAATTGTATGGCGCTTCTGAATGTGAAATTGTCCATGTAATTGATTTCCAATGGTCCATGTAACGCAATGGCGCTTCTCAGGTCTACGTTTAAGTAAGTAAGTTGTAAGGTTCTATACAATACAATTTGCTCCCTGGGTTCTACATTACTATATATTTAATTTTTACAGATGCATGTGACTGTATAGCGCTTCGAAGAGCCAACTTGTCAAACAAATTGACTTCCAAAGCTGTACTTAGCTTAGCGTAGGTACTACAAAACGCCGTTGCAAGGTCCTGTGGAATTCACATTCCTTTGAACTCTATAAGCAGGTAAGTATAATGCGTTGCTTAGAACATTATAACTTACTTATGTAGAATCTATGAAACGAGATGCGCCACCACATTTTATGGAGCATTAGAACTCTAATGCTTTGAAACGTAGACACAACGAAGCTCAATCCTGTTGGAGGAAACTGTTAAACTCACATTCCATTGATGTGTAGGTGCAGGTAAGCATAATGCAATGCACAGAAAATTACAGTTATTGGCGTATTTATAGGGGCGTATTTATAATATACGAAGACTGTAAGTATACATACGAATACGGAACCTTTTCTTAGAACGTCATGAAATGGTGTAAAATTAAATAGAATTTTGAATATAATGGGTTATTTGGTGAAGGCAATCTATTGACAATCATCTAAAATATATAATAAGAATAAATATATATGCTAATTTGAAATATTTACTTAGAACATCCTGAGGTGTGATTTCTGTTGATACTTCTAATTGTGAACTTTGAATAGTAAAACTAAGATACACCATCGCGTTGCATGGATCTCTGGAAGCCAATTGCTTTGATAAGTTGACACATACAAACGCTATACAGTGTGACAGAAACCCGTCTACAGTAAGTCAGGAAAGTTCGATGAAAGGATTATTATTTAGCACGGTGAACTGAAAACGTATTTTTAATACAGGATACACAATAAGTACAATTTAATCGATCACGTAAAACTCTTCATAGGCTCACGATCGCAAAAATAATCGACGGAATGGGGGTATTTCGAAGCTGCGAGTCTAGAGTTTCTTGGACGCCAGCTACTCACAAAGGAGCAAGGAGATGGACTACACGACCCGGGGTACCCGGGACAGTACAACTCCCGAAACTTCGAAATGCTCCTTCTCTTGATCACGTCCAGCCGAGTACGCAAATTCGGTTAGCGGGATACTGAAGTCACGGCTTCTGTGTTTATAGCCTCGACACGGGTTTAACAAATAAGGGCTAAGGGAATTACGCAACACGCCGCGAATGAACGGGCGTCACCACCCGTTTCGCGATACAAAATACGATATATCGTACACAACAAAAGAAATGCGGCAGGAAAATGGGACGCTTTATCGAATAAGGACTCACGCTTTCTTTTCCAGGCTGACCTGTCTGGCTATTCCTCTCGCACATTTTCCCTTTCCCTATCTCTCTCACTTTCACAATCGTTCATTGGGTATAATCGCTTGCTCTGCTTGCTCGCCAATTTGCTTGCTAATTGATCTTTCTTCGGTCCTCAGGCTTCTTGAATCCTCCTCCGGGGCTGCTTGATGGGGTGGGGCTGTACGCTCCGGTATTGTTCGGGGTATCGATTTCGTCGGTTACCTCTTCTCGCTACCTCCCCCCCCCCCCGGGTGTCTCTGAGGGAGGTTCACCTGATCGGCTGAATTGCGGCGCGCCTAACACGCCGCGCTCCCGTTGCTCAACTGCAGAGCCGCTGGAACTTTAACTTTTCATTAGGGGGTTAAGAGGGGCTGAGATTTTTCTTACATCCTAAAGGACATTCTCTTCATGGTAGTGGACGGCGGCCAGCGATCACGTCACTGCAGGGTATATTCTAGTGTTCATCTGATTGATGGGTCTCCTTCACTGTCCAATTTTCCGAATCCACCACCGTTATGCGTTATGTTTATATCGTCTACACTTCGAAGGATTGTAAATCCCACACTTCCTTGCTACGGGATAGCGTCACCAGAGGTCTACGAATCGAAGCAATATAGTTTTGTTGCTTCATGTAACGCGATGTCGCATCTCATTTCTGTGTTTCATGATAAGGTTTAATATTCATTGCAACGCGTTATGTGTCTAGTCAACACTTCAAGAGAATGTAAATCCCACACATCCTATCTACGTAATCGCATTTCTGGGTGTCTGGGTGGCGTCCTCCCAAAGGCATAAAGTTTCTAGGTGCACAACGAGGCGATGCAGTAGAGTTCGAATACTTCATTCAACGTGATGTCGCAACTCATTTCAAAGTTTAATGTATGATGTGATATTCAATTCAATGCGTTATGCTTATCTCTCCTACAATTCAAAAGAATGTGAACCCTACACTCCCTTGCAGAGGGATAGCGTTTTCACATGTTTACTTTTCGTAGCAATAGTGATCTACTGCTTTATTCAACGCGCTGCGTTTCTCATTTCAATGCTTAGTGGAAGATGTAGTATCCAATTCAACACGTTAGGCTTATCTCTTCTACACTTCAAAGGAATGTGAACCTTACTCTTCCTTGCAGAGGGATAGCGTTCTATGATGCTTCAATCCTTCAAAAGAATGTTGGTTCTACACTTCCTTGCAAAGGTATGGCGTTCCCAGATGCACAAAGTGCCGATGCAATAGAGCTCGAATACTTCATTCAACGCGGTGTCGCATCTCATTTCAATGTTTCGTGATAGGATGTAATATTCAATGCAACGTGTTTTGTGTAACTGCATCTAGACTTCAAAAGAATGTAACTCCCACACTTACTTGCAATTCTTCATTAAACGTGATGTCGTATTTCATTCATCAGTGTGAAGTATGTAAGTAGATTTTAATGCTCTATACGTCCCATTGTGCTTTT
The DNA here is from genome assembly GCF_050948175.1 of Xylocopa sonorina. Classification (NCBI taxonomy): domain Eukaryota; kingdom Metazoa; phylum Arthropoda; class Insecta; order Hymenoptera; family Apidae; genus Xylocopa; species Xylocopa sonorina. The sequence goes on along the minus strand of NW_027490136.1, from coordinate 427,818 downwards.
CTGCTTCTGCATTTCAAAAGAATGTGGATTCTACTTATCCATACAACGCGATGGCGCTTCATATTCTGTGCATGTCAAGGCAATGCAGTTTTATTGCTACATGCATTGCGACAGCGCATATCGTTTCAACGTTTCAAGGTAAGCAACCTGTAACCTTCTATGCATAGCAATATGCGTATATGCTTCTACAGTTTTAATGAATGTCAATAGAAGGGATCCATAATGCGGGAGCACGCTTCGTAGTTTCTACGTGTCAAACAAACGTATTTCCTTGAGTCCATGCAATAAGGTGGAGAATCTATTCTGAAGGTGGTAGATCATGCAACATGTTATGTTCTATTCATTTCATTATACTTGTCTGCTCCTACACAGCAACCGATTGTGAATTCTGCTGTTTCTTCCAGCGGAATGGGGTTTCATATTGTCTGCGTCTCAAATTAGTAGATACATAAAGCATTATACCATGCGATTGCGCATCTCATTTCAACGATTCGAAGTAAATAATCTGTAACCAATTATGTATAGCATTATGCTTATCTGCTTCTATGCTTTATAATGCTTTGGGACGTGTGAAGAACCTCAACCCTCCTTCAACCGTCTAAAGAGATGTCAAAAGTCCAGCGGCCCTACAGGTGGGCCATGGGAGCGCGGCGCGATAGGCGCTCCGCAATTCGAATGATCAGGAGGACCCCACTCAGAGACACCAAAGGGTGCGAGAAGATACCGAAGCGTACAGCCCACCCCACCAAGGAGCCCCGAGGAAGACTCAGGATACCCAAGGACCACCAGCGTATTCAAGGAACCTGAAGAAGAGAACGTGAGAGCTTATTCGCTAAAGCGTCCCATTTTCATGCCGCATTTCTTGTATTGCACATTGTATATTGTATCTTATATCGTGAAGCGGTTGGTGATCCCCAGTCATTCGCGGCGTGTTGCGTAGTTTCCTGTAGCCCTTGTAAATTAAACCCACACCGAGGCCACAAATAAAGAAGCCGTGACTTCAGTATCCCGCGCCCCGAGTGTATGTACTCCACTAGGCGTAGTCGGGAGGAAGAGCATTTTGTAGTTTCGAGGGTTGTTCCGGCCCAGGTTTCCCAGGGTCGTGTAGTCTATTTCTTTGCTGCTTTCTGAGCAGCTGGCGCTCAAGAAATTATAGTCTGGCATTTTCGAAATACCCCCCGTTTCGATGAATATTTTTGCGTTCGCGAACCTGTGAAAAGTTGTACGTGAGCCGATGCATTGTAACGATAGATCGCTTTAGATTAAAGTACGTTTCACACCTTAAAGCATTTGAATAATTAATATCTTCGAGCTTCCCTGACTTACTGTAAATAGGTTTCATCACAACTGATAAAGACCATCACTTTACATAGATATATAGAACACACATAGCTTTAAACGTAGAACTGAGAATTTGAGAACTTACTTTGAAACGTTGATAGTGAGGAGCTCCATCGGATTTCATGGAAGTTCAGAACTTACTTGCTACGAACCGTAGGCAGATAAGGGCCACAGTGTTGCTTAGAACTTTAGAACTTGCTTACTTCAACAAAGATTCCTATTGGCTTCTTCCGTTCTTTTAGAAGAGTTTTTGATAAACCACTTACTTTTCACGTTTGCAATGTTTTTAAATGTATGCGAGGTGTAATCGTTTAAGTTTTAAAATGATTACTTAGTGTTGATTATTATTTAGTAACTCGGTTATAAACGTGTCAGCATAAGATTTAATCAATATGTTCATAAGCCTGAAATTTATGCAGTTATTCGTTAGTCACTTATTGCTCAAACGGCAAAGATTCTGATCATTTGAAAATAGTTGACTTTCATCAATTTTCTTAGAAATTGAAATACTGTCTAACTGCTTGCATTAAAGACTGTAAGTAAAATTTTCAAAATATTTTACCTGTTATAGATGTGTCACGCCTCGGGTCGTGGAAAATTGACCGTTTGCCGGGAGCAAACAAAAATTAACCGTTTGCAGGAAGTTCTTCCACGCAACAAGTTTGTTTATTCGTGGCGGAACGGTGCATGCAAATCGGATTCCAAAACGCTAGATACGGGTCCACTAGCGGAGTGGGCCGCTCTAGTTTGCCGATCCAGAGATGTGGAAAACAAAGGTTATCTTCTCCTTAGTCGAACTGTGGATCAATGCAGGTAAGCAGAGGGCCACTCTAACTGGTCGGTAACCAAGCGCAACTAAGAGTCAAAACTCCTTGAATGATATTGGAAGGTTAGTGAACTCGTGGAAAACTTCGTACCGTAATGAATTTAATTTAATATAAGGCAAGGAATGCTTTGAGAATAATGAGAATTTGTAAATACTGGTAAAAATAAAATATATTCTAAGTAGAACCTACGTTTACACTTTACTGCCCTATGCCAAGAATGACTAAGTACTGGAATCCTTGTTTTAGAATAAAGTTAAAGTTAGAATTGGAAACAGCAACTTGAATTCTGAGTTGGAACAAAAACGAAATAGCAAACACCTTCAAATAAGGTGGAGTAAGACCCGGAGGCATGAGAGGTACAATTCCGATGAGCGCTTGGCTCGATCTGTAATCGTCGAACGCTGGGCTTGATCTCTCGGTCTATTCGCGGCTTCGCGTCCTCTCGCGTCCTCCTCGGATCGCGGGAGTCGCTGGGCCCTGGAGTGGGGCGGACGCTCGATCCTTGCGGTGGGGTGTACGTTCGACACTCGCAGTGGGGCGGACGGTCGTGATGGGGCGTACGCGGCCGGCGTGAACCGCGCGCGTCGGGCGCTCGCTCCAGCGTTTCGCTAATACTCTAGTTATGAATAATACGCTTTATAAAATTATGATTACACATGAAGTGAATTATACTATGCTTGTGTGTTATGTCGTGCATGCACGTAGAGTGTCGTGTGCTTAAATACTACAATTCGCTTGGTTATAGACATGAGTATAATACGAATATGTGCGCATAACTGTGGGCGACTCCTCGTGGTGCGTGGAATGGTCCGCCTGCAGAGGCTATGGTTGGTGTCTGCTCCAACTGTCTGATGTATGCGCGTCGAGGCGCGATCGTGTGGTTCAACTCCTTGGTGCGAGGGTGGCTGCCTTAGCTCGGCAATCGGACTGTGTTATTGTGTGCCGGTGTGCTCGCCCCTGCAATGGCGGCAGGCGATGTATGCGGCTGAGCCGGGGGGGGGGGGGGGGGGTGCAGGAGGTACCATGAGGTTCGACCGACGTCACAGATGCGTTCTGGAATTGAAATTAAATGTTTGAATTTTCTGGGGTGGGGTGCACCGTAAACTACCATACGCGTTCGCAGGTGTCGGGCGGCCCGTTGGCGCCTAGTATCCCGGTGATGATGGTCCCGGTGATAAGGTTACAGGGTGGATGACGCGTCAAGTCTAGCCTCTCACATCCTAGCCTCGCATCAAACCTCCTAGTGATTCCCCCGGAATGTGCCCTCGGGCATTCAGATTGATGCGGGTCGGGGAGACTCTTGCGTGCGTCCGTCCCATCACGGACCGCGGTCTCCTTTCTTATCGAATATAAATGGGACAAGTTGTGGTTCTGGATTATTGACTCAACACTAATCCATTCAGTTCGTAGAACAAAATTCTTTACAGCCGACGCAGAGTCAAGAGAGAAAAGGTCTTCTTCTCACTGCTAAAGTGTTGATGGAGAATACACTCAGTGCATGGGCGGATGGTATAAGAGATGGCTTATATCAGATGACGAAGTTGTGGTGCATGTCCTGGCCCCAACCGGAAGCGCTGGCTAGCCGGGAGGTAGGTCCAGATTGAGGATAAAGTGCGTATGCCCTAGAGGCGCGGTAGCACATCCGAGCCCCCTCCCGGGGCCGGATTCATAATAGTCTGTTTGAATTTTCTATCTACTGTTTAGAACATCTTTCTGTTGGAATGTTCAAAAATTTTTCATATTCGAAAATATTGAAAATGTTTGGGCTTGGTTCTCTAATTTAATATCTAGAATTTTCTGAGAAATTCTTGTCTAATTCTTATAAATAATTTTTTATCGTAGTGAACTATATAATGGGCAATTAGAATTCTTTATGAAATAATAATAACAGAGAGGTATGTATCCATTCTTGTAGTTTTGTAAAGAGTATTTTATCTTACTATCAAAAATGAAATATTAAGATTTGTTTATAACGTAATGGAATTTAATTACCTTTTGATTCAATTTCACAATGATAATCATCCATAGTTCAATAATTTTGTGATCTGTCCTCAGGAATCCGCAACTCAGTACTTATAAAGTGAACGGTACAAAGAACAGCCTAGCCAAACATAATCGAACCGAGTTTTCAATACTAATCTTATCATGTTTAACTTATCCTGCAAACTATTAAAATTCCCTTCGAAAAACGTTTATTCACAGTGAAGTAAACGGTAAGCATTACGCCTTCCACCACTACTTACAATACGTATGATTCATTTACTATCAAAACTGTAAGTACTATCGCTTTTCTGTACTTTTTGTAACCTTCAATGGCTTCATGTTACAGGTCGTTGGACTCATTTTAAACTGCTCTATCGTATTACGGAAGAATGAACATACCAATTCATTTTAAAAAATGAAGGCAACCTTCAAATGTCCAGCATATCTCCACTTACAAAAAAACTATTTTCATCACCGGATGAGACCTTTGTACTGTGCAATTTTATATCAGCAAAAATTTCTATAAAACTTATAGTTTTGAGGATATCTGAGGTGCTGATTATTACTGCCCCACCCTGTATATTGTTATGGATGTGTCCAAGAAGGCAAAAATGAACAAAGTTAAATTTAATATTTCGATGTTTATTATATTCCTCATAATATATTTGTTTTTCTGGAATTTAGCCAAAAAACAGTGCTCACGACATCGGCAGATGAATGTATTTGCCTTAGAATTACAAGTGCCGACAATTTCGAAAGTAGAATATTTTTTTACTTCGCTAACCGAATCATTGCAAACGTTGCAAAACGAATCAGTGCGTGCCTTTCAAAACAGTCAGATTCAAATTACGAGACAACGTTTCAAAGAAATGGTACGTGCCACTGTTTTCTAATTTCCGTTTCTTTAAGCAAAGGAAATTTAATTGAAATATCCGCAAAATTTAAGGACAAAGAAGTTATTATAATCTTACGCAACATATATGATGGTGATAAAGGATAAGTATACGGAACTGAAAATGGAAGGTAGCGAGTAGAAAAAGAAACTGATAGAACTGCAAAGTAGATTGATACATCCCTCAAATGATGATTCTACGTTAATAAAATCTGTTAATCAAAGAACTATTGCAAAAATCAAGTATAATCAATATTACTTCTGCTCAAAAGCTATAATAGAATTGACCCGAAATGGATATAAAACAGGCAATTATATCTACACGTTCTATTCTATGCAAAGGCAAATATTTCAAAGAGAAGGAATGTATTACTTATAAATTACTTATGTTCGAAGAGATCTCATTAATTTAGGCTTCTTGTCTTGCAGAACTAATCATTCATTTAACATGGAAAGGAGTCGAGGAATAGTAAAATATTTTCATATTTCATAGCCTCACTCGATACGTCGATTGGATCACGTAAAACATCGGACACTAATTGCATCTACACCTTCAGACCTTAAATATATAATTGCAACAACATATTTAATACCGTTTTAATAACATTTTTCTAATTGTTTATGTTTATGCCTCATGAATATATATTAATCGAATAAGTTGCTTTACCAAAGAATAAAATAACTCGAGGATTACAAATCTGAGCATTTCATAACAAAACTGCGTTACTTATATAATGTTAAATGTAAAAAAAGATGAAGACCAAAAAGATCGTACATGAGTTGAATCCACAATGCGTGAAGATCCATCTCCTTGACGATGATAAGAGACAAGTCTGTCTCATGCACTACAATATGCCAAACCGCCAGTGCTTGGTACGGTAATGACAACGGATGGAACGAATTCCGTGCCAGAACTGTGCAAAGACAGTGCTTCTACGCAGCTCTCGTAACGGCATACTCTTCGTTCTGGGGCGACACTCGTATCACGGCACTATTAATGCACCGCGATATAGCACACGGCCGTGGCAATGACACTATTAGCTCACCATAGCTATACGCGTGGTAGTGGCGTAGGCTAACATTAGCTAATGGGGAAGCTGTTTCCATAAAAATTATAAACGAATGTGAAAAATGACTAAACTAAACAAGTTATTTATTTTGATTCGAAAATAGAAACACCGGCACGAAATAAAGATATAAGAACTCGATTTTATTATTTTCTATAATCTAGCTCTATGCGGCGATTTTTTCCATGAAAATTCGTTAATTATTTTCCTTAAGTACTTTATCATAAAAATATATACATTTATTATATATATATATTTTTTCTTCAATTTATCGTTACAAATTCATGCAATTAACAACATGTCATTTAAGAAATGGCACAAGGTGAAGTTAGGGTCGCATCAGCATGCATTTTTATTTTATAGTGTGACGGAGTTTTCCCGTTACAATCCGCAAGAAAGGGGTATATAGAACCAATAATACAGGGGTTATACAGAAGTTTAATCCGGAGTTATATCGGGGTACAAAATATCCGCGTGATTCGACAACGCGAAGTACAGAACAATAAATTTCCTATCCAGCGAGTATTTCGAAGCTGCGAGGCTGGGACTTTTTTGGGCGCCAGCTACTCAAGAAGTAGCAAAAACTAATAAACCACGCAACCCGGGGGAAACCCGGTGCAAGATAACCCTCGAAATTTCGAAATACTCCGTCGCTCGACTACTTCTAGCCGAGAGCGCCAATTAGGGTCGCGGGATACTGAACTCACGGCTTCTTTCTATATTGCCTTGACGCGGTATTACAAAAGGGTATACGACACGCCGCGAATGACCGGGGATCACCACCCGTTATACAATACAAATTATAATACCCGATATCACAAATGCGGCAGGGAACAAATGGGACGCTTTAGCGTATAAGGACTCACGTTCTCGCTTCCAGCAAGTCTGGATCTCGTTCAGTCCGTCTATCTCTCTCTCTCTCTCTCTCTCTTCCGAATCGCTCTGTATAATCGCTTGCTCGGTTGCTCGCTAAATAGTCGCTAAGTCGCTGGGAAGAAGAATAGTAGTAGAGTAGGCCGTCTTCATGCTGGCTAGCTCATTATATAGGTTTGCTGGGGGTCTTCGGATCTCCTTAGATCCTCCTTGGGGCTCCTTGGTGGGGTAGGGCTATATGCTTCGGTATTGTTCGGGGCATCGATCGGTGGATTTCGGCGATCTTCCCTGATCGCCCCCTGTGGTGTGTCTAGAGGGGGTCCTCTGGATCATCTGAACTGCGGCGCGTGTCGCGCGCCGCGTTTTCCACGGCTCACCTGCAGGTCCGCTGTACATCTTGAATTTTCCTCTCCATGGGCTCAGGGGAGGGGTGGAGGTCCTTCTCACACCCGAGAACCATCCTGTTCGTCTCCATGGACTATGGCAGCGGTCTTATCGTTGCAGGGCTCTGGGTCGTATCCTTCGGGCTTCAGGGTCTCTTCTTGCTCACTTCCCGACTCCTCCACCGTCGAGCCCGTCACGCTACCTCGGCGCATAGCTCGTCCGCGGACCTGCGATCTTCTTATCCGCCGAAGAGGCGTCTTATGGGTTGCTTCTTCTTCAGCTCGCCAGTCTTATTCGTCAAACGGAGAGAGAGAAAAGAACGGGGGGGGGGGGGGGGGGAGGTTCTACCACCGCGTATTTCACGCTCCTCGCAAATACTGCTATCGCGATGGTCCGTGTCGCGCTTCTCGCATGGGTGGTGATCTGCGAGCTAGTTTAACCGAAGCAGGGGGGGGGGGGTGAGCAAGCCTTGAGACGTCACCTCGTCACAATAGGTAATACATTATTTTATAAATAATATTTTTGGTTTATGACGGGTTGAAAAAAATATATACGACTCTTTTATACTTTTATAATCAGTGCGGTATAAGAATACAAAGCGAAGAACTATCCACTCTTATCAGGAGTAAAAACAATGTTTGGTACGCAAGGTTCGTTGTAAAATATAATCAAGCAGTTAATACATCAAATCACAGCACATAATAAATCACTGAAAGTATAATGATATGAATAGTAAGAAAAACATTTTCATTTGTTAGATGTTTATAAATTCAAATTTAAAAGTCCAAATCACATTTAATATATTATTGTTTAACAAGGTGATTTAATGATGTTCCAAATAGGCGTGGAGAACTAGCTGGTACTTCTGTCAATGTAATTTCATTTCTGCTGGATACAGTAAAAACACATTTACAATCTAAGCAAGGTTTCATTAGATCTGGTAGATTTTCCAAATTTTAGAAAGGGATAATGGCAGTAGTAGTTGGTTCAACGCCATGTGATAAACATATACAACAAGCAAAGCGACGTAAACGGATTTAAAATGTTCAAGATTATATAAATTACACTATTACACTTTCTTAATCCATGTAGCGTTTTTGTTCTTTGTAACCTACAAAGAGTCTTAAGGATGTAACGCAATGTAAAGAAGTTTGGAAACAAAGAAGGCAGGCCTTAATCTCAGATAAAGGAAGATTGGATCTGTTGGGTATCATGATTACCGGCGTGCTGTATTAACGGATATGTCATGCAGTTTTAATTTTCAAAACGAGAACAATTTAAATAAATCTGGAGTCGACACATTGGAAGAAAAATTCTTCCAGTGAAAAATGCTGTATGCAGTGCAATAGCAGCTTCGCATCCCCTTGATATTCCACAGATAATCTTATTATTATATATAATAATTATATATAATTATATATTATTTATATATAATTATATATAAATCTTATCATTTTACTCAATTTACTAGAATCGAAATTATGAAATCTATTATGTGGTATTTTTGTAACTGCTACCATACAAATACGCGCGCGCGCACACACACTAACACGCACATACGAAATCCATCAAGATTAAAGGTACTATGTATGTATTGGAGGATGCGTACAAGAAGAAAGGACTATTACATGGAAAAATTGTAGAATTCCATTAGTAATTGATAATTAGATTATAAACATTTATATCCTTTTATCAGAAATTTATATAGGACAAAATTGCAGCACGCAGATGTGTAAATATCACGTTGCGATCTCATTTCATTTTGGCAGTTATACTTATATATAAGCATCCATCCAAGCATAAAGTTTGATAATCTTTAAACTATAAAATAGGTATGAAACATTAGACTTTTTGCTGGCGTTGGTCTATTTTATCATTTTTGGAACTTGTGAAGCATCTAGAACTATAACAACAAAGTACTTTATATTTTTACTCATTGTTTCCAAAGAAAATATTAAATATGAATAACTATGTTCATTTTATTATAAATGTATGAGTAAAGTTCAATCTACATAAATAAATATTTTCAAACGGAATTTATTTAACTTTTATCATTTAGCGTATTAAAATATATTACAAGATATATAAAAATATATTTTACTCTAGTTTTTTTAATATTTTAAATATTTTATATTATCATATTTAACTTTTACAAAAAGTAACAATATTTTTATAAGTAGGAATAATTTTTCCTTAATTAGTTAATATGTCTGTTCTTTTTAAGAAGAAGGTATTTATTTTTCCAAAGTAAGTTTCGACTTTATATTGACCATTAATTCCTCTAATCTTCTTGCTTTTCGTAGATCACTGCTACTTTTCAACTTTCCCATTACGGCTTTATCGATGTAAGTTTTAATTCTTCAAAAGATATATAATATTATGTTATTAATAAAATTATTTTACATTTCTAATTAATTTGATCGTAAAAAATATATTTTTCAATGAGAAAGCATTGCGAGAAAGTTTTGTGAATCCATTGTTAATGTTGTACGTAGTGGTTGACTAGGTTCTCCTCTCCCTGCCGCATCTTTTTACCATTTTTGAGATTCAAAAACTGTGCACCAGCGTCGTCACCTTTAAAATTTACGAAATTTACATATTATAAATTTTTGCAAACATGATATTAATTAACTATTGAATTATGGTTGCTTGGGCAATAAATTAGACTAATCTGTGATGTGCTGCAATGTACGAAGACTAATGAATTTTTTTAACATAATGAACAATAAATAGTACTTGAACTTACAGTTTTGTTAACATACTCGCTGCTTAAATTAGTCTGCATAACAAATAATATTTGCAAGATCTTTTCCTCTGATTTACCTGAACAATTTGTTCGTTCTTTTTAATTGTCGTATATAATTATCCAGATCTATCTGTTCCAAATTCTCCTCTAGGAAGGAATCAGGCATCATCTTATCTTATCAATAATATTTATATTCTGTAAAATAAATTGATTCGTTTACTAAAATATAAGTTATACTTTCATATATTAATTATAAACCTTTATTTACTTATTCACACCTGGATTACACGCACAATGAGTGAAATCCGACATTCCTTCAGTTTTTTAATACTCCCTCATAGAATACAGACTCATTAGTAACAGATTTACTGTCTTTGCAAAATAAAAGTGTACATTGCATCACCCATTATTTCCAGCTTCCCACAATAATTTTGTGATTCTAGCTAGTGTTGCTTGTGGTTAATAATCCATAAATTATCGACGACTGGAGTTACCAACAACTGATAACGTATGCAATCACACACGGCTGGGGTAACCGGTGTAACCAATAGTAGGTAACTCAAGACATATCAGCGACTGGAGTTGCCTGCGGTCGGTAACTCACGATATGTCGACAGTAGGTGATGCATGCGGTCGATAACTCATGGTATTATAACGGCTGGTAATGCCAATAGTCGGTAATTCATGAAGTGTCGACAGATGGCATTGCCAGCTATCGGTATTCCATCTCTTAGTTGTCTTAACTTAGTCTAACATCCTCCAAACTTAATTTAAACCAAGCTAACCCTAGTTACACCTAATCTGACTTAACCTGCGTTCACTCAAATCTAACTCAACCTAACACAATCTAACTTTACCTGTTTTAAACATAAACAATTCAAACCTACGCTTTCTTATATCTAACCCAACATAACCGAGCAACCTACAAACATTCCCAAACATAACCCAACCTAACCTAATCTAGTGTAACCTAACTAAATCTATCGTAACCACTTTTCCATCTCGGGACGCAAGTAACCTTCGCAACTTTCCCAGGGATGAGGCTATGTAGTAAGCCTTCCGCAGTTACGGAATAGCAGAAATCCAATTCGATTGAACGCTTATTCACGAAATGTAATGTAATGATCGGCGGGATCAAGCGGAGCGGTTCCGCATCTTATACAGGAGCGCCATCGGCGAAATGAAAACAAACAGTCGGAAAAGAATAAATCTTTACTAAAAAATCATATGGAAATCCGATATTTCGACGCGCATATAATGTACATCTAACTAAAACGTAACTCGAAAAATACGAAAGGTAAGGGAAAATATTCTCCAATATTTGACATATATAAATCAACGGATGTAAGGAGAACACTTGATCTTGGGGTAGCGAGACCGGGGCGCTAGCCTGAAGTAATCGCATAACGCTGGTTCCGGGATGGTGCAGAGAGGAAATGTGATGGGTAGAGAGCAAAAAATAACAACAACGTAACTAGAGAGAAAAAAAAGGAAAACTGTGGAAACATTGCATTAATTGAGAGGAAATCCTAGAAATATCAAACAACAGATTACATACCATACCATAAGGGCAAGGTACAACGAAATAGACGACATCGTGAGAGAAAATAAAAAATCGAGAAACTTAAAGAGAAAATAATAAATTAGATTGAATGAATCAATATCACTGATCCCGGCAAGCTTAATGGAAAACGCATGACTACGAATCGGCTAGAGTATAAGATAGATGCTGGTCGCGGTTCGAGTGGCCCTGGGAATCCCCCGCCCGCATTAGGGCAGGCAGTAGGATGGTAGAGGGCCTGCAGCCCCCCGCCCCCCCCCCCCCCCCCAGCTCCCACCCCCAGCGTGAGCGAGGCTGCTGTGCATATGCTGCTGTGAGGAGCTGCCGACTCGCGATTCGGAATCAGCCCTGTCGAGTCCTGGCAGAAGATTAAAGGTTGAGCAAGCGGTTCGAAGCCCCTTGTCGATGACACAGAAAGATAGGGAAATAGAGAAGGATAATAAAAGCGTATATAAAGGAGAAAAAGAAAGCTCCGGAAGGAAGTACAGACACGAAAGGACAAGCATCAGGAGCCGAAATAAGGAAACCAAGAAGAAAGAGCAGGATAATGGAATAGTTGATAAGAACCGATAGACCGATAAGAATAACGTCTACACTTTCGAATAGAAGAATAGGTAGCCACACATCAGACGTAATGATTGATATTATGAGGGAGGATACAGCAAAGCTAATGACATATTAGGAAACGTTAACGGGAAACATCAGGCATATAAAAAAAAACTGACATCAAACACTTGATGAAACTAGTGGCGAACGTTTACAGAAAAAAAATGAAGCAATTAAAGGAGCAGGAAGCATTCGAGGACAAGCTACGAGATGAGGAAACGCAGAAAAAATGACAGAAATACGAAAAGATGACGCAAGAAAATCGAGAGTGGGAGATATAATTCTGGAGTTTAACAAGAAAGCAGGTGTAGAGAACAAAGTAATGGAGGTAAAAGAATTTCTGAAAAAAGGATTCGGTATAAAGCCTACGAGTGCGAGTATAATGTCCCAACTAAGGGACATATACCCGTTGGATTACCAGAGAAGGAATAAAGGAGGACATAAGACGAACATTGAATGAAATCGAAGGAAAGCATGGCGGTATAAACGTCAAGTTGTTAAAACAAAAGTGGAAAGGCTACCAATTCGCGTTAGTTGAATGTGAACAGAAATACAGCAACGAGCAGAAGAAGGTAAAACTACTCAGTACAGCATTGACCTCTTGTCCCTGCTAAGTGCTACCAAGAGTAGAGAGATGCTGCAAGTGCCATAAACTGGGACATATCGGTAGAAATTGCGAAGAAGTCAAGGATAATAAGGAAACCTGCAGAAGATGCGGATTCCAGAATCATACGATGATTGATTGCATCGCGAACAAACCGAAATGTATCATTTGTAGCGAGGCAGGAAGAAACAATCCGTACACCAGATACGTTACCGGAGCTTTAATTGTCCGGTCTACAGAAAGGCGTTGATAGAAATGAACGAGAAACGAATATGGAATTGAAAGTCCCACAAATCGATCTGAACAGATGCCGAATTGCGCAAGAAATCATGCAGAAAATGTAAGAATACTGACTGTAAGACGAGAACGGTGACGCTCCGATATGGATAACCGGCGTTAATCGAAAATGTTGCACATATGGCACCACGTACTCGTCGACCGGTACCGTTTATGTTCGAAGAAACAAAAGTTAGAAGTTGCTACTTCTCGCCGAACAGGAACGGAAAGCAATCGAAGAATATATAACCGAAACTGAGGTTAACATAGAAAAGGGAAAGAAAGCAAGCAGAAAAATAATCGCTGGTGACCTGAACGAAAAATCGGTAATCAGGGGTAGTAAGAAGAACAACCATAGAGAGGAAAAGATTATCAAAGTGGCTCGAAGAAACGACCTAATCGCGACGAATCCGAAAGAAGGCTATACATACTTTAAGAACCAAAACAAATAAAAAATAGACATAACGTTGATAGGAGGTTGTATATACGCTGAGTTGAGTAAAGCAGAACTGTTTGAGATATTTTCAGCGTCGGACCATCAATACATACTACTTACCTTCCAAAGTACGAATTTCAAGAACAACGAAGACGGATTTGCAAGCCTCGATGGAAAGAAAGCGAACTGGGGCAAACCAAATAAATGATCGACTTATATAACATATAGATATTTATTTTCGTTTGGAGCGGATGATCCATTTTTAAGTAACTAAAACTTATGATAAGTATAATTATATAAACCAGTTTCAAATATTTAATTAAAACATCATAAAATGATATGAAATTAGATAGATAATTATTAGATAGATAAGAGATATTGTATTTTGAATTAACTAAAATATAAAATATGTATTAATATAATATTTGTACCAATTTGAAATATTTACTTGAAAAATTATGAAAGCATGTGGTCCAGCGAGTGGGAACTCGCGTATCGAGGTGAGGCTAGCGGCGCGTCTTTCGCCTTTAACATATGAAATAGTATACTGAACTAGTACAGCATGAACTTACAATTACGTGTGTTGTTCGTGTCTTACATTCATAACGTGTGTAACATGGATTTATGAATTCTTATATGTAGCAATACATGAGTCCGGATATATATGCAAGAGGCTTAAAACTAGAATACAGGTTCAGGTAAAGTCAGCTCCCTGAATTGGAAGGGTCCCCATTGAGGTGATGGGCTGCGGCTGCGCCTGTTAGCAGGACGGAATCCCCCGTGCGAGGTAGACAAGTGTGTTCATCTTTGGTGCGAGCGAGGCAGATATACTCATTAGTACGACTGAGACAGTAGTGCTCGTTGGTGAGAGTTAAACAGCGATGCCTGGTGTGAACGAGCCATGTATACTGGTCGGTCCGAGTGACACAGCGGTACTTGGTGCTTGTGAGCGCGTGCAGAAGTGCTTGCGTGAACGCTGCCTGTTGCCGGTTCTGCAGGCGAGCGTGGTAGGTTGCCTGAGTCCAAGGGTTGATGCTGGGGGTGCACACAGGCTCATGTGTGGAATGGTTACTTAGAAGGCTATACCGTTGCATGAATTTGTAGAACTCCCATTCCTTTCAGGAGCAGAAGCAGATAAGCATAATGCAGTGCTTAGAACATTGCAAATAACTTACCTTGAATCGTTGAATCTCTTTAGATGGGCTGTTGTGTTGCATGATGCATTAGAACTCTAATGCATTGGCACGCAGACACTGCGAAACGCCATCACATTGCGAGCAACTGTAGGATTCATAGGATTCATAAGTATCGATGCAATAGAGTTCTAATGCTTCATGCCATGCGATAGCGTGTCTCATTTCATTATTTCAAAATAAGTAATCTGTAACGTTCCATGCACATCGCTATGCATATCTACTTCTATATTTGATAAGATTGTGACATCTATACTTCCATGCAGCAGGCTGGCCCTTCACAATGTCTGCTTGTTGATACAGTACTGTTCTAATGCTACACGCAATGCCATGGTGCATTCCAATTCAGTGTTTCATAGTAAGTAAGCTGCATTCTTTTATTCATAACATTATGCTTATCTGCTTCAGTTCTTCAAAAGAATGTGAATTATGCAGATGCATGCAAGAGGCTGTCGCTTCATAGTGTTTGCGTGCGAAAGTAATGACGTTGTAATGCTCCATGCAATGCGGTGGTGCATCTCATTCTGTCGTTCTAAAGTAAGTAAGCTGTAATCCTCCATGCTTAGCGCTACACTTATCTGCTTTGCTCCACAAATGAATGTCAATTTTACAGTTACATTCAGCGAGGTGGCAATTCATAGTATCTGCGTGTCAAAGCAATAGAGTTTAATATTCCACGCAATGCGATAGCACATCTCATTTCAGCCTTTCAAAGCAATCAAGGTTTAATTTTGTATGTATAGAATTATGCTTAGCTCCTTCAATTCCTCCAAAGAATATGCACTATACAGTTCCATGCAACCGGATGGCGCTTTATAGTGTCTGGGTGTCAATACAATAGACTTCTAATGTACTATGCAATGCGATGGCGCACCTCATTTCATTGTATCAAAGTAAGTAAGCTGTGTTCTTCTATGAATAGCATTATGCTCATCTGCTTCTACACCTCAAAAGAATGTGAATTATACAGTTCCATGTAATGGGATTGTGCATATCATTCCAACCATTCAAAGAATGAAAGGTGTAATCTTTTATGCATAGCATTACGCTTAATGCATTGATAAGCGGCGACCTAAGAGACATTTGAAGCCTGAGCACCTGCAACGAATTGGCATCTTAAATCCCAGTTCCCCGCCGGTCATATTCGTTTGTTTTAGGTCACTGAATAAGGAAATAAAATATTTAAAACGTTATATATTTTTGTTAAATAGAACATTTTATTTGCATATTCATCATATACAATTTAACGGTAATTAGAAAAAGAAGATGGAAATTTTTAATTTATATTAATGGAGAAAAGTACAGTTTCTTATTTCATGGTGGATTAATGCATATACATAACGTAAACAGAAGGCAAATGTTTTAATACTTGAAGCAAGTATTTACAATGTCCAAGATGTGAAGGTACTATGCATTCAGCACACATAAAGTTGCTTTCGCTTCTTTTTTTACCAGCAGAGCAAACTTTAAAGGACGTCGTACGAATCAGTTTTTTCCCTTATCCAAAAATTCTGGTAACTTTATTATTCTTCATATGATCCGAAAGTCCCTGGGGCTGTCAAATATTGGTGTGCGAGGTGTAGGAATATGTACAGAAGTACTTGAATTGTTAGAAAGAGTAGTAATAGAGGTATCAGTTAGTACATCTTGTATATTTGCGTTTCCCTCGATCCAAGAACGTCTATCAATATGTAAAAATTGTTTATATTTTATAATGTTGCCATTCAATTCAATATATAATCTAAATGCAATAAACAGTGCGCAATTTAAAAGAAACAAGACTGTCTTCTTTGTCCACTTCACCGTTTTTCTCATGATGGAATAATATGATAAATAATGATCTGCCAAATCTGCAGCCATCATATATTTATTATATTCTATGACGGAATAAGGTTTTATAATTTCTTGTTTTGTTTTCCTGTGTATTTTATTTGTTTTAATTAATTTTCCCGAATGTATCGTGGAAACCATATGTACGACATTCTGTTCCGGCTTCCACGCCTTTACTATAACTTCACCCATTCTTTTACACTTATAATCTCCAGTTTTCAATCTGAAATGCAGTAAAGACTCAGGAACACCCCTATTTGCTCTAATTGTACCACAAACTCCTGTACCATTTATCATGAGCAATTCTGCAGTTTTAAAGCTATTATAATAGTTGTCCATGTATAAGTGGTGTCTCAAACATATATTTTTATCAAGTAATGACATAATACTTAATAATGACATAATACTAATAATATATCTGGCCCAATTTATTGCCTTCCGCACAGTACATTTCTATATTGGTAACATATCTGGTTCTAGCTTCGCAAAGCATACGGCAAAGTAGGCCGTACTTTATTATTTTTGCCGGATTGTATGTTTTTATAGACAATTTTCCACGCCATGGAATAATGGATTAATCAAGCGAAAGTTCTTTCCTGGGTGTGTATACAGATTTAAATTTATCTAATAAGTAGCTCAAAATGGCCTGAATCTTAGCGAGCTTATTAGAATCGTTTATTGTTTGATTCTTTGAAAAATGCCACATCCTACAAATCTGGCGAAATCTCTTGCATGGCATTATTGTGGAGAACGATGGTGTTCTCATGTAAAATTCGGAGAACCAGTAATTATTTCTTACATCTTTCTTTATCTGATCCATCATTATAATTATACCAAGAAATTTTTTCTTCTCGGCTAGAGTAATATCACATCACTTTGATATTTTTTCCTCTCGCTCATCTTGTCCTTATCTTTCTGGTAAAGCATGTTGGATTCATTGATCATTAATTGAAACAAATCATTGCCAATAAACAATTCGACGATTTCTTTTACGCTTTTCTTATCAATAGGAAAAATTTTTGGGCCTGACACACCTGTAAAATCTGATGCGGTAGGAATTTTATCAACATCTGACACAATCGATGGAATCATCGGAATCGCTTGAATGCTGTAGTGAAATGGCTCTTAATCTTATTCTTGAACCCACATCACTATCGCTGTCCTCGACTTTTATATCAGAATCTTCTGAATATACCGAATGTAGGATAGAGAGTCAGCAATATACTCATCAATAATATCACTCATATTATGTAGGTAAAAAGTTACAAAATAATAAACCTTGTTATACTGGTAAACTAGAAGCGTAAGCATACGAAACAGAAAATGACTATGCAATGAACTGTTCCAGAATAATTCTTGCTTTGATTGTTTCTAAACTATCGTATAAGTTTTATATTTTGGGCATAAAAAATGAAGATCGACATAACCATGGCAAGTACATACAAATCGATGTACAAGATACTCAAACCAGCAAAAAAATTGCACATCATCGTGGGATCAGCGCACAAGCGTCAGACTCAGAAACCCACGTTTTCGCGGGGCTAGCGCTCAAGTGACATACTCAAAAACCCGCGTTATCACAATACGATGGTGCATAGCATTTCATCGTATCGAGGTAAGTAAGGAGTATACTTCGATGCATAGCATTATGCTTATCTGAATTTTAAGAGAAAGTAAATGCTAGAGTTCCTTGCAACTTAATTGCGCCTCACAGTGTCTGTGTGGCAAATAAACGGTGTTCTAAAAAGCACCATGCATTGCAATGGCCCACCTGATGTCAACAATTCGAAGTAAGTAAGCTGTAATCTTCTATGGATAGCATTATGCTTATCTGCCTCTGCACTTCAAAAGAATCTGAATTCTACAGTTCCATGCAACAGGGTAGCGTTTCATAGTGTCTTCTTGTCAAAACCATGGAGTTCTAATGCTCCATGCAATGCGACTGTGCATTTCATTTGTACGTATCGATCTTAATAAGCTGTAATCTCCTATGCATAATGTAGGAAACTCATTAATTACAGACAATTGCAAGGACAATTGCACGCACCTAACATTTGAAACTTGAATTATTGATTAGTTTTTAAATTAAGATAATTTCGTTAGCCTTCACTCGGCCGCCCTGCATGAACATTCGTCCAGAATGTCTTCATTCATATCGTCTTCGATTTGAGATAAATATCATACATATCTTCGATCCACAATTTCATAGAATCTGCTGACGTAGATGTTTGTAGGGGTCCTTCTCCTTCCCCTACCTTTCGAACTACAAATTGTTGATTGCGTAAAACGGATGCCAAGATGACCTCTAAGACGTGAATGTGTCCCAGAGAGAAGATGAAATGGTGACGTGCCAATACTTCGATGTATTGTTAATTTCAAACATTGTTGATCTACATCTAAATGCTTACATCACTCACAGGGCTTAGGTGCAGCTAAGTCACGCTTGCTTCTTCAGGCGTGACAAAACTTCAGCTGTAGTAGTAGATCTTGTAGCATAGAGCCATGTAAATTTTGTAAAAGCATCTACCACTACAAATATGTACTGATACCTTTTTTTTTGTTGATGGCAGTGATCCAAGATGATCGATATGAAATGTATCAAAGGGAATACTTCACTTTTCAATCGTATTTAAATTACACTCCTACTTTCCCTGTATCCTTTCGGCTAAGATGCATGCAACACAATTTCTTACCACCTTTCCAACTTGCTGCCGAAGATTTGGAATCCAATAACCTTTACGTACGATAGCTTCAGTCTTGACTTTTTCCTTATTTCCTTATTGCCTTATTTCATGTATCTGCATCCGACATGACACTACTAGTTGAACCTCCAGACTTTCTGTACCGAAAATTTCCCCGTAGAACATAATCATTCGTCTTGTTTTGTAGTACCAAATCTCGAAGTTTCATTACAGTCTCATATTCTTCCTGTGTTTTATACAAACGTGCTGTAAGACTTGCATCAGATTCACCAATTAGGAAATTTGTAGGAGGAGGATTTCTACTAAGCGCATCTACATGTATCATGTTGTTTCCTGGACGAGGCTCTATCCGGTAATCAAATTCTCCTAACGATAATGCCCATCACGAAACTCACACACAAAGATATTTCTTATTTATTGTAAGAGTAAAAGCTCGGCAATCAGTAACAATAACAAACGAAATTCCTAATAAATGAACTCCTAATTTCTTCAATGCTTTTGCCATTGCTAAAACTTCAAGTTTATAGCTACTGTATTTAGATTCAGCAGAAGTTGTCCTACCACTAGAAAATAATATACAGGCTGAAAAGGTTGATCTTCGTTATTCTTTGAAATAAAATCGCTCCGTACCCTAACGCAGAAGCATCTGTATGCAACTCCATCTCTACTTCTATTTGATACATATTCACCATTGGTTTCTCACTCACTAAAAGTTTAAGTCATATGAATGCTTCCATTTCAGACGTTCGAAAACAGAATTAACATTCGCTTGCAGAAGGTTAGATAAAGGTCGCGCAATTACAGGGTATTCATGAATAAATTTACGAAAATACCAGATAAGTCCAAGAAAACTTTGTATTTGTTTAACATTTGTCGGCTCTGGAAATCGTCGGACTGTATCAGTTTTAGTGAGGGGCGAACATAACCATTGTTGATTACATTCCCGAGGAATTCGACAAAAGTTTGCAAAAAACAACACTTTTCCCAACAAAATATTAAGCCTGCTCCGCTCGCTATAATTCAAAGCCTTTCAAGATTTTTGATCCCACTTTCAATATCATTTCATGAAATAATCGAATCATCTATGTATGCTAAAACTATTCTCTCTCAAATAAGATCTCTAAATATGGTATTTATAAATCTTTGAAAAACTGCTGGAGAATTACATGAATCAAAAGGGACTCGTAAAAATTCATAGTGATCATCTGGTGCAATAAATGCTGTATACTTTCGACTTGCTTTATCCTATCGCACGTGAAAGAAACCGTTTTTCAAGTCAAGAGTACTGAAAATGCGCGCGACTTATGACAAATCTAATTGATCTTCAATCAATTGTAACGGATACCTATCTTTAAGAATCTTCTTCTTAATTTGTCGATAATCCACACATAATCTAAACGAATCATTTTTCTTCCGAACGAGAACAACCGGACTCGCATAATCAGAAGTAGATAACTGAGCGACTCCAGCCGCTATCCACTGTTCTATCTGCGCATTAACAATCTCTTTTTGCAACGCTGGCAATTGTATCGCCGATTAATATACAGATATCGCCTTTCAATATTAAATTCATTGCAATTTCACGTTCAAAGGTTTTGCTTGGCTTGTAATTACTAACAAGATATTCTATCGTCACTCACTAATTAGGATCTAATACATGAGTCACATCAACTTGATTTACTTATAACACGTCACTCGTTACATCTATTTTAAATATTTCCGATATAATATTTTCTCTTTCAACAATTTCGCGCGTTACTTTCGGTAATGGACGAATGTTTACTTTAGCACCTTTAATGCTGACATCGGTTACATTTAAGAAATTCGTTCCTATTAACAGCTTGTGTCGAACAATGGTATCAGAGATTACTTGTATACAAATCGGATATGAGTGTCCATCTGCGGTAATTTCTGCTTGAAACTCACCTAATGTTGTATTATTCCTTGAACCTTTGAAAAGTAACTCATTGCATCGTAATTGCGGAGAACCAAGCTTAATATACTCGTCTGCGCGAATTAAACTAAAATCACTTCCTGAATCCATTAATGCTTTGATTTTCGCATCCGTTAAGTAAAACATTTTTGAGATAATTTCGGTACGATACTCCTAATGTCACGCAGCTCCTTTCACTCGCTTTAAATTTCTTGGGACATTTGACGCAATATGTACACGTTCTTGACATATAAAATATTTTACACCACGATCTTTCGTCAGACAATTCACGCTAATATGATCGTGCCCACCACAACTATAACATCGTACAATATTACCGGTAAACTCGCTTATCTCACCCACATTGACTACCTCCTTTCGTTCATTTCTATCGAAACTGTCTTCACACTTCTCAAACTTTGTTGACATCTGCACACCCAACAAACCTTGATCTCGAAGAATTACCTTTTCAAACGTTATCGAAAGTTGATCGGTTGTTGTAAACTGTTGAATACGGGCCTGGTTCCGGAGCATTTCATTGGGGATGCCGTCAATCAGGTATTCAAGCATTTCATGGTCGTTGATTGGTACTCGACTTCGAAGAATCATCTTCTCGTGAAAATATTCATGAAATGTCTCGTTCCTCTTCCATAATCGCCCGTCAAATTCCTTGCTTATTTCAATTTTGCTTTGTGGATGATAAAACGTAACTTTTAATTCTTCCTGCGTCGGTTGAATGGCATAGTTATATATTCTGGTTTAGGATGAAACCATTCAAGTGCTTTTCCCTTCAGTCGCATACCGATAAGTAATCGTGCAATGTCATCTTCCAATTTATATATCGTCTTCAATAATTTGATCTGCTTCCTCCAAATTTCACTATCACTAGATTTACCATAAAATTTACGAAGTAAATTTGAAACTGCCGAAATATTCGTTCGCGGCTAACTAAATTAAGATAAAACACTGCATTCATTGCCATTATTCAATGCCAAGAGATTGTCACCGCCACTATCAACATCATATTGTTCACTTCGAAAATTACGCGTCGATCTTCGCTGCTCATTTTCCAAATGTTGCTCAACCTGTAATTGAATGAATCCGCATCGCATCTAACTCAAGGCGCAACGTGGCTAACTCACCTTGTGCTAATTCTTCTTCTTTTAAAAAGAAATCAATTTCTCGTTGCAGTAGATTCATTGCTGATTGCACGTTTGATGATACATCAACACACGATCCTCATTTTTTTCATGAACTTCTTTTAGCTTGTCATTTATCCACGTTCCGTCTGAGTCAACATCCATCAAACGGGAAATTAATTTAGCTGCGCAACCAGCAGAAGGTTGTTTATGCTCCATTAATATCTCTTTTAACGCAGTATCTGTGATTTTACTCAAATCTTTCATTGTGAAAATTTTCACTCGATACTCGCGTATAAACTCGAATTGTCTCTACACAAAAGTTTAATTTTCGTTCTCGCACTATCTCTCCAAACTGCACTCACGTCGCATGAATAACTTCTCGAACGTTCTAGACCTTCAAGGAATTTTCTCCAACGTCCTGTCTTCAAATACTCGATAATATTCCAATCTTTAGAACGTATCCGATTTAATTCTAGAATGTCCTCTTGATAATTACCACGCCTGAGGTCCACAAATTGTAGGAAACTTACTAACTAAAGACAACTACAAGATTTTGTATATCATTAAACAGTTCTTCTCAACTGAGATATAACTCCAAAGAATGCTAATGAACAACAGCTTCATCGTTTTAAAATATTCACACGAAAAACTCATTTATTCCGTACACTCGGTATCACTCGCAATCTGGAATATTCCAGGTACATAACATTTGAAACAAGAATTATTCATTAACTTTTAAATTAAGATAATTTAATTATCCTTCAATAACATTAAGCTTGTATGCTACTACAAATCAAAGGGATGTGAACTCTGCAGTTCCTTCAAACGGGATGGCGCTTCACGGTGCCCTCGTGTTAACACATTGGAGTTCTAGTACTCCATGCATTGCGATGGCGTATCTCATTTCAATGGTTCAAAGTAAGTAAGCTGTAATCTTCTAAGCATATCATTATGCTTGTCCTCTTCTACACATCAAAATAATGTGAATTCGACAGTTCCATGCACGGTATGGTGCTTCGTAGTGTCTGCTGGTCAAAAGCAATGGTGTTCTAAGGCTGCATGCAATGTGATAGTGCATTTCATTTCAACATTTCGAAGAAAGTAAGCTATAATCTTCTATGCATAGCACTATGCTTATTTGCTGGAGCTCTTGAAATGAATGTGAATTATGCAGTTCCATGCAACAGGATGGCGGTTTAAAGTGTCCGTGTGTCAAAGCAATGGTGTTCTATTTCTCCTTGCAATGCGATGGTGTAAACCATTTCCACGATTCAAAGTGAGTTAGCTCTAAATTTGTACGCTTTGCATTTTGTTGATCTGTTTCTACAGATCAAAAGAATGCGAATTTTACAGATAAATGCATCGGGATGGCGTTTCATAGTGCTACGTATATAAGCAATAGAGTCCTAATGCTACATGCTCTGTGGTGAAGTGTCTCATTTCAACGTACGAAAGCAAGAATGTTGTAATGCTCTATGTATCGCATTATCCTTACATACTTCGACACTTCAAACGAATGTAAGTTCGACTGTTCCTTGCACCGGGCTGGGGTTTCATATTGTCTGCTTGTCAAAACTGTAGTGAGCTACTGCTCCACGCAATGCTATGGCACATATAATTTCTACGTTTAGCACGTTGACGCCGGCCTGTACCACAGGTGGGTCACACGTGTCTATTTCGTGGGCCGGCGTGCATCACGATGGGTCTAACTCAAATTTCACAAAGTAGATAGTACAAAATAGTATTATTTTTCAATTCTCAGTATTATAAACAGACATTCAATATTTAAAACATAACAAATCAATACTATAAACCTAGCATAATTATTTAATATTTTTATCTAATTTTTCAAAACATGTTAAATATAATTCTGGATGGCCCTTACATCGGTTAAAACAGGCTTCAACTCTTATCGCCTTATTCGTGGCATACTGGCTACCATTTATTCTAGACATACATTTATAACATTCTTTACATCGCTATCTCGTTTTTCTCGCACGTTCTTGGAATGACCGCAGAAAATGTGTACGTTTCTTGGGCACTGCTTCAGTTTCAGATGACGTTTGTTCACCGTGATGATCCACTATACTAAGGAGATAATCAATAATTTTTTCGCGGAAGTTTAATATTTTCATATCTTTGGTACTTCATTTTCTATGTATATAACAGGCATTGACGAGAGAAGCCCCGCATACTAATTCGATAACTATTTTTCTATACCACTTTACTGTTCTGCGTAATCAACTGTGATAAGAAGACATCTTGTCGGATGGTCAAACCCCTTCGTAATTTTGTTATAAAGGAACACTGCGTCCGGCTTTAACTTATTTTTACTAATCTGGAAAATAACACATTTGTGGTTTTCAGAAGTGGCTAGCATGCATACCGGCCTCTTATCCGGTCACTTTAAAAATTTAAAGCCTCTCCGATTTTGAAAATACATAAAGCCACTCCGCTGCAGTTTCCGTTTGGCCTGCAGTGGAAGAAATTTTTTATTAATTTTAACTTTATCATAAATAAATGTTATTTTTTGCAGAAGATTCTCGGCCAAAGGGACACAAGTATATGAACTATTTGCGTATAATACGCGGCTCTCAAATAATAATTCATCCTCCAACGTCATAAATACATCATGCACATGTGTTTTCGCTAATCTGGTTGCATTATTTCCGGCGTAAATAAGAATGTTATGTGTGTATCCTTCCAGAAGGCACAGTTTACAAAGTTTTATACTATATTTATGCCGCTTTGGAATCATGATTTTGTCAATTACAATATTTTTACCGGATTTAACACGTAGAGTGCTACGTCAGCCCCAGGGACTGACAGTGAACTTCCCGTTCAGGCGGCGTAAGTCCCTAGGGACTAACAATCAACTTTTCGTTTGGACAACGTGGATTCTAAGGACTGACAGCGAACTTCTTGTTTGATCGACATCGGTGCATGAGACTGACATTGTAAAGGGTTAAATTATTAATAGCAATTAAATATTTTTGCCAATATTTAATGAAGTTTATTAAAACATGTTAAACAAAGATGTGGCTGTGATTTGCACATATTACAGTATATAGTAAATTTCTTTGTCATTTTCCTCGCTAACTGGCGTCCGAACATTTTTGTGCTTATGCTGTAACACTCAACACAATATTTTCGTACTTCATGCGCCTTTCCTTCCTTCTAATGAAATTTGTGAATTCGTCTACTTGTATCGGCCCTAATTGGAGTCTTCTAATGTGAACGTCGTGTGAGAACATTTACCAATTGGTTTCGAAATGTTGTAATTGACATCTTTCTTCCTGTTACATTTTGGAACATATGTAACGCATTGCAATATTCAAAAGAAGGTCGAATGCCAATTTTCTATACCATTTTAGTAACCTTCTAAGTGTACTGCTGTAAGCACCCATTTGATCAGACAGATCAATCGCTATTTTACCTTTATTATAATCAATAATAATTTTTGGTTTGCAGGATACCCCTGTTCTTGTTATTACGGATTTCATTTCGTCAGAATGCTTGATCGAAAGAACTAAAACATCCCTCTTGTCTTTCCATTTCTTGATTGTAATCTCTCTACTGTTGTCTTGAGCAATGACTTCTCCGCGTCGCAGTTTGCCTGTCACAGCTCTATTTGGATTGCCTCTTCGATTTGGTGGAAGAATACCAACCAAATGCGTATTTTTTGTTATGAGTTTGTTTGATAAATCCACACCCGTATAATAATTATCCGTGTATAAAGTATGGCCTTTGTGAAACACATTTTCACATAAATTCATGACAACATTTGTGGGTGTTGTATTTTTTTATCCAATGATTTGCCGGTGTAAATGCAAAGATTATATGTGCAATGATTATCACAGCACAATTTAAGATGTGGCGGCACTCGCCACTAGAGGGACAGCACCGTTTACACTTTCCTGAATGTAGCCGATGACACATCCTTTCCAGTATATAGAAGTTCTGAACTGTCCCTAATATCCCAGCGTCTAAGGCAGAGCCTGCTAGGTAGCCTTACTGATGAGTCCACTAGCAGGCCCAGGACGAAACGTTCTTCCCCTCTCTTCTCCTTCCTTCTTTCTTCCTACATCTTTACAACACAGCAAACCGAAGCAGCGCAGCTGCTTCAAAGTATTTTTATCCCATATCTATGCTTTTTTTGTTTCATGTACTGTCTGAATATGATCCGTCCACGGAATGGTATTACTGTCTAGTCGATGCATAATATTTCAACTGGATCATAATACTTCTTAAAATTTATATTTAATTCTTTCATTAAAAATTCAACCTTTGAGAGACGATTGGAAGCATCCACTTTTGTATTGTCGACAATATGCAACATTCTCAACTGAATTTGAAATCTGTTTTTACTCATAACTTTCCGCGGGAATGTTTGAATAAACAATGGATCCTTAAACCAATACAGATACAAAGATTGGAGCTTTACCAAAATCATTCACAAAACCACTCCAAAAAACTTCTTTATTTCGTCCTCATCTGTTGGCACCTACTTTTCAACATGTTTGGAAGCGATTGTACTTTGTGTCGCATAAATATTTGTTTACCGTCGCAAATACCGATCAAACCAATGACTTGGATCACTTGTTTCAGTATTTTTTAGTGAACCACTAGATGAACTGTAACTATCTGAAAATGCTAGTGGTATTACACGCCGAAATTTACGTGGTACAAATGGCTTACACGACGAGTCATTATCTGTTCGCCCTCTCAACATTTTTAGAATGTATGTGTTTATGTATTCCTCGTCTACACTACAAATGAATGTAAATGTGGCACTTCCTTGCTAGGAAATAGCGCTTCCAGATGTCTGCGTATCGAAGCAATAGAGTTCTAATGCTTCTTAAAACGCGATATCGCATTTCACTTTTATGTTTCATGATAAGATACAATATTCATTGCGATGTGTTATGTATTCATCGTCTACACTTCAAAAGAATGTATGTGCAACACTTCCTTGCTATGAAATTGCGTTTCCAGATATCTACGTATCGAAGCAAGAGAGTTCTAATGCTGCTTAAAACACGATATCGCATCTCATTTCTATGTTCGTGATAAGATATAATATTCATTCCGAAGTGCTATGTATACCTCGTATACAATTCAAACGAATGTAAATGCGACACTTTCTTTCGACAGAATCACATTTCTAAATGTCTACGTATCGAAGCAATCCAGTTCCAATGTTTCATAAAACGCGATGTCGTATAACATTTCCATTTCTCACGATAAGATATAATATCAATGCAACGCGTTGCTATATCTCCTCAATACATCAAAAGAATGTAAAGCTCATACTACCTTGCTACTGAATAGCGAATCTAGATTTCTATACATCGAAGCAATACAGTTCTAGTCATTCATAAAACGCGACATACCATCTGATCTGTATGTATCATGATGAGATGTAATATTCAATGCAACGCGTTATGTATATCTCGTCAACACTTACAAAGAATGTAACTGCCACACTACCTTGCAGCGGAATGGCGTCTCTAGATGTCTACGAATCGATGCAATAGAGTTGTAGTGCATCATATAACGCGACATCGCATCTCCTTTCCATGTTACGTGATAACATAAAATGCAATGCAACGCGATATGTATATCATGTCAACACTTCAAATGAATGCAAATCCCACACTTCCTTGCTAGGGAATATCGTCTCTAGATGTTCACATATCGAAACAATAGTGTTCTAAAGCATGATAGAACGCCATATCGCATGTCATTTCTATATTTCATGATATGATGTAATTCAGTGCAACGCGATATGTATATCCCGTCAATACTTCAAAAGGCAGTAAATGCCACACTTCCTTGGTGCGGGACAGCATTTGTACATGTATACATATCGATGCATTGTAGCACTAATGCTTCATAAAGTGCGAAATAGCATCTCATTTCTTTGTCTCATGATAATATGTAATATCAATGCAACGCGTTATACATATCTCGTCAACACTTCACAGGAATGGAAGTTCAACAGTTCCTTGCGACAGAATAGCGTTTCTATATGTCTACGTATGGATGCAATAGAGTTCTAGTGCTTCATAATATGCGATATCGCACCTCATTTCTATGTCTCATGATAAGATGTAATAATCAATGCAGCGCGTTATGTATATCACGTCAGCACCTCAAAAAAATGGAAGTTCAACAGTTCCTTGCAACGGAAGAGCGTTTCTAGATGTCTACGTATCGATGCAATATAGTTCTAATGTTTCATAAAACGCGATATCGTATCCCATTTCTACGTTTCATGATAAGATGTAATTCAATGCAACGTTTTATGTATATCTCGTCATTACATCAGGAGAATATAAATCCCACACTTCGTTGCGAGGGAATAGTGTTTCTAGATTCCCATGCATCGAAGCAATAGTGTTCCAATGCTGCATAAAACGCAGTATCGCATCTCATTTCTATGTTTCATGATAAAATGTAATATTCAATGCAACGCGTCATGTATACCA
Organism: Xylocopa sonorina; assembly: GCF_050948175.1. NCBI lineage: Eukaryota > Metazoa > Arthropoda > Insecta > Hymenoptera > Apidae > Xylocopa > Xylocopa sonorina. Next base: position 398,931 of record NW_027490136.1, on the reverse strand, counting down.
TGTCAACACTTCTAAATAACATAAATCCCACACTTCCTTACTAGAGAATAGCGTCTCTAGATGTCTACGTATCGAAGCAATCCAGTCTTTCCATCACATCTTGTCACGAAACGTAGAAACGAGATGCGATATCGTGTATTATGAAGCATTTGAACTCTGTTGCTACGATATGTAGATATCCAGAAACGCTATTCCATAACAAGGAATTGTGGGCTTTACATTCTTTTGAAGTGTTGACGAGATATACGTAAGGCGTTGCGTTGAATATTACATCTTATCGTGAAACAAATAAATGAGTTGCGCTATTGCATTTTATGAAGTATTAGATCTATATTGCTTCCACACGTAGCCATCTAAAGACGCTATTCCATTGGTATTACATCATATCATGAGACATAGACATGATATGCAATATCGCGTTTTATGAAAAATTAGGAATGTTTTACTTCGATACTTACACATATAGAAACGCTATTCCGTTGCAAGGAAGTGAGGGATTTACATTCTTTTGAGTTGTAAACGAGATCTACATAACGAATTGCATTGAATACTACATCTTATCATGAGACATAGGAACGAAAAGCGATATCGCGTTCTCTGAAGCACCAGAACTCTATTGCTTCGTCACGTAGACATCTAGAAACGCTATTCCGTAGCAAGGAAAGTTGGGATATACATTCTTTTGACGTGTAGATGTAGATACAAAAGCGCGTTGCATCGAGCATTGCAACTTATCATGAAACATTGAAATCAAATGCGTCATCGCCACAAATGTAGTATTAGAACTCTATTTTTAGAATTTACATTCTTTCGAAGTGTAGTGTGACATCAGACGTAGCGCCTGCCACCCATCAGCCTCTTCGCCGCCTTCAACATCAATCCCTGCACGCAAGCAACCTGCTGCACGCCTGCAGATCCAGCAACTAGCAGTGATCGCGCGCCCACAGGTGCGCGCGCTCTTTCGCACCTACGAGCACGTCTGTCTTGCTCGCGCTAATACGCGCCGCTGTCTCGCTCGCATCAACGGGCACCTCTGTCTTATTCGCGCCAATAAGTATCGCTGTCTCGCTTCTTCCAACGAGCAGCTCTGTCTCGCTCGCACCAAAGAACAGCTCTGTCCCACTCGCTCCTATACGCATCACATTCTCGCCCCAGCCACGAGTATCCACGCCTCCATTGCATAGAGGTCTCTGTCCAGATGTATGAAGACGCAGCTCATCACTGGAATGGAAACTGTTCCAGTTCAAGGAACCTACATTGCCAAGACCTATATATTATTTCTAGTGTTATATCTATCCACTTTTATTGTACTCCCAGATGTAAGTACTCATGACACATATTGTATCACACTTCAACACACACGTAATTCTATGTCGGTACGTATAAGATTAGATATTAAGGCGCACCTGCGCCAGCGACATGCGCAGTTAGCGCCACCACGAGCCGCGAGTCCCCACTCGCTGTACCACGCGGTCCCCACTACGAGCGACCGCGACCGAAGCGCATCGCTAACCGAGGAGGTCTGAGACGCGACTCCAGAGAGTCAGATTACATCGAGATTACACTCCGAGGAGTTGAGTCCTCCAGTACCATTTCATATGCTCGAGCCATTAGCCACATCAATGTTTACAAGTTCATTCCCATATCTACTAGTTCGTAAATCTAGTATATCTAAATACTATTTCTCGCGTTTAATACAATGCTTAAGTACGAATGCTTCCACGTGTCTCTTCCATACTGCTGGGTTGCTTTCCATTAGCTCGAATGGGTATAGAACTCTGTATTGCAGAGTTGCGATAGAGCGGACCGCCGCATATCCTTCCGAGCATTGTCTGTTAGTACAGAAAAACTTGGTGAATGGGACGTGATCCCGGTTCGCGAAGCACACAACGCGCTGGTAGGAAAAATTTCCTTCGTTCCCGTACGTGGGTAACGTACCCCGGGTCCCCATATACCACCGACATGTCTTCTTCGCACCGCTTCAGCCGCAGATCTCCGAAGTTTCCTGTTTCCGCAGCAGAGATTGCTGCGTTATCCACGGTCCCTGATGCATCCGCTTCGCATCCGAGCCGCTGTTTCCAGCATCACTGGAAGCTGATATATCAGCCTCCATCAACAGGCCAACATCTACTTCGATAACAGCCAACGATCCACGGCGAACGTACTACCATGGTATCGAATACGACACCAGCGAAAGGTAGGATTTACTACTACTATTATCCGCGAATCGCAGGTGTTTTGCCCCTACCGCGTAAGCTGAATTAGTCGGACCCGGTCGTATCGCGTTTCCGCAGACCAAATCTCAAACAAAAAGGCTAGTGTCGTGAATCTTCCGGATAAACGGAAAGTTATTTCGCCGGACCTGACAGTAGATGCAGATATACAAAACGCGTTGCATTGAACATTACAACCCCATTGCTTCGACACGTTGACATCTAGAAACGCAATTATTTTGCAAGGAAGTGTAGATATTCACATGCATCTGAAGTGTAAAAGCAGATAATCGTAACGCGTTGCGATGAATACTACATCTCGTCTACAAACTTTGAAATGAGATCCGACATCGCGATGAATGAAATACTGGAACCTTATTGCTTCGTCAGGTACACATTTAGAAATACTATCCCTTAGGAAGGAAGTGCATGGTTCACATTCTATTGATGTGTAGACGAGATACACATAACGCGTTACATTGAATATTACATCTTATCATGCGGCATTGAAATGAGATGCGACTTCGCATTGAATGATGCAATAGGACTCTATTGCATCGAAAAGTATACATCTTATAATGCCATTCCTCTATAAGGGAGAGTAGTGCTCACATTCTTTTGAAGTGTAGAAGAGACAAACATAACGCTTTGAATTGATTATTACACCTTACATTAAACACTGAATTGAGATGCAACATCGCGATTCAATCTCTGTTTCGCTCTGGCATCGCTGTTTCAATCTCAACGACAAGCACTACTGTCTCACTCCCACTAATGAGTATATCTGCCTCGCTCGCACCAAAGACAAACACCCTTGTCTACCTCGCACGGGTGACTTCGTCTTGCTGAAAGGGACAGTTGCAGCCCATAACCTCGATGGGAACTATTCCAATTCAGGGAGATGACTTTAACAGAACCTGTATTCTACTTTTGAGCCTCTTATATACATATATATACTATATCCGGACTAATGTATTCCTGCATATAAGAATTCATATATCGAAGTTACACACGTTGAGAATGCAAGACACGAATAACACACACGTAATTGTAAGTTCATGCTATACTACTTCATTATACTGTTTCATAAGTTAAACGCGAAAGACGCGCCACTAATCCCACCAGGAGACGCGAGTCCCCACTCGCTGGGCCGCATGCTCCTCGCAACGATCCCTTAATCCCCCACTCGCTAGACCACATGCTTTCATGATTTTTCTAGTAAATATTTCAAATTGGTATAAATATTAATACACATTTTATATTTTAGTTAATTCTAAATACAATATCCCCTTAAGATAGTCCATTACATCTAAAATCCTATCTAATTTCATATCATTTTATAATGTTTTAATTAAATATTTGAAATTGGTTTATATAATTAAACTTACCATATATTTTAGTTACTTAAAAATAAATCATTCAATTCGCTTTTTCTCCATCGAGGCTTGCAAATCCCTCTTCGTTATTCTTATAATTCGTACTTTAGAAGGTATGTAGTACGTATTGATTGTCCGACGCTGGAAATACCTCAAACACTTCTGCTTTACGCAGCTTAGCGTACATGCAATCTCCTATCAAACTTATGTCTATTTTTTATTTTCTTCGGTTCTTAAACTATGTATAGTCTTCTTTCGGATTCGTCGCGATTAGATCGTTTTTTACAGTCATTTTAATGATCTTTTCCACTCTATGGTTGTTCTTCTTACTATCCCAGATTACCGATTTTTTCGATCAGGTCCCCCGTGATTATTATTCTATTTGTTTTCTCTTCCTTTTCCATGTTAACCTCAGTTTAGTTTATATATTCTTCGATTTCTTTCCGTTCCTGTTTGGCGAGAAATAGCAGGTTATAGCTTTCGTTCCTTCGACCATTGCATGAGCGATTCCGGTCGATGAGTATGTGGTGCCTTATGTGAAACATTTTCGATTAACGCCGGTTATCCATATCGCAGTTTCACCGTTCTCGTCTTGCAGTCAGTATTCTTCCATCTTGTGTGCATCCAATATTATCACCACGTCTGTCTCTTGAATCATTCGCATTTGCTGCATGATATCTTGCGCGATTCAGCATCTGTTGAGATCGATTTGTAGGACTTTCAATTCCATATTCGTTTCTCGTTCATTTCTATCAACGCCTTTCTGTTGGCCGGACAATTAAAGCTCCGGTAACGTGTCTGATGTGCGGATTCTTTCTTCCTACCTCGCTGCAGATGATACATTTCGGTTTATTCGCGATGCAACCGATCATCGTATAAATCGGGGATCCGCATCTTCTGCAGATTCCCTTAATATCTTTGACTTCTTCGCAATTTCTGCCGATATGTTCCAGTTTATGGCATTTGAAGCATCTCTCTATTTTCGGTAGTACTTTGCAGGGACAAGGTGTTAATGCTATTCTGAGTCGTTTGACCTTCTCCAGCTCTTTACTGTATTTCTGTCCAAATTCAACTAACGCGACTCGGTTCCTCTCCACATCTGTTTTAACAACTTGACCATTCTTTCCATTTTTTTCAGTCTTTGTTTTATGTACTCCTTCATTTCTTCTCTAGTCACCTAACGGGTATATGTCCCTTAGTTGGAGCATTATACTCGCACTCGTATGCGATTCTTCGAATTCTTTTTCCAGAGTTCCTTTTATCTCTTTTATTTTGTTCTCTATACCTGTTTTCTTGTTAAATTCCAGGATTATATCTCCCGCTCTCGATTTTCTTGCGTCATCTTTTCCTATTTCTGTCGTTTCTTCTGCTTTTCCTCATCCCATTGTTTGTCCTTGAATGCTTACTGCTTCTTTAATTGTTTCATTTTTCTTTGTACCGTCCGCAACTAGTTCCATCATGTGTTTGATCTCAGTTTTTTTTATATGCCTGATGTTTCCCATTAATGATTTCTAATATGTCATTAACTTCGTCGTATCCTCGCCCATAATATCTATCATTACGTCTGATGTGTGACTGCCTATTCTTCTATGTGAAAGTGAGGACGTTATTCTCATCGGTAGCTTCTCCATTATCCTGATCTTTCTTTTTGGTTCCCTTACTTCGGCTCCTGATGCTTCTCCTTTCGTGTCTGTGTCTTACGAGGCTTTCTTTTTCTCCTTTATATATGCATTTCGTATCCATTTCTATTTTCCTATATTTTTATGTTATCGACTGGGGGCTCCGAACCGTCTGCTCAATCTTCAATCGCCACGACTCGATGGGGCTGATTCCGTATCCCGAGCCAGCATCACCATTCAGCAGTATATGCACAGCAGCCTCACTCACTTCGGCAGTGCGGCCCGGGGGGGGGGGGGGGCTGCAGGCCCTCGACCATCCTACTGCCTGCTCTGATACGGGCGAGGGACACCCAGGACCACTTGAACTGCGACCAACATCTATCTTATACTCTAACCGATTCATCGTTAAGCGTTTTCCATTAAGCTTGCCGGGATCAGTGATATTGATTCGCTCAATCTAAATTATATTTTTCTCTTTAAGTTTCTCGATTTTTTTAGTTTCTCTCACGATATCGTCTATTTCGTTGTACCTTGCCCGGACGGTATGTTATATAATCTGTTGTTCGATATTTGTAGGATTTCCTCTTAATAAATGCAATGCTTCCACAGATTTTCTTTTTCTTTTCTTTAGTTACGTTGTTGTTATTTTATCCTCTCTATCCTCCACATTTCCTTTCTGCACCATCCCGAAACCGGCGTTATACGATTACATCATGATGGCGCCCCGGTCTCGCTACCCCGAGATCGAGTGTTCTCCCTTGCATCTGTTGATTTGTATATGTGACATATTGGAGAATATTTCCACTTATCCTTTGTATTTTTCGAATTACGTTTTAATTAGATGTATATTAGATACGCGTCAAAATATCGGACTTCCGTACGATTTTTTAGTAAAGTCTTATTCTTTTCCGACTGTTCGTTTTCATTTCACGATAGGCGCTCCTGTATTCGATGCAGACCCGCTCCAATTGAATCAGCCGATTACTATATCATATTACGTGAATAAAGGTTCAATCGGAGCGGATCTCTGCCACTCCGTAACTATGGAAAGCTTACTGCATAGCCTCATCCCTGTGAAAGTTAGCGTAGTTAGGTTACGCTAGGTTAGGTTAAGTTGGGTTATGTTTGCGAATGTTTGTAGGTTGCTCAGTTATTTTGGGTTAGATTTAAGAAGGCGTAGGTTTGATTTGTTTATGTTTATGAAAGGTAATGCTAGATTGTGTTAGGTTGGGTTAGATTTGAATGAAGGCAGGTTGAGTCAGATTAGGTGTAACTGAGGTTAGGTTGGTTTAAATTAAGTTTAGTGGATGTTAGATTAAGTTAAGCCAAGTAAGAGATGGATTACCGATAGCTGACAATGCCATCCGTTGATAATTCTTAAGTTCCCGGCTATTGGCAACAATATTGTTGCCCGCCATTATATCATAATTTATCGACCACACAGGCATCATTTACTGTCGTTATATCGTGAGTTACCGACCGCAGGCAACACCAGTCGTTCATAAGTCATGAGTTACCTACTATTGGCTGCTCCAGCTGTATGTGAAAGCATGCGCTGTCGGTTATTGGTAACACCAGTCGTATATAATTTATGTATTATTAAGCACAAGCAGCACCGTCGTTCGATCGCGAGTAACCGACCACCAGCAGCACCATCCATCGGCAACTTATAAGTTATTCTTAATGGGAGCACCCATCCGTAGGAATGTTGTGGATTTGTCGTAGTCCACGATATTTTCTTCTAATTAACTTTCACTGAGGATGGCTTTTATATAACAATTTTATTTAACAGCAACAAGTCTTTACAATTAAGGTAAACTGAAGTAGGAGCTAAGAAATACAAATCTAGATTTGGCAAAGGCAAATTGTGATGTGTACTCTTTGATGGCGAAGAAATAAGTGAATAATTAATTTGAAAAGCGTAGAAATTTGAAAGACGTCGCAAACGAGAGTCTCTTGTTTATAGATGACGTGAATTAATTTTGAAACAATTTCCTAACGAAAATGTACCCTCCGAGGAGCGGAAGTAGATGGCTGTGAATGTGTCTGCTTATATGCGGAAGTCGGTAACGTCGGTAACGCCACAATGTATTGACTCGTTTCGCCATCTCTTCAATCACTCCTGAAGCAGAATTGCGAACAGCTTGAGCAGTTTTCACAGAGATGACTCCACCGGTCTGACAACAACGAACGCCACATATTTCTCTTGGGTTCTCACAAAACCATTTGCCACGCAACTCAGTGCTGAAAGGGTTAATAATGCTAGCGCTATTACTTTAACCAGGCATAGAATCCATAGATATGAAAAATTATAATCTTATGAATAATATCAATTCTAGAGGATCATTTCTAGTGTAAGTATAAAAGTTCTGTTTTAGTTGTAGAAATAAAATTCACTAATATGACACTATACTTATTTTCAGGTCCAAGATATGCTTACCTTTATAAATATCAGCCTACCACTAACTATAAAAATTAAACAAATATGGTTTCAAACTCGTGTCGATTATCTAGTATCCAAGTTTGGAATCTTAATGTGTGCTCTTGGAAGGGCCGATGAATATGAAAATGATGGTATTGCTGTGAATGCAGACTTGTCAAAGACTGCAGTAAATTATATATATTTCTAATTTCATTTTTAAGAAAAATAATTCTCTCAATTTAAGATTGCCTTGCGCACGTGTTGTTTCAGTTATACATATGGCTGCGATAGAGATGTTAGGTGGTTCAGAATCACAAAATTATAGTGGGAAGCTGGAAATAATGGGTGATGCAATGTACGCATTTATTTTGCAAAGACAGTAAATCTGTTTCTAATCAGTCTTTAATCGATGAGGCAATATTAAAAAACTGAAGGGATGTCTGATTTTACCTATTCTGCGTGTAATACAGGTGTGAATAATTAACTAAAGATTTACAATTAATACATGAATGTATAATTTATATTTTAGTAAACAAATCAATTTATTTTACAGAATAAAAAGATTATTGTAAGATAAATTGTTGCCTGATTTTTTCCTAGAGGAGAATTTGGATAATTATGTATAACAATTGAAAAGAACGAACACTTTATACAGATAAATCAGAGGAAAAGATCATGCAAATATTAACTGTCATCCAAACTAATTTAAACAGCGAGTTTGTTAACAAAACTGTAAGCTCAAATACTATATTGTTCATTATGGTAAAAAAAAAATGTATTAGTCCTCGTACATTACAGAACATCATAGATCAGTCCGATTAATTGCCCAAGCAACCATAATTCAAGAGTTAATTAACATCATTTTTGCAAAAATTTACAATATGTAAATATCGTAAATTTTAATGGTGACGAAGCTGATACACGGTTTTTGGATCTTAAAAATGGTAAAAACCTAGTCCACCACTAGGTACAACATTAACAATGGATTTCCAAAATTTTCTCACAATGCTTTCTCATTAAAAAAATATATCTTTTACGTTCAACTTAATTGGAAATGCAAAATAATTTTACTAATAACATAATATTATATATCTTTCGGAGAATTAAAACTTGCATCGACAAAGCCGTAGTGGGAAAGTTGAAAATTAGGGGTGATCTACGAAAAGCAATGAAATTAGAGAAATTAATGGTCAATTTAAAGTCGAAACTTACTTTAAAAAATTAAATACCGTCTTCTTAGAAAGAACCGACATATTAACTATTTAAGGAAAAATTATTCATACTTATAAAAATTTTGTTACTTTTTTAAAAAGTTTAATATGATATAAAATATTTAAAATATGAAAAAAACTAAAATAAAATATATTTTTATATATTTTTGTAATTTATTTTCTAACGCTAAATGATAAACATTAAATAAATTACGTTTGAAAATATTAATTTATGGAGATTGAACTTTACTCATATATTTATAATAAAATGAACATAGTTATACATTTTCAATATTTTCTTTCGAAACAATGAGCAAAGATATAACGTACTTTCTTATTATAGTTGTAGCTGCTTCACAAGTTCTGAAAATGATAAAATAGACCAACGCCAGCAAAAAGTCTAATGTTTCATAATTATTTTATAGTTGAAAGATTATCAAGCTTTATGCCTGGATGGTTGCTTATATACAAGTATAACTGCCAAAATGAAATGAGATCACAAAGTGACATTTACACACCTGCGTGCTGCAATTTTGACGTATTTAAATTTCTGTAGCAGTTGCAGAAGTACCACGTAATAGGTTTCATAGTTAAAAAATGGCATAAGATTTTCTGTAGAATATCAAGTGGATGTAAAGCTGCTATTGCACAGCAGACAGCATTCTTCACTGGAAGAATTTTTCTTCGAATGTGTTGACTCCAGATTTATTTGAATTGTTCTCGTTTAGAACACTAAAACTGAATGACATGTCCCTTGACACAGTAGGCCGTTAACCACGATACCCAGCAGATTCAAGGTTCCTTTATCTGAAATTAAGGCAGGCCTTCTTTGTTTCCAAACTTCTTTACATTGCGTTATATTCTTAAGACTCTTTGTAAGAACAGAAACGCTACATGGATTAAAAAAGTGTAATAGTTTAATTTATATAATGTTGAACATTTTAAATCCGTTTACGTCGCTTTGCTTGTTATATATGTTTATCACCTGGCGCTAAACCAACTACTACTGCCACCATTTGGAAATTACACCAGATCTAATGAAACATGCTTAGATTGCAAATGTGTATTTACTGTATCCAGAAGAAATGAAATTACGTTGACAGAAGTACCAGCTAGTTCTCCACGCCTATCTGAAACAACATTATATCATCTTGTTAAACAATAATATATTAAATGTGACTTGGACTTTTATATTTGAATTTATAAACATCGAACAAATAAATATGTTTTTCTTGCTATTCATATCATTATACTTTCAGTAATATATTATGTGCTGTCATTTGATATATTAACTGCTTAATTGTATTTTGCAACGAACCTTACGCACTAAACACTGTTTTTACTCCTCATACGAGTGGATAGTTCTTCGTGTTATATTCTTATATCGCTTTGATTATAAGATTGTATGATATTGTTTTTATGCAGTCATGTATAATTATGTACATACAAATTCGCAATTAAGTAGCTATGTGTTCAAATTTAATTCCAAATAATGCTCTAGAAAGCATCCCAGATAACAAACTGCAAGATGGTGGCGACACCTATACCAGCACTATATTGCCACTTCTGAGGAGTGTCATCTGATCCGTAGCCATTTGTGACCGAATTCATTAGCTAAAATGCCAGAACGTGTTACCAGCACGTTCTAGATAAGCGTAGCAGACCGTATGAATCGCGCAGCACCAGGACCATCATGATATGCGTGTCAGCGCACCATTCATGAATCTTCTCAGCAATGACGTAGGGTCACATTTGGTAATGGGGAACCTCTGCTTCCATACAAATTAGAACCGTTAGATGTCAGTAGATGTTCAACATATGAGTATTGTTAGACATTTTGATAGTCGTTTTCCTATATTTATAGTTATTGAGAGAGTCGTATATATTTCTTTCAACCCGTCATAAACTAAAAATATTATTTATAAAAAAGTATTACTAAGAATATAAAAATTAACGCTGTTGCGTCCCTAACTTCGCCTTGTGTAATTTCTTAAATAACATGCTGTGATCGTATTTAATATAACCCTCAATTGCATGAATTTGTAACGATGAATTAAGGAAAATGCCTGCGCCACTACCACGCGCGTAGCTATGGTGAGCTGATAGTATCATTGACACGGCCGTGTAGCCCGTGTGCTATATCGCGGTGCATTAATAATGCCGTGGTACGAGTGTCGTTCGTTGCTCGTTGTTTACCAAACATAGGTTGTTTGCAAACCTATGACCGGTTACTTTCATTTTTTAAAATGAATTGATATGTTCATTCTTCCGTAATATGATAGAGAGTTTTAAAACGAGTTCAATGACCTGCAACATGAAGCCATTGAAGGTTACAAAAAGTAAAGAAAGGCGATAATGCTTACGGTTTTGATAGTAAATGAGACATACGTATTGTAAACAGTGGTGGAATGCGTAATGTTTACTGTTTACTTCACTGTCAATAAACACTCTTCGAAGGGCATTTTAATAATTTGCAGGATAAGTTAAACATGATAAGATTAGTATTGAAATATCGGTTCGATTACGTTTGCTTAGGCTGTTCTTTGTGTCGTCCATTTTATAAGTACTGAGCTGCGGATACCTGAGGACAGCTCACAAAATTGTTGAACTATGAAAGATTATCATTGTGAAATTGAATCAAAAGGTATTTAAATTCCATTAGATTGCAAACAAATCTTAATATTCCATTTTAAATAGTAAAGTAAAATACTCGTTACAAAACTACAAGAATGGATACATACGTCACTAAGATAAAAAATTATTTACAAGAATTAGATAAGAATATCTCAGCAAATTTTCAACATTAAGTTAGCGAACCAAGCAATAGGTTGTCAGTAATTACGAATATGAAAAATTCTTGAACATTTCAACAGAAAGATGATCTAATCAGTAGATAGAAAAATCAAACAGATTTATTGTCTGCCCTACACCAGGACGGTGATCAGGCGTGCTTCCTCATCTAGACGGGTATACGCGACGGAATCTACCATCTAACAACTAGTTACTCCCACCTCACTGAAAGGGGCGATGGAAAAATCCAGATGTGCCGCGGCGCCTTTCCCAGCGGGCGAGTCCTTCAGCTACACCGTCGGAGAGGACGAATCCTAACCGCCGGAGCACCTACGGGGAACCTCGGGGAGGCGAACTCGCTACGTATACGCGAACACGCTCACTCTGACCCTTTTTGAATTAGGATGCATCATTTGGCCAAATTTATAGATGATCCAGACTGCCAGCCCAGTCTATTCATGTTTGCCCTACGAAAGTGTCTCGGACTAGCTTGAGCAAATCGATAATGCACCAAACCTCCGAGTCCAGTTTAATTCGATAACCCCAGAGCCCCGTTAGCCACCGGGCAAGCCCGGCGCCCAGGTTCCACCACGAGGAAGTGGGGATGGGTACTTCCTGGACACCCAGGTTCTGGAACCCAGAAAAATCAAACATTCAATTTCAATTCCAGAATACAACTGTGATGTCCGCCGAACCTCCCGGTACCTCCTACACCCCCCGGCAGAACCGCATACAGCGTCTGCCGCCATTGCAGAGACGAACATACCGATACACGGTAACACAGTCTGATCACCGAACTAAGGCAGCCACCCTCGCACCAAGGAGTTGAACCACACGGTCGCGCCTCGACGCGCATACGTCAGACAGTTGGAGCAGACACCAACCATAGCTTCCGCACGAGGACCATTTCACGCACCACGATGGTCGCCCGCAGTTACGCACACATATTCGTATTATACTCATGTCTATAACCAAGCGAATTCTAGTATTTAAGCATACGGCACTCTATGTACAAACAGGACGCAACACACAAGTATAGCATAAGTCATTTCATGTGTAATCATAATTTTAGAAAGCGTATTATTCATAATTAGAGCCGCGCCAGCTCACGCCGGCCGCGCACGTCTCACCACGACCGTCCGCACCATCGCGAGTGTCGAGCGTCCGCCCCACTCCAAGGCCTAGCGACTCGCGTTCCCGCGCGATCCGAGGAGGTCGCTGATCCGCGAGTCAACGGAGAGATCAAGCCCAGCGCTCGATGAGTACAGATCGATCCAAGCGCTCATCGCGACCGTACCTATCATGCCTCCGGGCCTTACTCCACCTCACTTGAAGATGTTTGCTATTTCGGTACTATTTTAACTCAGAATTCAAGTTGCTATTTCCAATTCTAACTTTAATTTTATTCTAAATCAATGATTCTAGTACTTAGTCATTCTTAGCATAGGGCAGTAAAGTGTAAGCTTAGGTTTTACTTAGAATATATTTTATTTTTACCAGTATTTACAATCTCTCATTATTCTCGAAGCATTCCTTGCCTTATATTAAATTAAATTCATTACGATACGAAGTTTTTCACGAGTTCACGCGTCTTCCAAAATCATTCAAGGAGTTCTGACCATTAGTCACGCGTAGTTACCGACCAGTTAGAGTGGCCCTCCGCTTAGCTGCACCAATCCACAGTTCGACTAAGGAGAACATATCCATCGTTTTCCATATCTCTGGATTGGCAAACTAGAGCGGTCCCCTCCGCTAGTGGATCCGTATCTGGTGTTTTGGAATCTGATTTGAATGCGCTTTTCCGCTATGAATAAACGAACTCGACGCGTGGGAAGGAAGAACTTCCCGCATTCTCCAGTGCGCGAATACGTAGATACAAGCAGTTACTCCATCGTCGACTACTGTTCCGTCTCATCTCCTGCTGTCTGCCGACCGGACAGCCTTTCTGCATCGCCGCCTCCGTCCCCGATCCGCACCAGAGATCAGCCTGCCTGGGTACTCGTTCCATTGTCGATTCCGCCTCACAGCCCATACGCAGGGTCCATACAGGGGAAGATCCTCGCCGACGACGATACCTGGAACGAGGTTAGTAATTAGCGGTTTCCAAGATTTCGAAAGTAAATCCCCTTTTTTATATACTTCCTTCCGTGACTTTCGCGCAGTTTTCCGCGTTCCAAAGAGAACCCGGTCTTCGACGCAATTGTGCGAGCCGAACCGCTCGAGGCTGCGTGTTACTCTGAAAACCGGTTAATTTTCCGCGACCCGAGACGTGACATATCTATAAGAGGTAAAATATTTGGAAAACTTTAATTATAGTCTTCAATGCAAGCAGTTGGACAGTATTTCAATTTTTAAGAAAATTGATGAAAGTCAACCATTTTCAAATGGTCAGGATCTTTGCTGTTTGAGCACTAAGTGACTAACAATTAAAGCTTATGCAGACCCGTTTATAACCGAGTTACTAAATAATAATCAACACTTAGTAATCATTTAAGAACTTAAACGATTACACCTCGCATACATATAAAAATATTGAAAACGTGAAGTGTAAGTGGTTTATCAAAAATTCTTCTAAAAGTACGGACGAAGCCAGTAAGTGTCTTTGTTGAAGTAAGCAAGTTCTAACGTTTTAAGCAGCGCGATGGCCCTTATCTGCCTACGTTTCATAGCAAGTAAGTTCTGAAGTTCTATGAAATATGAATGAGTTCTCAAATTCTCAGTTCAACATTTAAAATTATGTATGTTCTATATATTTATGTTAAGTTTTGGTCCCTATCAGTTTATACGATTCAGAGTACGTAAGATGCAAAGTTCTATGCAACATGATTTCGCTTCGGATTTCTGCGTTCGATAGTAGGCACTTTCTAAATCTCCATGCAACGCGATGAAACTTCACAGTCCTACGTTTCAAAGTAATTCCTAAAGTTCCACGAAAAGGGATGTCGCATATGAGTGTCTACACGTCAGAGTAAGTAGCTAATAACAAATATTTTGTGCTACAAGATGGTGCTTCCCATTTCTACGCTTCAAAGCAAGTATGTAATGTTCTATGCATCGCATTATGTTTACCTGCTTCTACACTTTAGAATAATGTGAATGCTCTAATTCCCTGCAACGGAATGGCCCTACATAGTGTCTACGTTTCAGAGCAATAGAGTTCCTATGCTCCATGCAATGCGATGGCGCATCTCATTTCAGCGTTACAAAGTAAGTAAGCAGTAACATTCCATGCATTGCATTATGCTTATTTGCTACCACACTCCAAACGAATGTGAATTCTACAGTTTCAAGCAACAAGATGGTGCTTCATAATGTCTGCATTTTAAAACAATAGGATTCTAATGCTACATGGATTGCAATGGCATCTCATTTCAAAGTTCCAAAATAAGTAGGCTGCAATTTTCTATGCACTACAATATACCGATCTGCTTCTATATTTCAAAAGAAAGTGAAATCTATAGTTCCTTGCAACGGGATGGTGTTTCAGTGTCTGCGTTTTGAACGAGCAGAGTTCTGATGCATATGCATCGCGATGATGCATATCATTTCAACGCTTCAAAGTAATTAGGTTGTAATGTCTTATGTATCACATTATGCCTCTCTGCTACTACGCTTCAAAAGAATGTGAATCTTACAGTCGCTTGCATCGGGATGGCAATTCATAGTATCTGCTTTTCAAACCAATAGATTACTTTGTGCATCGCGAGGGCGCATATCATTTCAGCGCTTCAAAGTAAGTAGGTTGTTATGTTCTACGCATCGAAATCTTCTCATTTGCTTCTATGCTTCAAAATAATAAGCTAAATTAATTAAATTCAAAAGCTAAATTAATTTCCCGTTTGAAGGATGTTGACCCAGACGGAACGTGGATAGATGACAAGCTGAAGGAGGTTCGTGAAGATAATGAAGGGTCGTGTGTTGATGTATCATCAAACGTGCAGTCAGCAATGAATTTACAGCAACGAGAAATTGGTTTTTCCATAAAGGAAAAAGAATTAGCAGAAAGTGAGTTAATTATGTTGCGCCTTGAGTTAGATGCGATGCGTTGTTAGTGGCGGTGACAATCTCTTGGCATTGAATAATGGCAATGAATGTAATGTTTTATCTGAAATTAGTTAGCGGCGAACGAATATTTCGGCAGTTGCAAATGTACTTTGTAAATTTGATGGCAAATCTGGTGATTGTGAAATTTGGAAGAAGCAGATCAATTTGTTGAAGACGATATATAAATTGGAAGATGACGTTACACGATTACTTATCGGTATGCGACTGAAGGGAAAAGCACTTGAATGGTTTCATTCGAAACCAGAATATATAACTATGCTATTCAACCGACTGTAGGAAGAATTAAGAGTTACGTTTTATCATCCACAAAGCAAGTTTGAAATAAGGAAGGAATTTGAAGAGCAATTGTGGAAGAAGAACGTGACATTTCATGAATATTTGCACGAGAAAATCATCTTTAGAAATCGAGTACCAATCAACGACCATGAAATACCTGAATACTTGATTGACGGCATCCCCGATGAAATGCTCAGGAGCCAGGCGCGTATTCAACAGATTACAAAACCCATCAACTTTCGAAAGCGTTTGAAGAGGTAATTCTCCGAGATCAAGGTTTGTCGAGTGCACAAATGTCAACAAAGTTTGAAAAGTGTGAAGACAGTTTCAATAGAAATGAACGAAAAGAGGTGGTCAATGTGGGTGAGATAAAAGAGTTTACCGGTAATATTGTACGATGTTATAATTGCGGTGAGCATGATCATATTAGCATGAATTGTCCAACGAAAGATCGCGGTGTAAACTGTTTTATATGTCAAGAACGTGGACATATTGTATCGAAATGTCCCAAAAAATCTAAAGCGAGTGAAGAGAGCTGCGCGACATTAAGAGGTTCGCACCGAAAGTATCTCAAAAATGTTTTACTTAATAGATACGAGATCGAAACATTAATCGATTCAGGAAGTGATTTTAATTTAATTCGCGCAGACGAATATATTAAGCTTGGTTTTCCGCAATTACGACGCAATTACATTTCGATGGTATAGATTCAAAGAATGATACGACATTTAGTGAATTTCAAGTAGAAATTACCGTAGATGGGCACTCATATTCGATTTGTATACAAGTAATCTTCAATACCATTGTTCGGCACAAGCTGTTGATAGGAATGAATTTCTTAAATGTAACCTATGTTAGCATTAGAGGTGGTAAAGTAAACTTTCGTCCATTACCAAAAGTAACGCGCAAAATTGTTGAAAGAGAAAATATTGTACCGGAAATATTTAAAATAGATGTAACGAGTGACATGTTAGAAGTAAATTAGCGAGTGGCAATAGAATATCTTGTTAGTAATTACAAGCCGAGTAAAACCTTTAAACCTGAAATTGCAATGAAATTAATATTGAAGGCGAAGAGTCTATATATCAATCGACGAGACGATTGTCAGCGTCGCAAAAAGTGATTGTTAATGTGCGACAGGATAAATCAAGTCGAAAGTATACAGCATTTATTGTACCAGATGGTCATCATGAATTCATACGAGTCCCTTTTGGTCTATGTAATTCAGCAGCAGTTTTTCAAAAATTTATAAATACCATATTTAGAGATCTTATTTGAGACAGAATATTTCTAGCATACATACATGATTCGATTATTTCATCAAATGATATTGATAGTGGGATCAAAAATCTTGAAAGGATTTGAATTTTTGCGAGCGGAACTGGTTCAATACTCAGCTGAGAAAAGTGTTGCTTTCTGCAAACTTCTGTCCAATTTCTCGGGCATGTAATCAACAATGGTTATGTTCGCCCCTCACTAAAATTGATGCAGTCCGACGGTTTCCAATGTTAAACACGTACAAAGTTTTCTAAGACTAATCGGGATTTTCCGTAAATTTATTCGTGAATACCCTGTAATCGCATGACATTTGTCTAACCTTCTGCGAGCGAATGCTTAATTTTGTTTTGGAGCAACTGAAAAGGAAGCATTCACACGACTTAAGCTTTTATTGAGTGAGAAACCAATATTGAATTTGTATCAAGTAGAAGTAAAGACGGAGTTGCATACAGATGCTTCTGCGTTAGGATACAGATCGATTTTATTTCAAACAAATAACTAAGATCAACCTTTTCAACCTGAATATTATTTTCTAGTTGTATCGGGTAAATGCTTTTACAAAATTTACATGGCTTTATGCTACAAAATCTATTACTACAGCTTAAGTTTTGTCACGCCTGAAGAAGCAAGCGACTATTTTCTGTATTCCGCGTCGTATAATTTCTGATAGGGGAACCGCTTTCAGTGCAAATGTTTGCAAGCAATATTGTCAAGAAGAAAATATAGAATATGTTTCAAATACAACAGGAATTCCTAGAGCTAATGGTCAAGTTGAACGTCTTAATAGAACATTCATACTATTGTCAGCAAAATTAGCTGCACCTGAGCTCTGTGAATAATGTAAGTACTTAGAAGTAGATCAACAATGTTTGAAATCAGCAATACATCGAAGTATTGGTAGGTCACCATATCATCTTCTCTCTGGGTCACATTCGCGTCTTAGAGGTCATCTTGACATCCGACATATACTTGAAAAGGAACGGATCATACGTTTTCAAGATAAACGCGATGAAGTACGACTTCAAGCAAGCAAAAATATATCCAGGATCCAACCACAGAATAGGCGAACCTTTAACAAGAGTAGACGAAAGGCTAGAATTTATCGTGAAGGAGATCTAGTAGCAATTAAACGTATGCAACAGAGTCCTGGTCTAAAAATAGCTCATAAATATTTTGGACCGTATGAAGTTACACAAGTTTTACGCAATCAACGATTTGTATTTCGAATGGTATGGGAAGGAGAAGGACCCTTACAAACATCTACATCAGCAGATTCTTTGAAATTGTGGATCGACGAAATCAATGTTGATTTATCTGAAATCGAAGACGACATGAATGAAGACATTCGGGACAAACGTTCATGCAGGACGGCCGAGTGAAGGATAACGAAATTATCTAAATCTGAAAGCTAATCAATAATTCAAGTTTCAAATGTTACGTGCATGGAACATTCTAGAATGCGAGAGAGCGAATGTGCGGAATAAATGATATTTCTGGTATATGTTTTGACACGATGAAGCAGTTGTTGATTAGCAGTTGTAGGAGTAATATCTCAGTTGAAAGGAACTATCTAATCATTTTCAAAATCTTGTAATTGTCTCTAATTAATGAGTTTCTTACATTACGCATACAAAATTATAGCTAACTTAATTCGATACAAACAAATGAAATGCGCAGTCGCATTGCATGGAGAACTAGAATCCTATTGTTTTGACATGCAGACACTGTGAAAGATCACCCTGTTGCATGGAAGCGTATAATTCACAACCTTATGATGTGTAGAAGCAGATAAGCTTAGTGCTATGCTTAAAGGATTACTGCCTACTTACTCTAAATGTTGAATCGAGATGCGTTATAACATGGCATGCAGCATTAGAACTCTACTGCTTTGACATGCAGGTACTATGAAGTGCCATTCCGCTGCGTGGAACTGTAGAATTTACATTCTGTAGAAATGTAGAAGCAGATACGCATAATGCCATGCATAAAAGATTAAACGCTGAAATGTGGTGCACCATCGCAATGGATGAAGCATCAGAGGAAGTTGCATGGAACTGTATAATTCAGATTCTGTAGAAATGTAGAAACAGATAAGCATAAACCGATGCAATGAGCATTAGAACTTACTGTACCTATTTTGAACTGTTGAGATGAAATCCGATATCGCGATGCATGAAGCATTAGAAACTAAATGCATCGACACCTATAAATCTAGAAACGCTATCTCTTAACAAGGAAGTGTAGGATTCACCTTCTATTGACGTTAGAAGTTGCGAGGAAGTATAGACATCACATTCCTTTCAAGTGCAGAAGCAGAAAAGCATAGTGAGATGTATAGAGCACGAAAATCTACATAAGTACTCCGAACTGTTGATATGAAATGCCATATCGCGGTTTATGAAGCTTTGAAATTCTATTGCTTCGATACATGGACTGCTAGACACACTATTCCGTAGCAAGATAGTATGGGATTTACATTCTTCTCAAGTTCAGATGCAGATACACAATAACGCGTTGCATTGTATATTACATCTTATCACGAAACAACGAAGTGAAATGCGACATCGCTTCGAATGCACGACTAGAACTCTACTGCTTCGACACGTTGACATCTACAAACCGTATCCCCTCGGAAGGATGTGTAGAAATTTCATTTTTTTGAAGCGTAGAAACAAATATGCATAATGAAATGTATAGAGCATAATAATATACTTACATACTACAAACTGTTTGTATGAAATGCGATATCGCGATTTATGTAGAATTAAAGATATGTAGCTTCGATACGTAGACACCTAGAAACGCTACCCAGTAGCAAAGAAGTGTGAGATTTACATTCTTTTGATGTGTAGACGCAGATACACGAAACGCGTTGCAGTGAACTTCTTATCATGTAACATTGAATTGTGATGCGACATCACGTCGAATGAAGTATTAGAACCCTATTGCTTCGACACATAAACATCTACAAACACTGTCCCTTTGCAAGGGAGTGTGGAGTTCACATTCGTTGGCAATGTAGAAAAGATAAACGTAACGCGTTGCATTAAATATTACATCTTACATTAAACATTGATTTAAAATCGCAACATCGCGATGAATGTAGTTCCTTACTATTTAAAGTGAAACATTGAGATTTGTTTACAATCTAATGGAATTTAATTACCTTTTGATTCAAATTCTTCTTATAAAATGGACGACAAACGAACAGCCTAATCAAAAGTAATCAAACCGATTTTTCAATACTAATATTATTATGTTTAACTTATCCTGCAAACTATTAAAATGCTCTTCGAACAGTGTTTACTCACTTCCTTCCACCACTGTTTGCAATACGTATGTTTCATTCACTATCAAAACCGTAAGCATTATCGCCTTTCTTTACTTCTTGTAGCCTTTAATGGCTTCATGTTACAGGTCGTTGAACTCGTTTTGAAATACTCTATCGTATTATGCAAGAATGAACATACCATTTCATTTTAAAAAATGAAGGTGATCTTCAAATATCCAACATACCTCCACTTACAAAAGACTATTTTCATCAACGTCTGGGTCCTTGATACAATTTTATATCAGCAAAAATTTCTATGGAACTTATTGTTTCGAGAATATCTGAGGTGCTAATTATCACTGCGCAACCCTGTATATTGCTATGGATGTACCCAACAAGGCAACGATGAACAAAGTTAAATTTAATATTATGATGTTTATTATAATACTTATAATATATTTGTTTTTCTGGAATTTAGCCAAAAAACAGTGTTCACGATGTCGACAGATGAATGCATTTGCCTTACAATTACAAGAGCGGACAGTTTAGAATGTAGAATATTTATTTTTTGCGCTAACTGAATCATTGCAAACGTTAAGTAAAGTACGTGCCTTTCAAAACAGTCAGATGCAAATTACCATACAACGTTTCCAAGAAATGGTACATGCCACTCTTTTTTAATTCCTGTTTTTGTAATCAGAGCAAACTTAATTGAAATATCCTCAAAATTTGAAGACAAAAAGTTATTATAATCTTACGCAACATATATGATGGTGATAAAGGATAAGTATACGGAACTGAAAGTGGAAAGTAGCGAGCAGAAAAATAAACTGACGGAACAATAAAATCTGTTAAACAAAAAACTACTGCACAAAATCAGGTATAATAAATATTACTTCTGCTCAAAAGCTATAATAAAATTGGACCGAAATGGATATAAAACAGGCAATAATATTTAAACGTTCTATTATATGGAAAGGCAAATATTTCAACGAGAAAAAATGTATTACTTACAAATTACTTATGTTCGCAGAGATCTCACTAATTCAGGCTTCTTGTCTTGCAGAACTAATCATTCATTTAACATGGAAAGGAATCGAGGAATTGTAAGAGATTTTGATATTTCATAGCCTCACTCGATACGTCGATTGGATAACGTAAAACATCGGAAACTAATTGCATCTACACCTTCAGACCTTAAATATATAATTGCAACAACATATTTAATTCCATTCTAATAACATGTTTCTAATTATTTATATCTATGCCTAATAAATATATTAATCGAATAAGTTGCTTTACAAAAGAATAAAAGAATCTGAGTATTACAAATCTGAGCATTACATAACGAACATGCATTACATATATAATGTTTTATGTAACAAAAGATGAAGACCAAAAAGATCGTACATAAGTTAAATCCACAATGCGGTCATAGAGATGCAGAAGCGGCAAAAATTCCAAGCAATAATTAACAAAATTCAAACAGGGGAAAGTGAAAATTCATCTCCTTGATGATGATAAGAAACAAGTCTGCCTCATGCACTACAATATCCCAAGCAGCCAGCGATTGGCACGCCAATGACAACGGATGGAACGAATTCCGTGACAGAACTGTGCAAAGACAGTGCACCTACACAGCTTTCGTAACGGCATACTATTAGTACTGGGGCGACACTTGTATCACGGCACTACTAATGCACCGCGCTATAGCACACTGGCTACACGGCCGTGGCAATGACACTATCAGCACACCATAGTTACACGCGTGGTAGTGACGTAAACTGACATTTACTAATAGGAAAATTGATTCCACAAAAATTATAAGCGAATATGAAAAATTGCTAAACCAAGCAGTTTATTTATTTTGATTCCAAAATAGATACACCGGCACGAAACAGAAATGTAAAAACTCGACATTATTATTCTCTGTAAACTAGCTCAATACGGCGATTTTTTTGATAAAGTCGTTAATTACTTTATCATAAAAATATATACATTTATTTTATATGTATTTTTCTCAATTGATCGTTACAAATTCATGCAGTTGAGGGTTATATTAAATACGACGACAGCATGTCATTTAAGAAATTACATGAGGCGAAGTTAGGGACGCAACAGCATGAATTTGTACTTTGTAAATAATACTGTTCTTATAAATAATATTTTTAGTTTATGACGGGTTGAAAGAAATATATACAACTCTCACAATAACTATACATATACGAAAACGACTATCAAAATAAATATTAATACTCATATGTTGAACATCTAACGGTTCTAATTTGTATGAAAGCACAGGTACCCCATTACCAAATGTGGCCCTACGTCATTGCTGAAAAGATTCATGAATGGAGCGATGATACGCGTATCACTATAGTACTGGTGCTGCGTGATTCACACGGTGTGTTATGCTTGTTTGGAACGTGCTGGTAACATGTTCTGGTATTTTAGCTAAAGAATCTGGCCGCAGATGGCTACGGATCAGCTGAAACTCCTCGGAAGTAGCAATATAGTGCCGGTATGGTGTCGCCGCCATCTTGCCCTTTGTAATCTGGGACGCTTTTCAGAGCATTATTCGGAATTGAATTTGAACACATAGCTACTTAATCGCGAATTTGTATGTACATAATTATACATGACTGCATAAAAACAATATCATATACTTTTATTACCAATGCGATATAGGAATATAAAACGAAGAACTATTCATTCTTATCAGGAGTAAAAGCAATGTTTGGTACTCAAGGTTCGTTGTAAAATATAATCAAGCAGTTAATATATCAAATCACAGCACATAATAAATCACTGAAAGTATAATGATATGAATAGTCAGAAAAACATATTTATTTGTTAGATGTTTATAAATTCAAATTTGAAAGTCCAAGTCACATTTAATATATTCTTGTTTAACCAGGTGATTTGGTGTTGTTTCAAATAGGCGTGTAGAGCTAGCTGGTACTTCTGTCAATGTAATTTCATTTCTGCTGCAACCTAAGCAAGGTTTCATTAAATCTGGTGGATTTTCCAAATTTTAGAAAGGGATGATGGTAGTAGTAGTTGGTTCCGCTCCAGGTGATAAACATATACAACAAGCAAAGCAACGTATTTAAAAGCAACGGATTTAAAATGTTCAAGATTATATAAATTGAATTATTACACTTTTATAATCCATGTAGCGTTTCTGTTCTTTGTAATTTACAAGGAGTCTTAAGAATGTAACGCCATGTAAAGAAGTATGGAAACAAGGAAAGCAGACCTTAATCTCAGATAAAGTTGTGGCGACCACCGTAGTCGCCTTTGCACCCCGTGGCGCAGGGCGGAAGAGCACACTTAACCCTCGAAGCGAAGAGACTGGAGACATTAAACATATTGAGGATGATTTCTACGAACGTGCCCCCTCCTTTTCGGCATCGAAATGAGGGGGTGACAAGCAGATAAAATGTGAGGGAAAGGAGCCCTCAAGATCAGTATGTTTAGAGTGAGCTTGAAGCTACGTGCCTAGCGTCTCTAGCGTTGACTTTCAATCTGTCTTTGTTGAAATAAATTATTTTGTTATATACTTCCGAGTGTTATTCAACCACACCCACGGGTTTCCCAAATTGGTGACCCCGACGTGATTTACATATAAAAACGGGAACGCGTGAGTGCGTGGTAGTTATCAGTTTTTTTTTTTTTTTAACATTCGGTGAAATTATTATATACACTAACATGGAGGACGCCTTCAATTCCACCATGGTTGACGTTTCCTTGGCGGAAGGAAGTAGGGAGGTAATTAACCTCGCAGCAGCTCCGATTAAGGTACCCGCATTTTGACCCCAGAAGGTAGCCCTTTGGTTCCATCAGCTTTAGGCACAATTCGCGATAGCGCGAATTACTAAAGATGAGACGAAGTTCGGGTACGTTGTGGCTCAATTGGAAGGTAAACACGCTGAAGAAGTAGAGGACATCATTTGCAACCCACCGGCCGCGAAGAAATATGACACAATCAAGGCCGAATTAAATAAACGCCTTTCCGACTCGGATACTACCCGAGTCCGGAAATTGTTGGAGGCCGAAGAAATGGGCGACCGTACGCCTACACAATTTTGGCGGCGGCTGAAAGAGTTAGTCAGTTCCGCCGTCAATGAAGAATTCTTAGTGGAGATGTGGAAAAACCGGTTCCCCACGAAGATGCAGCTGGTCTTAGCCGCCACATCCGACAAGGACGGGGCTAAGCTGGCAGAAATAGCGGACCGGGTCCACGAAATTCCAGTAGCAAGCGAAAGGGTTGCTGCTACCTCTCAATCGTCGGAGATAGATACCTTACGCGGCGAACTAAACAAAATGAGTGCGCGGTTAGAGGCGTTGTTAAATGATCGCGAACGGTCTCGAAGGCGCTCGGTTTCTCGCGATAGGCGAGGAAATCGGCCTCGCAGCAAAAGCCGCGACAAGCAGAAATCACTCTGCTGGTATCATTATCGGCATGCCGAGCGTGCGGCCCGCTGCATCCCGCCATGCAAATGGGCCGGTCCGAAGCCAGGAAACGAGTAGAACCGTCAGGTGCGAACGCGGCTGAGCTTGACGGTCCCATGGCCCGCTGCATTTTCATAACGGACCGAGATACGCGCGTTCGATTTTTAGTGGACACCGGCGCAGATTTATGCGTATTTCCGCGTTCGCGAGTGCAGGGAAAGCCACCGCAAGCAGACTATTCCTTGCATGCGGCCAACGGCACCCCCATCGCGACGTACTGTACGGTCGTTTTAAAATTAAATTTTTCTTTACGCCGTGATTTCGTGTGGCGTTTCGTAGTGGCAGACGTCGAAACACCAATTATTGGTGTAGATTTCCTGGCATATTATAACCTGTTAGTGGATCCGCGGAATAGACGTTTAATTGACAAGACCACAAACTTATTTACGTGTGGTGTAACTGTGCGCAGTGGTGCAGGTTCGGTGAAAACAGTTATGGGGGATTCAGCATACCATAAACTTTTGGCTGAATACCCAAACCTCACCAGGCCACCTGTTTTTGGCCCCGAAGAGGTTAAGCACACAATACAACATCACATCGAGACAACGCCAGGACCGCCTGTCTACAGCAAGCCATGTCGCCTCGCCCCGGATCGGATGCAAGTAGCCAAGGCCGAAATTGACCTGCTGCTCCGGCAAGGCGTTATCCGGCCCTCGAAGAGTCCCTGAGCATCACCACTGCACCTGGTGCCAAAGAAGGACGGCAACACGATACGTTCTTGTGGGGACTACCGGGTCCTAAACGCGCGTACAGTACCCGACAGATATGCACCTCCACATATCGAGGATTTCGCGCAAAGCCTGCACGGCAAGACTATATTTAGCAAAATAGATTTAGTTCGCGCATATAACCAGATACCCGTCGCGCCGGGTGACATAGAAAAAACGGCTATAGCCACCCCTTTTGGGCTTTTCGAATTTATTTTTATGCCGTTCGGTCTGCGGAACGCGGCTCAAACTTGCCAGCGCTTCGTAGACCAAATTACTCGCGGACTCGATTTCGTCTTCGCCTACATTGATGATTTCCTTATTGCGTCGGAAAACGAAGCCGAGCATAAGGAACATCTCCGAATTTTATTTAATCGCCTATCAGAACATGGAATAGTGATCAACGCGGCAAAGTGCGTTTTCGGGGTCGAGGACATTACATTCCTCGGCTTTACAGTTACCCGCGACGGAATTAAACCTTTACCCGAAAAGGTAGAAGCCGTCGCGAATTTCCCGAAGCCCGCAACTATTAGAGTTCTGCGGAAGTTTCTAGGCATGGTAAATTTTTACCGCCGTTTTATACGGAGCGCCGCACGGATCATGGACTGAATCTGCGGAAAAGGCTTTCCATAGTATAAAAAAGGGTCTAGCCGAGGCCTCGATGTTGGCGCATCCGATTCCAGGTGCGCCAATAAACATTATGGTGGACGCGTCCGACTATGCTGTCGGCGCAGTCCTCCAACAGTTCGCGAATGACGCGTGGCAGCCATTGGCATTTTTCACGAAAGCCCTTTCCGCACCTCAGCGAAAATACAGCGCTTACGACCGCGAGCTTTTAAGTATTTATGCCGCGATCAAGCGATTCAGACATCTAGTAGAAGGACGAAATTTTACAATCTACACTGACCACAAGCTGCTAACATTCGCATTTCGATAAAAATTGGAAAAATGTTCGCCAAGACAATTTCGATACTTAGATTTTATAAGTCAGTTTACTACTGACATACGGCACGTTAAAGGTACGGATAATAACGTAGCAGACGTGTTGTCGCGTATCGAAACGTTAACTTCAGCCCCTGATTACAAAACTATCGAGCAAGCTCAGGAACAGGATCAGGAGCTGAAGGATATTTTACTTTCTAATCCCTATTCGTTGGATTTAAAGAAAATTAATTTCCCCGTGTGCAATGCTGCATTATATTGTGACACGTCCAACGCGTCTATTAGGCCGTATGTACCCGCATCCTTGCGACGGGCCGTTTTTGAAGCCCTTCACGGTCTTGCCCATCCGGGAGTACGCGCGGGCCAACGACTTGTAGCCGATCGCTACGTCTGGCCGTCTATGAACAAAGACTGCAGGACATGGACGAAGCATTGCATACCGTGTCAGCGAGCGAAGGTCACCAGGCACGTTACAACCCCTACGGTCGATTTTAAAGATTCCGGTCGTTTTGACCATATACACGTCGACATCGTAGGGCCTTTACCTTCTTCCAATGGTTTTAAGTATTGCCTGACATGTGTCGACCGTTTCTCTCGCTGGCCGGAAGTCATGCCCATTACCGACATTGACGCACAGACTATCGCTACGGGACTTATACACATTTGGATTTCTCGATTTGGCGTTCCCTTGAGAATAACCACTGACCAGGGACGCCAATTCGAATCTGGTTTATTTAAAGAACTAGCACGTTCAATTGGTGCTACTCACTTACGGACGACGGCTTACCACCCGCAAGCAAATGGCATGGTGGAGCGTTTTCATCGCCAGTTGAAGGCCGCAATAAAATGCCACGAGACCGAAGACTGGGTAGAAATTTTACCTATCGTTTTGCTCGGTATTCGGTCAGCTTACAAGGAGGACTTGAGTGCGTCGGCAGCGGAGATGTTATATGGCAACGGCCTGCGACTGCCTGGCGAGCTTTTCGAAACTAATAGAAATGAAGCATCTTCGGAATTCGTACGTAAATTACGAGGACACTTCAGCAGATTAAGGCCTTCTGCCATTACTCGTCATGGGACGAGAAAAACCTTTATTTTTAAGGACCTCGCCACGTCGCCATACGTTTTTCTCCGCCACGACGCAGTCAAAGGTCCCTTGCAGCCCTCTTACGATGGGCCCTTCAGAGTAGTACAACGTGGCGACAAAACTTTCACTCTTGAGATCAAGGGTAAACAAGTTAAGGTTTCCGTTGATCGTCTGAAACCCGCCTTCATAATGACTGACGATGGAGACGACCCACATGTCGAACAACGACATGACAGTAACGCACGGAACAATGACGAACGCAGAAACGCACCGACGACGCGACAGGACCAGGACACGACTACCACGACCGACTATAAGACGCGATCCGGTAGACGTGTCAGATTTCCCGAGCGACTACAAGTCGGCTTATAACTTCATTTTTTTTTCCTTATTACAATATATTAGGAATGGAAGTATTTTTTTTTTTTTTTTGTATGGCGTTCATTTCATTTTACTTTAACTCTATGTGTTCCGTGTTATAACGAAGTCGTAGATATATACTTATATACCATTATATTAGCATATGAAATAGTTTTTTTTTAAGGATAACTATCCTTCAAGCGACACTTAGTGATATAAGCGTAGCGTGAACTGGCGTGACGGTTCGTACGCTCATATTTTTCTTTTACGTCGTAGAACTATTTTTTTCGTGTATTATATTTCTTTTCTTTCTTTTTTTTCTCTCTTCTTTTGTCCCTTAGCGCTATCACTGGTAAGGGGGTGATGTGGCGACCACCGTAGTCGCCTTTGCACCCCGTGGCGCAGGGCGGAAGAGCACACTTAACCCTCGAAGCGAAGAGACTGGAGACATTAAACATATGTTTGACTCCAAACTTTCTCTTCGTCTTCGAGGGTTGAGGATGATTTCTACGAACGTGCCCCCTCCTTTTCGGCATCGAAATGAGGGGGTGACAAGCAGATAAAATGTGAGGGAAAGGAGCCCTCAAGATCAGTGTGTTTAGAGTGAGCTTGAAGCTACGTACCTAGCGTCTCTAGCGTTGACTTTCAATCTGTCTTTGTTGAAATAAATTATTTTGTTATATACTTCCGAATGTTATTCAACCACACCCACGGGTTTCCCAAAAAGTAAACTTGGATTTGTTGGATATCGTGGTTACCGACGCGCTGTGGTAAGGGATATGTCATTCAGTTGTAATTTTCTAAACAAGAACAATTCAAATAAATCTGGAGTCGACACATTGGAAGCAAAATTCTTCCAGTGAAAAATGCTGTATGCAGTGCAATAGTAGCTTCACATCGCCTTGATATTCTGCAGAAATTCTTATGCCCTTTTATTCGATTTACTAGAATCGAAACTATGAAACCTATTAGGTGGTATTTCTGCAACTGCTACCACAAACACACACACACACACAAAATCCATCAAGATTGAAGACACTGTGTATGTATTGGAGAATGCGTACAAAAAGAAAGGACTATTACATAAATAAATTGGAGAATTCCACTTATAATTGATAATTAGATTATAAACATTTATATGATTTTATCAGAAATTTATATACGTCAAAATTGCAGCACTCAGGTGCGTAAACATCATTTTGCGATCTCATTTCATTTTGGCAGTTATACTTATATATAAGCATCCATTCAGGCATAAAGCTTAATAATCTTTCAACTATAAAATAATTATGAAACATTAGACGTTTTGCTGCCGTTGGTCTATTTTATCATCTTCGGAACCTGTGAAGCAGCTAGAACTATAATAACAAAGTGCTTTATATCTTTGCTCATTGTTTCCAAAGAAAATATTAAATATGAATAATAATGTTCATTTTATTATAAATGTATGAGTAAAGTTCAATCTACATAAATAAATATATTCAAGCTTAATTTATTTAATTTTTGTCATTTAGCGTTACAAAATATATTAGAAAATATAATATAGTATATATATAAAAATATATTTTACTTTAGTTTTTTTTATATTTTAAATATTTTATATTATCATATTAAACGTTTAGAAAAAGTAACAACATTTTGATAAGTAGGAATAATTTTTCCTTAATTAGTTAACATGTCGGTTCATTTTAAGGAGACGGTATTTAATTTTTCAAAGTAAGTTTCGACTTTAAATTGTTCATTAATTTCTCTAATTTCATTGCTTCTCGTAGATCACCGCTAATTTTCAACTTTCCCACTACGGCTTCGTCGATGCAAGTTTTAATTCTCCGAAAGATATATAATATTATGTTATTAGTAAAATTATTTTGCATTTCTAATTAATTTGAACATAAGAAATATATTTTTTAAATGAGAAAGCACTGCGAGAAAGTTTTGAGAATCCATTTTTAATGTTGTACCTAGTGGTTGACTAGGTTCTCCTCTCCCTGCCGCACCTTTCTACCATTTTTAAGATTCAAAAACCATGTACCAGGTTCGTCACCATTAAAATTTACGAAATTTACATAGTGTAAATTTTTGCAAAAGTGATGTTAATTAACTCTTGAATTATGGTTGCTCGGACAATTAATCAGACTGATCTATGATGTGCTGTAATGTAGGAAGACCAATAAATTTTTTTTAACATAATGAACAATATATTATTTGAGCTTACAGTTCTGTTAACAAACTCGCTGTGTAAATTAGTTTGGATGACAATTAATATTTGCATGATCTTTTCCTCTGATTTATCTGTATAATTTGTTTGTTCTTTTCAATTGTCATATATAATTATCCAAATCTATATGTTCCAAATTCTCCTCTAGGAAGGAATCAGACAACAATTTATCTTATCAATAATATTTATATTCTATAGAATAAATTGATTTGTTTACTAAAATATATATTATACATTCATGTATTAATTGTAAACCTTTAGTTAATTATTCACACCTGGATTATATGCATAATGGGTAAAATCTGACATTCCTTCAGTTTTTTAATATTGCCTCATCCATTAAAGATTAAGTAGTAACAGATTTACTGTCTTTGTAAAACAAAAGCGTACATTGCATCACACATTATTTTTAGCTTCCCACTATAATTTTGTGATTCTAAACCAACGAACATATCCATTGCAGCCATATGTATACCTGAAACAACGCGTGCGTAAGGCAATCTCAAATTGGGAGAATTATTTTCCTTAACAATGAAGTTAGAAATATATATAATTAGTGCAGTCTTTGACAGGAGTGCATTCACAGCAATACCATCATTTTCATATTTATCGGCCCTTCCAAGAGCACACATTAACATTCCGAACTTGGATATTATATAATCGACACGAGTTTGAAACCATATTCGTTTAATTTTTATACTTAATGGTGGGCTGACATTTATTATATGAGGATTTGTGCCTTTCTTTAAACATGGTAAGGATAGTTTGGATCTGAAAAAAAGTGTAGTGTCATATGGGAGAATATTATTTCTACACCTAAAACAGAACTTTTTTACTTACATTAGAAATGTTCCTCTAGAATTGATATTATTCACAAGGACATAATTTTTTATACTTATGGATTCTATGCCTGGTAGATGTAATAACGCTAACATTATTATCCCTTTCAGTACTGAGTTGTGCGGCAAATGGTTTTGTGAGAACCTATATGTAGCACCCGTTGTTGCCAGACCGGTGAAGTCATCTCTGTGAAAACTGCTCAAGCTGTTCGCAATTCTGTTTCAGCACAGATTGAAGAGATGACGAAACGAGTCAATACATTCCTACGGATGGATGTTTCCATTAAAAATAACGTATAAGTTACCGATGGATGGTGTTGCCTGCGGTCGGTAACTCACGATATATCGACAGTAGATAATGATTGCGGTCGATAACTTATGACATAATAACGGATGGTATTGTCAATAGTCGGGAATTCAAGAAATATCGAAGAATGGCATTGCCAGCTATCGGTAATCCATCTCTTACTTGGCTTAACTTAATCTAACAACCTCTAAACTTAATTTAAACCAAGTTAACCTCAATTACACCTAATCTGACTTAACCTGCCTGCACTCAAATCTAACTCAACCTAAAACAATCTAACATTATCTTCTTTAAACCTAAACAAAACGAACCTACGCTTTCTTAAATCTAACCCAACATAACCGAGCAACCTACAAACATTCCCAAACGTATCTCAACCTAACCTAACCTAGCGTAACCTAACTAAATCTAACACAATCACACTTTCATCTCGGGACGGAAGCAGCCTCCGCAACATTCCCAGGGATGAGGCTATGCAGTAAGCTTTCCGCAGTTACGGAGTGGCAGAGATCCGCTCCGATTGAACGTTTATTCACGTAATATAATATAATAATCGGCGAGTTCAATCGGAGCGGGTCCGCATTGAATACAGGAACGCCTTCGACTAAATGAAAACAACCAATCGGAAAAGAATAAAACATTACAAACAAATCGTACGGAAGTCAGATAATTCGACGCATATCCAATATACATCTAACTAAAACGTAATTCGAAAAATACAAAGGATAAGTGGAAATATTCTCCAATATTTGACATATACAAATCAACGGATGCAAGGGAGAACACTCAATCTCGGGGTGGCGAGACCGGGGCACCATCATGAAGTAATCGTACAACGCCGGTTCCGGTATGGTGCAGAGAGAAAATGTGGAGGATAGAGAACATAAAATAACAAGAACGTAACTAAAGAGAAAGAAAAAGATCTGTGGAAACATTGCATTTATTAAGAGGAAAACCTACGAATATCAAACAACAGATTATATACCATACCGTCAGGGCAAGGTATAACGAAATAGACGATATCGTGAGAGAAAATAAAAATATCGAGAAACTTAAAAAGAAAATAATACTTTAGACTGAACGAATCAATATCACTGATTCCGGCAAGCTTAATGAAAAACGCGACTACGAATCGGTTAGAGTATAAGATAGATGCTGGTCGCGTTTCAAGTGGCGCTGCGTTCCTCGCCTGCATCAGGGCAGGCAGTAGGATGGTGGTGGGCCTGCCCCCCCCCCCCAACCTCCACCACCGGCCTAAGCGAGGCTGCTGTGCATATGCTGATGAAAGGTGCTGCTGGCTCGTGATTCGGAATCAGCCCCGTCGGGTCCTGGCAGAAGATTAATTGTTGGGCAGGCGGTTCGGAGCCCCCTGTTGATGACACCAAAGGATAGGAAAATATAAAAGAGGAAAAGAAAGCCTCGGAAAACACAGGCACGAAAGGAGAAGCATCAGGAGCCGAAGTAAGGGAAGCAAAGGAAAGGGCAGAATAATGGTAAAGCTACCGATAAGATTAACGTCCATACTTTCAAATAGAAGAATAGGCAGCCACACATTAGACGTAATGATAAATATTATGAGCGAGGATAGGACGAAGGTAATGATATATTAGAAAACATTAATGGGAAACATCAGGTATATAAAAAAAACCTGAGATCGAACACTAGATCGAACTAGTGGCGAACGGTATAGAGGAACGACAAAAATACAAATAGATGAGGCAAGAAAATCGAGAGAGGGTGATATAATCCTAGAATTTAACAAGAAAACAGGTATATAGAACGTAATAAAGGAGATAAAAGGAACACTAGAAACAGAATTCGAAGAAAAACATACAAGTGCGAGTATAATTCTCCAATTAAGGGACATATACCCGTTAGGTGACCAGAGAAGAAATGAATGATTACATAAACCGAACACTGAAAATAATCGAAGGAAAGGATAGCGGTATAAACGTCAAGTTGCTAAAACAAACGTGGAGAGGCAACCGAATCGTGTTAGTTGAATTTGGACAGGAATACAGTAAAGAGTTGGAGAAGATCAGACGACTCAAAATACC
Organism: Xylocopa sonorina; assembly: GCF_050948175.1. NCBI lineage: Eukaryota > Metazoa > Arthropoda > Insecta > Hymenoptera > Apidae > Xylocopa > Xylocopa sonorina. The sequence continues at coordinate 365,378 of NW_027490136.1, read as the reverse complement.
ATTAACACCTTGTCTCTGCCAAGTGCTACTGAGAATCGAGAGATGCTTCAAATGCCATAAACTGGGACGTATCGGCAGAAATTGCGAAGAAGTCAAAGATAATAAGGGAATCTACAGAAGATGCGGATCTCAGATTTATACGATGATCGGTTGCATCGCGAATAAACCGAAATGAATCGTCTGCAGCGAGGCAGGAAGAAGGAATCCGTAGATCAGACACGTTAGCGGAGGTTTAATTGTCTGGCCTACAGAAAAGCGTTGATAGAAAAGAACGAGAAACGAATATGGAATTCAAAGTCCTACAAATGCGAATGATTTAAGAGACAAACGTGGTAATAATATCGGAAGCACACAAGATGGAAGAATACTGACTGCATGACGAGAACGGTGACGTTGTGGTATGGATAACCGGTGTTAATCGAAAATGTTTCATATATGGTACCACATATTCCTCGACCGGAATCGTTCATGCAATGGTCGAAGGAACAAAAGCTATAAGCTGCTACTTCTCGCTTAACAGGAACGGAAAGAAATCGAAGAATTTATAAACCAAGTTGAGGTTAACATAGAAAAGGGAGAGAAAGCAAACAGAATAATAACTGCGGGCGACCTGAATGAAAAATCGGTAATCTGGGGTAGTAAGACGAACAACCATAGAGAGGATAAGATCATCAAAATGGCTCTAAGAAACGATCAAATCGCGATCAGTCCGAAAGGAGACCATACATACTTTAAGAACCAAAACAAGTAAAAAATAGACATAATGTTGATAGGAGATTGCATATACGCTAAGTTGAGTATAGCAGAAGTGTTTGAGATATTTTCAGCGTTGGACCATCAATACGTACTACATACCTTCTGAAGTACGAATTACAAGAATAACGAAGAGGGATTTGCAAGCCTCGATGGAAAGAAAGCGAACTCGAACGATGCAAATAAATGATCGACTTATATAATATATAGATATTTATTTTCATTTAGAGGGGATGATCTATATTTAAGTAACTAAAATATATGATAAATGTAATTATATAAACCAATTTCAAATATCTAATTAAAATATCATGAAGTGATATGAAATTAGATAGGATTTTAGATTTAATGAAGTATCTTAAGGAGATATTGTATTTGGAATTAACTAAAATATAAAATATGTATTAATATTTATACCAGTTTGATACATTTACTTAAAAAATCATGAAAGCATGTGGTCTAGCGAGTGGGGATTAACGGATCGTTGCGAGGAGCATGCGGTCCAGCGAGTGTGGACTCGCGTCTCGTGGTGGGACTAGCGGTGCGTCTTTCGCGTTTAACTTATGAAATTGTATAATGAAGTAAGTGCAACATGAACCTACGATTACGCGTGTGTTGTTCGTGTCTTGGATTCTTAACGTGTGTAACTTGGATTTATGAATTCTTATATGCAGCAATACATTAGTCCGGATATACTATATATATGTATGTAAGAGGCTTAAAAGTAGAATACAGGTTCTGCTAAAGTCGGCTCCCTGAATTGGGAGAATCCCCATTGAGGTGGTGGGCTGCGACTGCGCCTCTTAGCAGAATGAAATCACTGGTGCAAGGTAGGCAAGGGTGTTCGTCGTTGGAGCGAACGCAGATATACTCGATAATGGGAGTGAGACAGTAGTGCTTGCCAGTCGGTTCTAGTGACACAGCGGTACTTGGTGCGTGTGAGCGCGTGCAGGTGTGCGCGCGCGAACGCTGCAACTGCCAATGCTGTATGCGAGCACGGCAGGTTCCCTGATTCCAGGGGTTGATGATAGAAGTGCAAGAAGGCTCATGTGTAGAATGGGTGGCAGGAGCTACGTACGACATTGCACTTGGAAACGCTATCCCATTGCATGAATTTGTAGAACTCACATTCCTTTCAAGAGCAGACGCAGATAAGTATAATAAAATGCATAGAACATTACAAATAACTAACCTTGAAACGTTGAAATGAGATGGGCTCTCGCGTTGCAGAAAGCATTAGAACTCTCATGCATTGGCACGCAGACACTATGAAACACCATCACATTGCATGCAACCGTAGGATTCATAGGATTCGTAAGCATCGAAGAAATAGAGTTCTAACGCTTCATGTATTACGACGACACAATTTACTCAACGTTTCAAAGCAAGTAAGTAGTAATGCCCCACGCAATGCAATATTCTCATCTGCTACTCCTTTTTAGAAGAACTAGATAACGAATATTTCATGCAACCTCGATGTCGCATCTTATTTCAATGCCGCATGATAAGATGTAATATACAATGCAAAACGTTATGCTTATCTCGTCTACACTTCAGGAGAATGTAAATGCCACACTTCCTTGCAACGGAATAGCTTTTGTAGATGTCTGAGTATCGAAACAATAGAGTTCTAAGGCTTCATAAAACGCGATATCGTATCTCATTTCTATGCTTCATGGTAAGATGTAATTCAATGCAACGCGTTATGTATATCTCGTGTACTCTTCAAAAGTATGTTAATGCCACACATGCTTGCTATGGAATAGCGTTTCTAGATATCTACGCATCGAAGAAGTAGAGTTCTATATCATCATAAAACGCGATATCACATCTCCTTTCTATGTTAGTTGATAAGACGTAATTCAGTGCATCGCGTTAGTATATCAAATGTATGTAACTGTATTGCTTCAATACATAGTCTTCTAGAAACGTTATTCCGTTGCAAGGAAGTGTGGGATTTACATTCTCTTCAAGTATGGACGAGATATACATAACGCGCTGCATTGATGTTACACCTTATAATGGAACTTAGGAATAAGATATGATATCGTGTTTTATGAAGAATTAGAACTGTATTGCTTCGATACATAGATATCTAGGAACGCTATTTCATCGCAAGGTAGTGTGGGATTTACATTCTTTTGAAGTGTTTACAAGATAAAATTAACGCGTTGCATTGAATTAAGTCTTATCATGAAACATAGGAATGACAAGCGATATCGTGTTTTATGATGTATTGGAACTCTATTGCATCGATACGTAGACATCTAGAAATGCTGTTCCGTAGGAAGCAAGTATGGGATTTACATTCTTTCAAAGTGTAGACGAGAAATACATAGCGTGCTGCATTGAGTATTACATCTCATCGTGAAACATAGAAATGAGATGCGATATCACGATTTATGTACCCTGTGAACTCTATTGCTTCGATATGTTAACATCTAGAAACGTGTTCCGTAGCAAGGAAGTGTGGGCGTGACATTCGCTTGAACTGTTGACGTAATATACATGACACGTTGCACTGATACTACATCTTACTGTGAAACATAGAAATGAGATGCGATGTCGCGTTTTAAGAGGCATTAGAACTTTATTGCTACGAAATGTAGATATCTAGAAATGCTATTCCGTAGCTAGGAAGTGTGGCATTTACATTCTTTTAGAATTTAGAGGAGACATACATAACACGCTGCATTGTATTTTACATCTTATCATGAAACATAGAACTGGGATACGATATGGCGTTTTAAGAAGCATTAGAACACTATTGCTTTGATACGTAGGCATCTGGGAACGCTATTTCCTAGCAAGGAGGTGTGGCATTCACATTCTTTTGAACAGTACACGAGATATACATAACACTTCTCAATGAATATTATATCTTATCATGAAACATAGAAATGGGATACGATATCGCGTTTTAAGAAGCATTAGAACACTATTGCTTTGATACGTTGTCATCTGGAAACGCTATTTCCTAGCAAGGAAGTGTGGCATTTACATTCTTCTGAAGTGTAGACGAGGTATACATAAAACTTCGCAATGAATATTATATCTTATCATGAACCATAGAAGTGGGATACGGTATCGCGTTTTAAGAAGCACTAAAAATCTATTGCTTAAAACCGTAGACATCCAGAAACGCTATTCCGTTGCTAGGAATCGTGGAATTAAGTAGCAAGGAAGTGTGATCCTTACATTCTTCTGAAGGGTAGACGAGACACACATAACGCGCTCCATTGAATAATACATTTTATCAAGAGACATAGAAATGAGATGCGATATCGCGTTTTATGTGGCATTAGACCTTTACTGCTTAGATACGTATAAATCCAGAAACGCTATTGCGCGGCAAGGTAGTGTGGCATATACATTCTTTTGATGTGCAGACGAGATATTCATAACGCATTGCACTGAATATTACATCTTATCATGATACATAGAAATGATATGATATATCGCGTTTTATAGGGTGTTAGAACTCTATTGCTTCTATACGTAGACATCTAGAAATGCTGTTCCATAGCAAGGAAGAGAGGCATTTACATTCTTTTGAGATGCAGACGAGATATATATAACGCGTTTCAATGAATATTAGATCTTATCGTGAGACATATGAATGACGTGCGATATCGCGATTCATGAAGAACTAGAACTCTACTACTTCGATACGTAGACATCTAGAAACGCTATCCTGTCGCAAGGAAATGTGGCACTTTCATTCTTTTGATGTGTCGACGAGATATACATATCGCGTTTGATTGATATTACATTTTATCATGAAACAAATAAATGAGATACGATATTGCGTTTCATGAAGAATTAGAACTGTACTGGTTCGATATGTACACATAGAAACACGATTCGGTTGCAGGGTAGCGTCGCACTTTCATTCCTTTGAAGTGTAGTTGAGGTATACAGAACGCGTTGCAGTAAATATTACATCTTATCTTGAGACATATAAATGAGATGGGATATTGCCTTTTATGAAGTATTGGAACTCCATTGCTTCGGTATATAGATATCTCGCAACGTTATTCCGCAACAAGGATGTGTGGGCATTACATTCTTTTGGAGAGTTGATGAGATAAACATAAGACGCGTATAATCATCGGATTGCGTGGCGTGCGAGTGGCGGGGCGCCAGAGTGGGGCGGACGCTCGGCCCGCGGAGTGAGATGGACGGTCGCGGTGGGCCACGCGCGTTCGGCGTGAGCGACGAGCGTCTGGCGCTCGCTCGGACGCTTTGCTTATATCCTATTTCGGTTGGATACACTCTTAAAGTTGGGACTACACATGTGATTCCTTATACTAGCTCGTGTGTGCTGTGTCATGTATGTACATCGAGTGCAGTGTGCTTAAATTCGAGGATTTGTGGCTCGCTCGTGCTCCAGCTGTCTGGCAGGTACGCATCCTGACGCGATCGTGTGTTCCAACTCCACTGGTGTGAGCGTGGCTGCTTTAGCTCGGTGATCGGTCTGTGTTACCGTGTGTCGGTATGCTCGTCTCTGCAATGGCAGCCGGCGGTGTAGGTATTTGCCGGGAGGTGTAGGAGGTATCGTAAGGTTCGGCGGACGTCACAGCAATATCAATGCAACGCATTATGTATATCTTGTCAACACGGGTTCCAGAACCTGGTTGTCCAGCATGTACCCATTCCCACCTCCTCGTGGTGGAACCTGGGCGCCGGGCTTGCCCGGTGGCTAACGGGGCTCTGGGGCTACCATATCGAATTAAACGGAGATTCGGAGGTTTGGTGTATTATCGATTGTCCAAAATAGTCCGAATCTTTTCGTAGAGCAAACATGAATAGACTGAGCAGGCAGTCTGGAGCATCTATAAATTTGGTCAAACTGATGCTTAATAATTCAAAAAGGGTCAGAGTGAGCGTGTTCGCGTACACGTAGCGAGTTCGCCTCCCCGAGGTTCCCCGTGGGTACTCCGGCGGTTAGGATTCGTCCTCTCCGACGGAGTAGCTGAAGGACTCACCAGTGGGAAAGGTGCCGCGGCACATCAGGATTTTTCCATCGCCCGTTTTAGTGAGGTGGGTGTAACAGAAAGGTAGATGGTAGATTCCGCTTGCGTATACCCGTCCGTGTGAGAAAGCACTCCCGATCACCGTCCTGGTTCAGGGCAGACAATATCATGTCAACACTCCAAAAGAATGTAAATCCCACACTTCCTTCGAAGGGTACAACGTTTCTAAATGTCTACACATCGAAGCAATAGAGTATTAATCCTTCATATAACGCGATAGCGCATCTCAATTCTATGCCTTATGATAAGATGTAATACTCAATGCAACGGCGATATGTACATCTCGTCTACACTTCAAGGAATGTAAATGCAACACTTCGTTGCTACGAAACAGCGTTTCTATATGTCTATGTATCGAAGCAATACAATTCTAATTTCTCATAAAACGCGATATCATATTTCATTTCTATGTTTTATGATAAGATGTAATATTGAATGCAACGCGTAATGTATATCTCGCCCACTCTTCAAAAGAATGTAAATACAACAGTTCCGTCATACGGAATAGCGATTCTAGATGTCTACGTTTCGGAGCAATAGAGTTCTAATGCTTCCTAAAACGGCGATATCGCATATTATTCCTATGTTTCATGATAAGATTTTAATGCCTCATAAAACGCGATATAGCATATCATTTTTATGTTACATGATAAGATGTTATTCAATGCAACGCGTTATTTATATCTCGTCAACACTTCCAAATAATGTAAATGTCACACTTCCTTACTACGGCATGGCGTTTCTAGAAGTGAACGTTTCGAGGCAATAGAGTTCTAATGCATCATAGAACGCGATATCGCATCTTAATCCTATGTACCGTGATATGATAAATATTCAATACAACGCGTTGTGTATATCTCGTCTACACTTCGGAAGAATCTAAATGCCACACATCCTTCCTTCGATATAGCGTTTATAAATATCTTCGTATCGAAGAAATATAGATCCAATTCATCGCAAAACGCGATATCGCATCATATTACAATGTACCATGATAAGATGTAATATTCAATGTAACCAGTTATGTTTGTCGGCCCTACATTTCAAAAGTTTGTAATCCTACCCTTCCTTGTAAAGGGATAGCGTTTCTTGATTTCTACGTGATGAAGCAATGGAGATGTTAGACTGCATTCAACACGATGTCGTATTTCATTTCTGTGTTATATAATAAGATCTAATATTCATTGCAAGTCGTTATGGTTATCTGCTTCTAAACTTCAAATGAATGTGAATCGTGAACTGTCTTATAACGGGATAGCTTCTCAAGATCTCTACGTCTCGAAACAATGGAGCTCTAGTACACCATTCTAGAAATGTCGCATCTCATTTCAATGTTTCATGATAAGATGTAGTATTCAATGCAACATGTTATCTTTATCTGCCTCTAACACCGATAGAAGGTGAATCCTACACTTCCTTGCTGAGGGATAGCGTTCGTAGATGTCTACTTATCGAAGCATTTGATTTCTAATGCTTCATGCATCCCGATATTGCATTCCATTTCACGAGCTGAGAGTTATTAACTAGGTTGTAATGTTCTATGCATCGCGTTAAGCTTATCCGCTTCTCCTCTTTTGAAGAATTTGAATCTCACACTTCCTTGCAAGGGGATAGCGTTTCTAGATTTCTAAGTGTCGAAGCATTAATTTCTAATGTTTGCATCGCGATATCGCATTTCATTTCAACAGTTCAAAATAAATAAGTATGTTGTAATGCTCGTTGTATCGGATTATGCTTATCTGCTTCTACATTTCTAAAGAATGTAATGAATGTAATGAATTTCAACGTTTCGAAGAAATTAAGGTAGAATCTGCTATGCATAGCACTATACTTATTAGCTGGAGCTCTTGAAAAGAATGTAAATTATACAGTTCCGTGTAACAGGATGGTGGTTTAAAATGTCTGTGTGTCAAAGCAATGGTGTTCTATTTCTCCATGCAATGCGATAGCGCAAATCATTTCAACGATTCGAAGTAAGTTAGCTGTAACTTTGTACGCTTTGCATTTTGTTGATCTGTATCTACACTTCATAAGTATGCGAATTCTACAGATAAATGCATTGGGATGACGTTTCATAGTGTCTACGTGTATAAGCAATAGAGTTCTAATGCTATATGCTGTGTGGTGGACTGTCTCATTTCAACGTTCGAAAGCAAGAACGTTGTAATGTTCTATGTATCGCATTATCATTACCTACCTCTGCACTTCAAACGAATGGAAATTCGACTGTTGCTTACAACGGGCTGGGGTTTCATATTGTCTGCTTGTCAAAGCTGTAGTAATCTAATGCTCCACGCAATGCGATGGCACATCTAATTTCTACGTTTGGCACGTTAACACCCGCGTGCATCACAGGTGAGTCGCACGTGTCTGTTGCGTGAGGCAGTGTGCATTTTCGGTGAGTCACACGCGTCTATTTCGTGGGCCGGCGTGCATCGAACTTATATTTCACAAAGTAGATAGTACTAAATAGGATTTTATTTCAATTCTCAGCATTATAAACTGACATTCTATATTTAAAACATAACAAACCAATATTATAAACCTAACTTAATTATTCAATTTTTTTATTTAATTTTTCAAAACATGTTGGGTAGAGTTCCGGTTGGCTCTTACAGATTTGGCCGTAACAGATTTTTACGTTTATCGCCTTATTCGCAGCATACTGTCTACCATTTATTCTAGATATACGTTTATAACATTCTTTACATCGCTGTCTAGTTTTTCTCGCGCGTCCTTGGAACGACCGCAGAAAATGTGTACGTTTCTTGGGCACTGCTTCAGTTTCAGATGATGTTTGTTCACCGTGATGATCCACTGTACTGAGGAGATAATCAATAATTTTTTCGCGGAAGTTTAATATTTTCATACCTTTGGTACTCCATTTTCTATGCATATAATAGACATTGACGAGAGAAGTCCCGCATACTAATTCGATAACTATTTTTCTATACCACTTTACTGTTCTGCGTAATCAACTGTGATAAGAAGACATCTGGTCGGATGGTCAAACCCTTTCTTAGCTTTGTTATAAAGAAACACAATGTCCGGTTTTAACTTATTGTTACCACCCTGAACAATGACACATTTGTGGTTTTCAGAAGTGGCTAGCATGCATACCGGCCTCTTATCCGTCCACTTTAAAAATTTAAAACCACTCCGATTTTGAAAATACATAAAGCTACCGCGTTGCAGTACCCGTTTTGCCTGCAGCGGAAGAAATTCTGTATTAACTTTTACTGTACTATAAATAAATGTTATTTTTTGCAGAAGTTTCTCGGCCAAAGGGACACAAGTATATGAACTATTTGCCTATAATATGCGGCTTTCGATTAATAATTCACCCTCCAACGTCATAACTGCAGCATGCGCATGTGCTTTCGCTATTCTGGTTGCATTATTTCCGGCGTAAATAAGAATATTATGTGTGTATCCTTCCGGAAGGCACAGTTTACAAAGTTTTGTACCATATCTGACAGTGAACTTTCCGTTCAGGCGGCGTCAGTCCCCAGGGACAGACAATCGATTTTTCGTTTTGACAACGTGGATTCTAGGGGCTGACAGCGAACTTCTTCTTCGGTCGACATTGATGCATCAGACCGGCACTGTAAAGGGTTAAATTAAAAATGACAATTAAAAAATTTATGCTAATATTTAATGAAGTTTATTAAAACATTTTAAACAAAGATGTGGCTGAGATTTGCACATTTTACAGTATGTAGTAACTTTCTTTGTCATTTTCCTCGCTAACTGGCGTCCGAATATTTTTGTGTTTGTGCTCTAACATTCAACACAATATTTTCGTACTTCACGCGCCTTTCCTTCCTTCTTATAAAATTTGTGAATTCGTCTACTGGTATAGGCCCTAATTGGGGTTTCCTCGTATGAATGTCGTGTGAGAGCATTTACCAATTCTTTTCGAAATGTAGTAATTAACATCTTTCTTCCTGTTACATTTTGGAACATATGTAACGCATTCACGACGACAATATTCAAAAGAAGGTCGAATGCCAGTTTTCTATATCATTTTAGTGACCTTTTAAGTGGACTGCTGTAAGCCCAATTGATAAGACCGATCAAACGCTGTTTTACCTTTATTATAATCAATAATAATTTTTGATTTGCAGGATACCCCTGTTCTTGTTATTACAGATTTCATTTCGTCAGAATGCTTGATCGAAAGAACTAAAACATCCCTCTTGTCTTTCCATTTCATTATTGTAATTCCTCTACTGTTCTCCTGAGCAATGACTTCTCCGCGTCGCAGTTTGGTTGTCACAGCTCGCACATTGGATTGCCTCACAACTTGGATTGCCTCTTCGATTTGGTCGAGGAGTACCAACCAAATGTGTGTTTTTTGTTATGAGTTTGTTTACTAAATACACACTCGTATAACAATTATAAATGTATAAAGTATGGCTTTTGTGAAACACATTTTCACATAAATTCATGACAACATCTCTGGGTGGTGTATTTTTTTTATCCAATGATTTGCCGGTGTAAATGCAATGATTATATGTGTAATGATTATCACAGCACAATTTAAGCATTTTTATGCCATATTTATGCTTTTTTTGCTTCATGCACTGTCTAAATATGATCCGTCTACGGAATGGTCTTACCGTCTCGTCGACGCATAACATTTCAACGGGATCATAATATTTTTTAAAATTTATATTTAATTCTTTTATTAATAATTCAACCGTTGAAAGACGGTTGGAAGCATCCACTTTTGTAATGTCGGCAAAATGCAACATTCTCAACAGAATTTGAAATCTGTCTCTACTCATAATTTTCCGCGGGAATGTTTGAATAAACAATGTATCCTTACACCAATACAGATACAAAGATGGGAGCTTTTCCAATCCCATCCACAAAACCACTCCAGAAAACCTCTTTATTTCGTCCTTATCTGTTAGCACCCACATTTCATCACGTTTGGAAGCGATTGTTCTTTGTGTCGCATAAATATTTGTTTGTTCGCTTATATGTTAAAATAATTTATCCTTCACATAAAGGCCGTAAAAATCTTCCACTGTGCAACAATTTTGCATTTCTTCATGAGCGAAGAAATCCCTCCCTACTTGAGGAAGGTATAATGTTTGGCTGGTTGTCTCCCGGATCAAACCAATCATTTGGATCATTTGTTTCAGTATTCCTTAGTGAACTACTAGATGAATTGTCACTATCTGAAGATGATAGTTGTATTACACGCCGACATTTGGTACAAATGTCCTCTCATCATTTTTAGTTGATGGATACCAAAACTTTTTCAAAATAGTCACTATAAAACTGAATTCTCTCTGCTGCAATAGGTCTTTATACTTCTGTGGCTTTTTCAGAATGACACTCGACTTGTATTTGCTCTTTCGCCTCTCTGGCATTCCCATCCCATTATTTTATGTTCACACATTGTGTACAAATGCATTGCTTGTATCATTTCGACAGTCCAAACGAAACGGATACAGTGTATTAAAGTTATCGTTTGTTTATACCCATTAGACAAGCATTCGGCATCAAGTGCTCACGCGCTGCCGCCTGAGCGAGAAGTGCAGCAAGATCGGCGTTGCACTCAACGTAATAATAGTATTTTCGAAAGTGTAAAGAATTGCGTTAACAACAATTCTAAGTTTATACAAACGATCCTCAGTCCTAGCCGTGGAAATAATGGTGAAATGAAAAGTATCGATATAAACCGATTGCGCTTCACCGCGTTTTTTATTCGATCATTTGTATACATTTCCTTTTAAATCTTATAATCTGATTTCAGGAAAGGGCGCTACAGCCAATATAAGCAGGACACGAATAAAAATGTTCAGTTCGTTCTCTGTCAGAGGCTTCCTGACCACTTGGTGTTTAGAAGAAAAGAAAATTTCAAAGTATACAATTAGATAAGCATAATGCTATACATGGCATTGTATGGAACTGTAGAATTCACATTCCTTTGAAGTGTAGAAATATATAAGCATAATACTATGCTTAGAAGATTACAACTTACTTGCTTTGGAATATTGGAATGAAATGTGTCATCGCGATATATGAAGCGTTAGAACTCTATTTCTTCGATACTTACGTATCCTATGAATCCTACGGTTGCATGCATTGTGAAGACGTGTCGTAGTGTCTGCGTGCCAATGCATGAGAGTTCTAATGCTTCATGCAACGCAAGAGCCCATCTTATTTCAACGTTACAAGGTAAGTTATTTGTAATTTTCTATGCATTGCATTATACTTATCTGCTTCTGCTCTTGAAAGGAATGTAAGTTCCACAAATTCATGCAACGGGATAGCATCTCTAAGTGTAACGTCGTGCGTAGCCCCTGCCACTCATTCCACACATGAGCCTTCTCGCACTTCCATTATCAACCCCTGACTTCAGGCAACCTACCGCGCTCTCCTACAGCACCGGCAACCGGCAGCGTTCATGCGCGCACACCTGCACACGCTCACACACACCAAGTACCGCTGTATCACTCGAACCGACCGGTATACATGGCTCGTTCACACCAGTCATCGCTGTTACAATCTCACCGAAGAGCACTATTGTCTCACTCCCACTAACGAGTATATCTACCGCGCTCGCACCAAAAACGAACACCCTTGCCTACCTCGCACCTCAATGGGGACTCTTCCAATTCAGGAAGCCAACTTTATCAGAACCTGTATTCCACTTTTATATATATATATATACACTATATGCGGACTAATGTATTGCTGCATATAGAAATTCATAAATCCAAGTTACACGTTATAAATACATATATATACATATTAATATTATATAATATATATAGTATATAATATTCTCTGTACCGTTCGCCAGAAAATTCGACCAAGTGTTCGATATCAGTTTTTATACATGTCTGATGTTTTCCATTAACGTTTTCTAATATGTCATTAGCTTCGCCGTATCCTTGCTCAGAATATCTATCATTACGTCTGATGCGTGGCTGCCTATTCGACTATTTAAAAGTGTAGGCGTTATTCTTATCGGTAACTTTCCCATTATCCTGCACTTACTTCGACTCCTGATGCTTCTCCTTCCTTGTCTTTGCTTCCTTCCGAGGCTTTCTTTTCTCCTTTATATACACTTTTCGTATACTTTTCTATTTCCCTATCCTTTTGTGTCATCGACAGAAGGCTCCGAACTGCCTGCCCAACCTTTAATCTTCTGCCAGGGTACGATGGCGCTGATACCGAATCTCGAGCCAGCAGCACGTTTCAGCAGCATATGCCAGCAGCCTCGCTCATGACGGGGGTGAGGGCTGCAGACCCTCCGTCATCCTACTGTCCGCCCTGATACGGGCGAGAAACTCGTAGGGCCACTCAACTCGCGACCAGCATCTATCATATACTCTAACCGATTCGTAGTCAGGCGTTTTCCATTAAGCTTGTCGTGATGAGTGATATTGATTCATTCAATGTAAATTAATATTTTCTTTTTAAGTTTCTCGATTTTTATACTTTCTCCCACGATACCGTTTATTTCGTTGTACCTTGTCCTTACGGTATGGTATATAATTTGTTGCTTGATATTACTAGGGTTTCCTCTTAATAAATGCAATGTTTCCACAGATTTTCTTTTTCTTTCTCTTTAGTTACATTGTTGTTATTTTATGCTTTCCATCCTCCACATTCCCTTTCTACACCATCCCGGAACCAGCGTTATACGATTATCTCAGGATGAAGCTCCGGTCTCGCTATCCCAAGATTGATTGTTCTCCCTTGCATCCGTTAATATATATAGGTCAAATATTGGAGAATATTTCCTCTTATCCTTTGTACTTTTCAATTTACGTTTTCGTTAGATGTTTATTAGAAACGCGTCGAAATATTGGATTTCCGTACGATTTTTTAGTAGGGTTTTATTCTTTTCCGACTATTCGTTTTCTACTACTCGCCGAAGGCGCTCCTGTATTCCATGCGGATCCGCTCCGATTAAACCCACCGATCATTACATTACGTTACGTGAATAAGCGTTCAATCGGAGCGGATATCTGCCACTCCAAACCTGTGGAAGACTTACTGCATAGCCTCATCTCTGGGAAAGTTCCGAAGGTTACTTCCGTCCCGAGATGGAAGTGTGGTTACGTTAGATTTAGTTAGGTTACGCTAGGTCAGTTAAGGTTGGGTTATGTTTGGGAATGTTTGTTAGGTTGCTCGGTTATGTTGGGATAGATTTAAGAAAGCGTATGTTTGATTTGTTTATGTTTAAAAGAGGGAAAGTTCGATTGTGTTAGGTTGGGTTAAATTTGAGTGAAGGCAGGGTAAGTCAGATTAGGTGTAACTAGGGTTAGCTTGGTTTAAATTAATTTTAGAGGATGATAGATTAAGTTAAGCCAAGAAAGAAATGGATTATCGATAGTTGGCAATGTCAACCGTCGATAGTTCTTGAATTACCGACTATTGGTAATACTGGCCATTATAATATCATGAGTTATCGACCTCATGCATCACCTACTGTCGATATATCGTGAGTTTTCGACCGCAGGAAACTCCAGTCGTTGATAAGTCTTGAGTTACCTATTATTGGTTACACCACTCGTGTGTGATATCATACGTTATCGGTTGTTGGTAACTCCAGTCATCGATAATTTATGGATTATTAATCACAAGCAACACCAGCAAGAATCACAAAATTATAATGGGAAGCTGGAAATAATGGATGATGCAATGTACAGTTTTATTTTGCGAGGACAGTAAATCAGTCTTTAATCGATGAGGCGATATAAAAAAAACTGAAGGAATGTCTGATTTTACCCATTATGCGTGTAATCTAGATGTGAATAATTAAATAAAGGTTTACAATTAATATATGAATGTATAATATATATTTTAGTAAACAAATCAATTTATTTTGCAGAATATAAGTATTATTGATAAGATAAGTTGATGCCTGATTCCTCGCTAGAGGAGAATTTGGAACAGATAGATTTGGATAATTATATATACAAATTAATTTAAACAACGAGTTCGTTAACAAAACTGTAAGCTCAAATATTATCTATTGTTCATTATGTTAAAAAAAATTTATTGGTCTTCGTACATTACAGCACGTCATAGATCAGTCTGATTTTTTGCCCAAGCAACCGTAATTCAGAAGTTAATTAATATCACATTTGCAAAAATTTACAATATGTAAATTTCGTAAATTTTAAAGGTGATGAAGCCGGTACACGGTTCTCGGATCTTAAAAATGGTAGAAAGATGCGGCAGGGAGAGGAGAACCTAGTCAACCACTAGGTACAACATTAAAAATGGTTTCTCAAAATTTTCTCGCAATGCTTTCTCATCAAAAAAATATTTTTTACATTCAAATTAATTAGAAATGCAAAATAAATTTACTAGTAATATAATATTATATATCTTTCGGAGAATTGATACTCGCATCGGCAAAGTTGTAATGGAATAGTTGAAAATTAGCGCTGATCTACGAAAAACAATGAAATAAGAGATATTAATGGTCAATTAAAAGTCGAAACTTACTTTGAATAATTGAATATCGTTTTCTTAAAAGAAACCGACATATTAACTAATTAAGGAAAAATCATTCCTACTTATAAAAATTTTGTTACTTTTTGTAAAATTTTAATATGATAATATAAAATATTTTAAATATTAAAAAGCTAAAGTAAAATATATTTTTATATATTTTTCTAATATATTTCGTAACGTTAAATGATAAAAATTAAACAAATTGCGTTTGAAAATATTGAATTATATAGATTGATCTTTACTCATACATTTATAATAAAATGAACATAGTTATTCACATTTAATTTTTCTTTTTTTAAACAATGAGCAAAGATATAAAGTACTTTGTTGTTATAGTTCTAGCTGCTTCACAAGTTCCGAAAATGATAAAATAGACCAATACCAGGAAAAAGTCTAATGTTTTATAATTATTTTATAGTTGAAAGATTATCAAGCTTTATGTCTGGATGGATGCTTACATATAAGTATAACTGCCAAAATGAAATGAGATCGCAAAGTGATATTTACACACCTGCGTTCCGCAATTTTGATGTATTTAAATTTCCGATAAAAGCATATAAATGTTTATAATCTAATTATCAATTACAAATGGAAATCTACAATTTACCCATGTAATAGTCATTTCTTGTTGTACGCATCCTACAATACATACACAGTATCTTTAATCTTGATGGATTTCGTATGTCCGTGTGTGTGGGTGTGTGTGTGCGCGCGCGCGTGTATATATAGCAGCAGTTGCAGAAATACCACATAATATGTTTCATGGTTTCGATTCTTGTAAATCGAGTAAAATAACATAAGATTTTCTGTAGAATATTAAGGAGATGTGAAGCTGCTCTTACACTGCATACAGCAATTTTAACTGGTAGAATTTTTCTTGCAATGTGTCGACTCCAGATTTATTTGAATTGTTCTCGTTTAGAAAATTAAAACCGAATGACATATCCCTTAAAGCAGCACGCCGGTAACCACGATACACAACAGATCCAAGGTTCCTTTATCTGAGATTAAGGCCTGCTTTCTTTGTTTCCAAACTTCTTTACATGGCGTTACATTCTTAAGACTCTTTCTAAGTTACAAAGAACAGAAACGCTACATGGATTAGAAAAGTGTAATAGTTTCATTTATATAATCTTGAACATCTTAAATCCGTTTACGTTACTTTGCTTGTTGTATATGTTTATCGCCTGGCGTTGAACCAACTACTACTGCCATCATCCCTTTCTAAAATTTGGAAAATCCACCAGATCTAATGAAACCTTGCTTAGATTGTAAATGTGTTTTTACTGTATCCAGCAGAAATGAAATTACACTGGCAGAAGTACCAGCTAGTTCTCCACGCCTATTTGAAACAACATTAAATCACCTTGCTAAACAATAATATATTAAATGTAAATTGGACTTTTAAATTTGAATTTATAAACATCTAACAAATAAATATGTTTTTCTTACTATTCCTATCATTATACTTTCAGTAATTTACTATGTGCTGTGATTTGATATATTAACTGCTTGATTGTAATTTACAACGAACCTTGAGTATCAAACACTATCTTTACTCTTGGTACGAGTAGATAGATCTTCGTTTTATATTCTTATATCTCATTGATTATGAAAGTATATGATATCGTTTCTATGCAGTTATGCATAAATTCAATTCCGAGTAATGCTCTAAAAAGCATCCAAGATAACAAACGGCAAAATGATGGCGACTCCATACTAGTATTATATTGTCACTTCGGAGGAGTGTCAGTTGATCCGTAGCCATCTGTGACCGGATTCGTTAGTTAAAATGTGAGAACGTGTAACCAGCACGTTCTAGACTAGCATAAAACTCCGTGTGAATCGCGCAGCGCCAGCACTATTGTGAAACACGTGTCATCGCTCAATTCATGAATCTTCTCAGCAATGACGTTGGGTCACATTTGGTAATGGGGAACCTGTGGTTTCATACAAATTAAAACCATTAAATGTCACTAGATGTTCAACATATGAGTATTGACAGACATTTTGATAGTTGTTTCCCAATATTTATAGTTATTGAGAGAGTCATATATATTTCTTTCCATCTGTCATAAACTAAAAATATTATTTATAAGATAAAATATTACTTATAAAATAAAAATACATGCTGTTGCGTCCCTAGCATCATCTTGTGCAGTTTCTTAAGTAACATGGTGTCATCGTATTTTATATAACCCTCAATTGCATGAATTTGTAACGGTGAATTGAGAAAAATACATAGAAAATAAATGTATATATTTTTATGATAAAGTAATTAACGACTTTATCGAAAAAATCGCCGTATTGAGCTAGTTTATAGAAAATAATTAAATCGAGTTCTTACATCTTCGTTTCGTGCCGGTGTATCTATTTTGGAATCAAGATAAATAAATTGCTTGGTTTAGTCATTTTTCATATTCGCTTATAATTTTTATGGAATCAGTTTTCCCATTAGTAAATGTCAGTCCACGCCACTACCACGCATGTAGCTATGGTCAGCTAATAGTGTCATTGCCACGACCGTGTAACCCGTGTACTATATCGCGGTGCATTAATAGTGCCGTGTTACGCGTGTCGGCACAGTACTGAGAGTATGCCGTTACGAGAACTAAGTAGGGGCATTGTCTTTGCACAGTTTTGCCACGGAATTCGTTCCATCTGTTGTCCTTGGCGTGCCAATCGCTGGTTGTTTGGGATATTGTAGTAAATGAGGCAGACTTGTTTCTTATCATCATCAAGGAGATGGATTTTCACTTCCCCTCTTTGATTTTTGTTAATTATTGCTTGGAATTTTTGCTGCTTCTGCATCTCTATGACCGCATTGTGGATTTAACTTATGTACGTTCTTTTTGGTCTTCATCTTTTGTTACATGTAACATTATGTATGTAATGCACGTTTGTTATGTAATGCTCAGATTTGTAATACTCAGATTCTTTTACTCTTTTGTAAAGCAACTTATTCTATTAACATATATTTATTAGGCATATATGTAAGTAATTAGACAATGCTTAAAACGGTATTACATATGTTGCTGCAATTATATATTTAATGTCTAAAAGTGTAGATGGAATTAGTGTCCCGTGTTATGTGATCCAATCGACATATCGAGTAAGGCTATGTAATATGAAAACCTTTTCCTATTCCACAACCCCTTTCCATGTTAAAGGAATGATTAGTTCTGCAAGACGAGAAGCCTGAATTAGTAAGATCTCTACGAACATAAGTAATTTGTAAGTAATACATTTTTTCTGTTTGAAATATTTGCCTTTGTATAGAATAGAATGTATAGATATAAATTCCTGTCTTATATCCATTTCGATCCAATTCTGTTATAGCTTTTGAGCAGGAATAATATTCATTATACCTGATTTTTGCAATAGTTGTTTATTTAACAGATTTTATCGACGTAGAAGCAGCATTTGAGGGATGTATATTTCTACTTTGCAGTTCTACCAGTTTCTTTTTCTGCTCGCTACTTTCTAATCTCAGTTCCATATACTTATCCTTTATCACCATCATATATGTTGCATAAGATTATAATAACTTTTTTGTCTTTAAATTTTGCGGATATTTCAATTAAATTTCCTTTGATTAAAAAAACGGAGATGAAAAAGGAGTGACACGTACCATTTCTTGGAAACGTTGTATCGTAATTTGCATCTGACTGTTTTGAAAGGCACGCACTTTACTTAACGTTTTCAGTGATTCGGTCAGCGGAGCAAAGAAATATTCTACTTTCGATATTGTAGGCTCTTGTAATTCTAAGGCAAGTACATTCATCTGCCGATATCGTGAACACTGTTTTTTGGCTAAATTACAGAAAACCAAATATATTATAAGAAACATATTGTGACGTGGTGTCGTCACAAGACTCGCTTTACCCCCCCCCCCCTGCTTCGGTTAGCTTAGCTCGCTGATCACCACCTATGCGGGAAGCGCGACGCGGACCATCGCGATAGCTGTATTTGTGAGAAGCATGAGGTACACGATGGTAGAAACTTTTCCCCTTCCCTCCCCCTTTTTCTCTTCTCTCTTTATCTTAAGGATTAGACTGCCGAGCTGATGGAAGAAACGATCCAAAAGACGTCCCTTCATCGGATAAGCAGACCGCGGGATATTATCCATGGCCTTGCGAAGATATTACCGCTGCCATCGTCCATGGAGACGCATAGGATGGTTTTTGGGTGTGAGAAGAACCCCCCCTCCCCCTGAACACACTAAGAGAGAAGTTCAAGAGTACAGCGGACTTGCAGGTGAGCCGTGGAAAGAGCGGCGCGCGATACGCGCCGCAAATCAAATGATCAGAAGGACCCCCTCCCCCTAAAGACACCCCAGGGGGCGAGATGAGAAGATCCCCAAAATCCACCGATCGATGCCCCGAATAATATCGAAGCGTACAGCCTACCCCACCAAGGTGCTCTAAGGAGGATCTAGGAGATCCGAGGACCACCAGCGGATTCATTGAGCGAGCGAGTTAGCAAGCGACGAGCCAGATTTGACAAGCGAGCGGTTTTGAAAACGAGAGAAAGTAAAGGAGAGAGAAAGAGAGAGAGAGAGAGAATCAGCATTCAGGAGCCTGCAAAGGAGAGCGTGAGTCCATATACGCTTAACCGTCCAGTTTTTCCTGCCGCATTTTTGATATTATGTATTGTATTTTATATCGTATAACGGGTGTTGATCCCAGGTCATTCGCAGCGTACCGCGTAACAGTTAGTAGTCCTTATTAGTAATTCCGCGTCGGGGCAATATAAAAAGAAGCGGTGAGTTCAGTATCCCGCGAACCGAATTTGCGCATTTGGCTAGACGTAGTCGAAAGAAGGAGCATTTCGAAGTTTCGAGGGTTGTTCTGCCCCGGGTTTCCCCGGGTTGTGTAGTCCATTAGTTTTTGCTACTTCCTGAGTAGCTGGCGCCCAAAAAGTCCCAGCCTCGCAGCTTCGAAATACCCCCTGGTTAGGCAATTATCTTGTTCTTTTACTTTGCGTTGGCGAATCCGCGGAAAGTGTAAGCACGCGCATATTTTGTACACCTACCTAACACCGGATTAAAACTGTTCTACATCCCTTATTACTGGTATAATTACCCCTTCTTGCGAATCGTAACGGGAACACCGTCACAATATTAAACATCGTAATATTAAATTTAACTTTGTTCATCATTGCTGAGATAAAATTGCACAGTACAAAGGGCCCATCCGTTGATGAAAATAGTTTTTTTGTAAGTGTAGGTATGTTGGTCATTTGATGGTTACCTTCATTTTTAAAAATGAATTGGTATGTTCATTTTTCCGTAATACGATAGAGAATTTTAAATGCATTTTCACTGTGAATAAACACTGTTCGGAGGGCATTTTAATGGTTTGCAGGATAAGTTAAACATGATAAGATTAGTATTGAAAAATCGGTTCGATTACGTTTGGTTAGACTGTTCTTTATGTCGTCCGTTTCAAAGTAAGTTCTCAGATTCTCAGTTCTACGTTTAAAGCTATGTGTGTTCCATATATCTATGTAAAGTGATGGTCTCTATCAGTTGTGACGCAAACCTATCTACAGTATGTCAGGGAAGCTCGAAGGGGTTAATTATCCAAATGCTTTAAGATGTAAAACGTACTTTAATCTAAAGCGATCTATCGTTACAAGGTATCCGCTAACGTACAACTTTTCACGAGCTCGCGAACGCAAAAATAATCACCGAAACGGGGGGTATTTCGAAACTGCGAGTACTAGTTTCTTGAGCGTCAGCTGCGCAGAAAGCAGCAAAGAAATAGTCTACACGGCCTCAGAAAATGCGGAGCGGAACAACCCTCGAAACTTCGAAATGCTCCTCCTTTCGACTACGCCTAGCTGAGTACACACACTCGGGTCGTGGGATACTGAAGTCACGGCTTCTTTATTTATGGCCTCGACGTGGGATTAACTAACAAGCGCTACGCGAAATTACGTAACACGCCGCGAATCACCGGGGATCGCCGCCCGCTTCGCGATATAAGTTACAATATACAATATGCGATACAAAAAATGCGGCATGAAAATGGGACGCTTTAGCGAATAAGATCTCGCCATCGCGTTGCATGGATAAGTAGAATCCACATTCTTTTGAAATACAGAATCACCTAGGTATAATGGTACGCATAGAAGAATACAGCATACTTACTATGAAACGTTGAAATTGGTTGCGCCATCGCATTGCATGCAGCATTGTAACTCTATTGCATTGACAAGTGGACCCATTAAAGGGCAATCCTAATGCATGGAACTGTAGACTTCACATTCTAATGAAGTATAATATCAGATAAGCATAGTGCTATGCATAGAGGATACCATATTACTTACTTTCAGACGCTGAAATGAGATATATCATTGCATTGCATGGAACACTAGAAAACAACTGCTTTGATGAGCAGACACTATAAAGCGCCATCTAGTTGCATAGAATTGTGGAATTCACATTCTTTCAAATCGTAGAAGCAGACAGGCATAACTCCATGTATAGAAGTATACAACTTACTTACTTTGGAACGCTGGTGTGAGATGAGTCATCGCATTGCATCAAGCATTAGAACTCCATTGCTTTGATACGTAGAACCTTTAAAGCCCCACCCTGTTGCATGGAACTGTAGAATTCACATACTTTTGAAGTATAGAAGCAGATGAAAATCACGCGTTGCGATGAATATTACATCTTATCATGAAACTTTGAATTCGGATTCGACATCACGATGAATAGAGTATTATAACTCTATTGCTTCGGCCCATAAACATCTAGAAACGCTATCCCATTACAAGGACGTTTGAGATTCACATTCGTTCGAGGTGCAGAAGCAAACAAGCATAATGCGATGCATAAAGCTCCACAACATACTAACTTCCTTTGAACTGTTGATATCAAAAGCGATATCGCGATGCATGAAGCATGAGAAAGGCTATACCTAAGCAAGAAAGTGTAGCACACACACTCTTTTGAAATGTAGAAGCAGACAAACAAAATGCGTTGCTTTGAATATTACATCTTAACATGCATCATTGAAATGAGATGCAATATCGCGTTGAATGAAGAATTGAAACCCTATTGCTACGACATGCAGACACCTAGGGACATTATCCCAAAGCATGGAAGTGAAGGATTCGCATTCTTGTGAAGGGTGCAAGCACGTAAGCATAATGCGTTGCATTCAATATTACACCCTATCATAAGACATAGAAATGGGATGCTACATCGCGTTTTACGAAGAATTAGAACTGTATTGCTTCGATGCGTAGACATTTAAAAACGCTATTCGGCAGCAAGGAAGTGTGGTTTTTACATTCTTTTGAAGTTTATACGATATATACCTAACGCTCTGCATGGAATATTACATCCTATCATGAGAGATAGAAAGATGCAATATCGCGTTTTATGAAGTATAAGAACTCCACTTCTTCGAAACGTAGACATCTAGGAACTCTATTCTGCACCAAGGATGTGTGGCGTTTACGTTTTGTTGATGTGCAGACAAGATATGCACAACGCGTTGCGTTGATATCTCATCATATCATGAGACATAGAAATGATTTGCGATATCGCGATTTATGAAGCATCAGAATTCTATTGCTTCCATATGTAGACATCTAGAAGCGCTATTCCACCGCAAGGAAGTTTGGGATTTACATTCTCTTGATGTATTGACGAGATGTAACGCGTTGTACTGATTTTAATGTTATCATGGAACACAGAAATGAGATGCGATATCCCGTTTTATGAAGCATTAGAACTCTAGTGCTTCGATACGTACACATTTAGAAACGCAGTTCCGCGGCAAGGAAATGTGGGATTTACTTTACTTTGAAGTGTTGACGAGATATGCATAACGCGTTGCATTGATATTACATCTCACCACGAGTCATAGAAATGAAATGCGATATCGCATTTTATGAATAATTAGATCTCCATTGCTTCGATATTTAGAAGCAAGATCTAGATACGCTGTTCCGCAGCAAGAAAGTGTGGGCTTTGCATTCTTTTCAAGTGCTTTCGAGACATACATAACGCGTTGCATTGA
Source organism: Xylocopa sonorina (assembly GCF_050948175.1). Taxonomy (NCBI): domain Eukaryota; kingdom Metazoa; phylum Arthropoda; class Insecta; order Hymenoptera; family Apidae; genus Xylocopa; species Xylocopa sonorina. The sequence goes on along the minus strand of NW_027490136.1, from coordinate 342,055 downwards.
TATTACATCTAATCGTGAAACATAGAAACGAGATGCCATATCGTGTTTTGTGAAGCATTAGAACTACATTGCTTCGGTACGTGCACATTTAGAAACGCTATTCCGTAGTAAGGAAGTGTGGCATTTACATCCTTTTGACGTGTAGTCGAGACAAATATAACGTGTTGCGGGGAATATTACATCTTATCACAAGACATTGAATTGAGATGCGATATCGCGTTTTATGAAGTATTAGGACACTATTACTTCGATTCCTAGGCATCTTGAATCGCTATCCTGTAGAAAGGAAGTATGGGATTTAAATCCTTTAGTCGTGTGGACGAAAGAAAAATAACGAGTTGCATTTAATGATACATATTGTCATGAAACATAGAAATGTGATGTATTATCGCGTTTTATTTTATGAAGTAATAGAAATCTATTGCTGAGATACGCAGACACCTAGAAACGCTCTTCCGTAGCAAGGATGTACAGGATTTACATTCTTTTGAAGTGTAGATGCAGATACAAAGAGCGCGTTACATAGAGTATTACATCTTATTACGAAACATTGAAATGAAATGCGACATCGCCACAAATGAAGTATTAGAACTCTATTGCTTCGACACCTAGAAACGTTATCTCGTAGCATGGAAGTGTGGGATTTACATTCTCTCGATGTGTAGGATTGTACGGAATAAACTTAACACGTCGCATTGAAAATTACATCTTATCATGAAACATTGAAGTGAGATGCGACATCGCGTTGAATGAACTATTAAAAATCTATTGCTTGAACCCGTACGCATATAGGAACGCTATATCTTTGCAAGGAAATGCAGGATTTACATTCTTTTGAAGTGTAGAAGCAGAAAAGCATAACTTTTTGCATTGAATATTACATGATATTTTGTATGTCTGAAATGAGATGCGACATTCCGTTGAATGAAGTACTAGTACTCTATTGCTTCTACACGTAGATATCAAGAAACGCGATTCCTTTGCAAGAAAGAACATTATTCATATTCTTTTGAAGCGATTTATTCATTTTATAAGTGATTTATTTTGAAGTGAAGTTAATCATATTCTTTGAAGCTAGTAATCATAAGGCATTCTTCAGGCGTCGTAATATTACAATTCATTTCAACAGTTCAAAGTAAGTAACTAGGTTGTAATGCTCTATGCATCGCATTATGCTTATCTGCTCCTACACTGCAAAAGAATGTAAATCCTACGCTTCCTTAAAACGGATTTACGTTTCTAAGTATCTACGTGTCGACGCAATAGAGTTCTAATACATCATTGAACGCAATGTGGCATCTCATTACAATGTTTCATAATAAGTTGTAATATTCAATGCAACGCGTTATGCTTATCTGCATCTACACTTCACAAGAATGTAAATTCTGCATTTCCATGCAACAGGATGACCCCTCATAGTGTCTGCTTGTCGACGCAATGGCGTTCTAATGCACCATTCATTACGATGGTGCATCTCACTTGAACGTTTCAAGGGATGTAGTCTGTAGACTGCTATGCATAGCAAAATGCTTATCTGTTTCTGCTTTAAAATAACGTGAAATTTACAGTTCCATGCAACGACATGGCGCATCTCGTTTCAGCGTATCAAAGTCTATAAAAACGCTGATCGAACGATGAAATGAGATCTGCCACCAGATAGCATGGACCATTAGAACTCTGCTGCCTTGAGACGCAGGTACTATGAAGCGCCATCCCGTTGCATGGCTCTGTAGAATTTACATTCATTTGAATTGTAAAAGCAGATGAGCATAATGCATTGCATAGTAGATTAAAGCTAATGGAGCATTTATAGGGGCGGTAGTATTTAGAATTAGAGATAATATATGAATATTGTAAGTATATATACTGATTAAATATCTTTATTTAAAACGTCATAAAGTGCTATAAAATTAGATAGAATTTTGGGTGATGTAATGTATTTAGTGGGGATATTCTATTCCCAAACAGCTGAGATATATTATATGTGTAAATATATATACCAAATTGAAATGTTTATGTAAAATATCATGAAACGATATATAATTAGGTAGGTAGGGTGTTAAATGTAATATAGTATTTGGAGGGGACATTTTATTTACGTTTATAGAAAGTTCTTGACGTGTTTAAATATATACACTAACCTGAAATGTTTACTTATACCTTTCGCTACGGCAGTCCTTTCCGTGCCAGTAGCGCCACTGAACGGGGCACCGCGCCATGCAGTGTGCATATTACGCATCTGTAGGTTTCGGTGTTCGCACTTACGTCTTTCATTGGCACCTTGGAATTCTCTTGTGTATATACTTTTTTGAGAGCTATGTAACAACTGTTTCGTCATATTATATGAAAAACATAAAAATGAGTATATTTTGAGTATTCAGAAATATAAATATTAAAAAATTTTACTGCTATTATAACTAAAAATACAGTTGAGTTAGTGAGATATCAAATTATACGTTAATTCTTAGTAATGCAACTCGGTATGGTAAATTCTAAAGCAAGGTTCCACGCAAAGTCCAACATTACAATATTTACATTCATATCGAGACACGCGTCTCTTGTATGTCGTAATGACGATGCATCTTCTATTTCGGTTTTTTTTCGTGGTTCATACAGCGAAGGAAAATGCCGTTCTGTTGACCGTAATGGATTGTTGTTGTCTCTTTGATGATATTAAGAAATGTTCATATGATAATTTTTCAGCATTTTTCGGATTAAATTCAAGTGTAATTTAGCCATAGATTTCGGTTTTCTTGTGTTATTACGTTACCATTTTACAGATTTCCGTGTCGAATTTAAAGTGCTTATCACTATGTCGTCTTTGTCGACACAACCCATACAATTATTATAGTTAACGACGCATAGGCGTTTTTGAATAATTTCGTTTCCTTCATGTCTAACAACCGTTGCACACTCTGAAGTATGCATAGTGGATAGCATATATATTTCTTTTTTATCCAGCCATTTCACAACTAATAAATTTTTAGTTGGCCGGGAAGATGCCCCTCCTTTTCTCAGTGTATCAGTAATTCTTGGTATTCCTTGTCGCTTTTTTGCTACGGTCTCTCACGCATTTGTATGATTATTATATAGTAAATTAAGCAAGGCTGGACTTAAATACCAATTATCTAGGTAAACTGTATGTCCCTTTCCTAGATATGGCGCCATTAAGGCTTCTGCTATCGTTCTCGATTTTCTAATTTTCTTATTTTGACTGTTGACTACAGTCGATGACCCAGCTTAAAAAATAAGGTCTTGTACAAAACCAGTTCGACAATCACAAAGAATACATGATTTTATCCCAAATCTACTTCTTTGCAAAGGAATGTATTGTTCGAATGAAAGCCGCACTTTATATAGAAGTATACTTTCAACGATGCATAATTTTTGGTAATAATAAAATGACTGGCAGAAATTTTTTCGGAGCATATCAACCACGTTCCTTATTTTATATAATTTACCATTGGTATACGTGATATCTTGACTGAAATGTAGCAACGATAACAATTTAAAATAGCTGTCTCTATGCATAATCTCAGCAAAAATGTCACTACGCTTGTCTACCCTCCAGTATTCCTCTAAGGACAACTTCTTATTGCGTGTCATTAGCAATGACACATCAAAAAAGCAGTATATTTCGGACAGCATTGTCGCTTCACCATCTTTCATATTATAGTTATTTTTTTCCAATAGGCATTTGCTTCATTTAAAATAAATTGCACGAACTCGTCTGAATCAAAGAGTTGAATGTAATCAATTGCTTTTTCTGATCTGCTAATATTTGGTATAATTCCTGTCTTTTGGGGGGTAAATGGATGTAACTTAGGGATGAATGTGTTTGGCGTCCAGGAATCGCAATCGTCCATATTGTCTGGCTCATTGTTCTCTACTTCTGAGTCTAAGGTACTACATGTATACCTTCTTCTTTTGTGCTCGGCGAAATTATCTTCGTTTTTACTCACGGTATCATTTTCGTAATCAGTTAATCCAATCAAAAATTGAATTCCTTTTGAACTCCGTCCAGAAATTGTAACGAGGGTGCAATTAAAAATTAAAAAACAAATTTTACGCAAACATAAAACTAAAATTTTTAGATAATCATTTATAATCTTAGAATTTACCTCAACTGTAAAAGTCGACAATAATCTATTCAACTTACATGTTGTCCGACTTATATTGGTACAAGAAAGACTTTATATTATAATCCCTGTTTTTTATTATAGTTTTGTGGCTTATAAATACTTCGTATGTCGAATATGTGTTTGGCAGGCTTTAGTACAGTACGAGCCACTAGATTCAAAAGATATTCTACCGATACGGTAGATTCTATTTTACCAAATGCGTCAGCGTAGGTGATCACGCGGCACCGACTATAGTCGGGACCCGTACACATAGCAGGTCTCGCGAACATCGACTATAGCCGGCATCAGTACTCACAGCGCTTCGCGCGGCCGCCGACTATAGTCGGTGTCCGTAGTGAAAGGGTTAGAACATCACGAAATTATATAAAATTAGATGAGATTTTAAATGTAATTGGTATTTAGGGGAATATTCTATTTGCAGTCAATTAAAATATATGATAAGTGTAAGTATATGTACCAATTTGATGTAACTAATTAAAACAGTATGGAATGATATAAAACTAGATAGAACTTAGGTGTAATGAAGCATTTAAAGGGGATATTATATATACACTTCAATAAAATTTATGATGAGTGTGAACATATACACTAATTTGAAATACTTATTTAACACATCATAAAAATATATAAAATTACATAGGAATATGGATGTATTAGAGTATTTAGAGGGGATATTCTCTTTGAATTTAACTGAAATACATGGTAAGTGTAAGCTTGTACATTAGTTTGAAATATTTACTTCCAACATAGTGAAATTATATAGTATTAGGTAGGAATGCAGATCTAATGGAATATTTAGTGGGGATATTCTATTTAGAATCGACTATCATATATGATAAGTGTAAATATATGTACTACTTTGAAATATATATTTAAAATGTCAAGAAATAATACAAAATTAGATAAGATTTTAGATACAATTGTAGTATTTAGAGGATATTCCATTTAGGATTAACTAAAATATATGTTAAGTTGAAGCATATATAATAATTTGAAGTGATTATTTAAAGCGTCATGAAATTATATATAATGAGGCACAATTTTAGGTTTAATCTAACGTTTCGAGGGGAAATCCTTTTTACAATTAAAATAAATGTCTCCAAATATTTGTGCCAATTTGAAATATTTATTTAAAAAATCGTGAAATAGTACGAAATTAGATGGGATTTTAGATGTAATGGACTATTTAGCGGGAGTATTCTACTAGCAATCAATTAAAATATATGATAAGAATAAATATATATACTAATATGGAATATTTATTATTAAAAAGTCATGAAATAATGTAAAATTAATTAGGATTTTGGATGTAATAGGGTATTTAGTAATGGTAATCTATTGACAATCAACTGTAATACACGATAAGAGTAAACATATATAATAACTTGAAACATGCACTTAGAACATCATAAAGTGCTATTTCTACAGACGCGTTTAGATGAGGAACTTTGAATTGTAAAACTGAGATTCGCCATCGCGTTGCATTGAACTTCCGAAGTCAATTACTTTGACAAGCTGATACTTAGAAGTGCAGAATAGTCATACGGAACTGTAGATATTGCACATTTTGTAACGTAGCACCAGGTAAACGTAACTGCGTTGTGTAGATACCTACAACTCGCTTACTTTGAAACGTAGAACTAAGAAGCTGTATGGACCATTGGAAGTCAATTACTATGTCAATTTGACAGTTAGAAGAGCCAACAATTACATGGATCTGTAGGAATTGCATACATTGTTATGAAGTACCTAGTAAGTAAAATTGGTATGTATAGAAACTTAGAACTAACATACACTGAAACGCTGAACTGAGAAACAAAATCGCGTTATATGGACATTTGCAAGTAAATTATTTAGACAATTTGATACTTAGAAGCGCTATTCTGTTACATGTACCTGTAGAAATTACATACTTTGTATCAAACAACCTGGTAATTATAGCTGCTTTGAATAGAACTATACATTTTACTTAAATTGAATGGTTGAACTGAGAAACGCCATTGCATTGAATCGAGCATTATAACTCTATTACTCTAACACGTAGGCAGAATGAAGCGCCTACACACTGCGTGGACCTGTAGACTCCACATCCTTTAGAAGTGTAAACGGAGTTAAGCATATTGGAATGCTTAGAAGATTGTACCCTACTAACTTAGAAACGCTGAAATTAAACGCGACCATTGCGATATATAAAGCATTAGATCCCTATTGCTTTGAAACGCAGACACTATGAAACGACAGCTCTTTACATTCAGCAGGAGGATTCACTATCATTTAAAGCGTACAAGCAGATATTTTTTATGCGATACATAGGAAATTTAAACCTACTTCCATTGAAACGTTAAAATGACAATCGCCACAGAAATGAATTAAGCATTAGTACTCCATTGCTTTGAAACGCAAATACTATGAAGCGTCATCCAGTTGCATGCAACATTAGAATAGATTCCTTTTAGGCTTTTCTTATCAATAGGGAAAATTTTGGGACCTAGCTCATCCGTAAAATCTGATGTGGTAGGAATTTTATCGACATCTGATCATTCTTCGCTGTAACTATACAATCCTGTGAACATTACACAATGACTGGAATCATCGGAATCGCTTGAATGCTGTAGTGGAATGGCTGTTGATCTTATTCTTGGACCCACATCAATATAGCAGTCCTCGACATTTATATCAGAATCTTCTGAATGTACCGAATAATCCGATAGAAAGTCAGCAATATACTCATCAATAGTATCACTCATATTATGTGAGTAAAAAGTTACAAAATAATGAACCTTGTTATACTGGTAAACTAGAAGCGTAAGCCTACGAAACAGAAGATGACTATGGAATGCATTGTTCAAGAATAATTCTTGCTTTGATTGTTTCCAAACTATCGCATAAGTTTTATGTCTTGGGCATATGAAATGAAGATCGACATAACCATGGCAAGTACATACAAATTGATGTACAAGATATTCAAACCAGCAAAAAAATTGCATATCATGGTGGGATCAGCATACAAGCGTCAGACTCAGAAACCCGCGTTTTCATGGGACCGGCGCTCAAGTGACATACTCAAAAACCTGCGTTATCGCGGGGACGGCTGTCAATGTGTTAACAGCTTCAGGTCTTCAAAAGAATGTGAATTGTACAGTTCCATGCAATGGAATGGAGCTTCATGGTGTCTGTGTGTCAAAGCGGAAGAGTACTAATGCGATGACACATAGCATTTCATCGCTTCGAGGTAAGTAAGCGGTATACTTCGATGCATGGCATTATGCTTATCTGCTTCTACATTTCAAGAGAAAGTAAATGCTAGAGCTCCTTACACCTGGATTGCGCTTCATAGTGTCTGCGTGGCAAGTCAATGGTATTCTAAAAAACACCATGCATTCCAATGGCCCACCTCATTTCAACGATTCGAAGTTAGTGAGCTGTAACCTTCTATGAATAGCATTATCCTTTTCTGCTTTTGCATTACAACAGAAAGTGTTCTAATGCTCCATTCAATGGTGTCGCGCATCTTATTTCAAAGTTTCAAAGTAAGTAAGTTGCAATCCTCCATACATAGCATTTTGTTTTTCTATTTCTACATTTCTAAAAAATGTGAAATCTACAGTTCCAAGCAACTGGATGGCGTTCCACAGTGTCTCGGTGTCGATACAGTAGAGTCCTAATGCTCCATGCAATGCGATGGCGCAACTCATTTCAACGTTCTGAGTAAGTAATTTGTAATTCTCTATGTATAGCATTATGCTTATTTGCTTCTACACTTAAAATTTTTTTTTCTTCTAGACACCAACTGGCCTGGCAGCCTACGACAGAAAACGAAATGAACATTTTTATTGGTGTCCTGCTTATATTGGTTGTAGCGCCACTGCTAGAAATTAGATTATATTGATCTCAAAAAAAGGATATGTATACAAACGCGGATATGAAAAGCGCGACCGGTTTACATCGATACATAGATATTTACACTTATCCTACATTTTCACGGCTTGGACTGAGGACCGTTTGAATAAACTTAGAAATATTGTTACTGAAATTGTCGACACTTTCACAATTACTGTTAAGACTTGTAAAAATATTGTAATCGACGAAACCATGGTTTCGTGGCGAGGACGCCTCAGTTCTTGCCAATATATCCCAGGAAAGCGGCATAAATATGGTATAAGACTTTGTTAACTGTGCCTTCCTGAAGGATGCACTCACAACATTCTTATTTACGTCGGAAAAAATGCAACTATAATAGTTAAAGTACATGCGCATGCTGTTGTTATGACGTTGGAAGTTGAATTATTATTTGGAAGCCGCGTATTATACGCAGATGGTTTTGACAATAGTGTCCCATTGGCCGAGGAACTTCTGCAAAAGGGAACATTTATTTGTGGTCCAGTAAAAATTAATAAAAAATTTCCCCAGCTGCAGGCCATACGAAAACAGCAACGGGGTGGTTTTATGTATTTTCAAAATCGGAGTGGCTTTAAATTATTAAAGTGGACGGATAAGAGGCCGGTATGCATGCTAGCCACTTCTGAAAACCACAAATGTGTCATTGTTCAGGGTGGTAACAATAAGTTAAAACCGGACATTGTGTTTCTTTATAACAAAGCTAAGAAAGGGTTTGACCATCCGACCAGATGTCTTCTTATCACAGTTGATTACGCAGAACAGTAAAGTGGTATAGAAAAATAGTTATCGAATTAGTATGCGGGGCTTCTCTAGTTAATGCCTGCTATATATATAGAAAATGGAGTACTAAAGGTATGAAAATATTAAACTTCCGCGAAAAAGTTATTGATTATCTCTTCAGTACAGTGGATCATCACGGTGAACAAACGTCATCTGAAACTTAAGCAGTGCCCAAGAAACGTACACATTTTCTGCGGTCGTTCCAAGGCCGCGCGAGAAAAACAAGGCAGGGCTGTAAAGAATATTATAAACGGATGTCTAGAATAAATGGCGGGTAGTATGCCGCGAATAAAGCGATAAAAATAAAATCCTGTTGTAACCGATGTAAGAGCCAACCAAAACTCTACCCAACATGTTTTGAAAAATTACATAAAAAGATTAAATAATTATGTTAGGTTTATAATATTGATTTGTTATATTTTAAGTATTGAATGTTTGTTTACAATGCGGAGAATTAGATCACTACAGCTTTGACAAGCAGACAATAAGAATTCCCAGCCCGGTGCAAGGTACAGTCTAATTTACATTCGTTTGAAGTGTAGAAATAGGTAAGGGTAATGCGATACATAGAACATTACAACATTCTTGCTTTCGAACGTTGAAATGGGATACTCCACCGCACCGCATACAGCATTGGAACTCCATTGTTTTTACACGAAGACACTATGAAACGCCGTCCCGATGCATATGACTGTAGAATTCAGATTCTTCTGAAGTATAGATACAAATAAGCATAATGCTATGCATAGAAGATTACAGCTCACTTAATTTGAAACGTTGCAATGATATGCGGCATAGCAATGCATGGAGCATTAAAACTCCATTAAAACTCCATTAAAACTCCATTTGATACGTAGACATTATGAAGTCACTTCCTCTTGCATGAACCTGTAGAATTCACATACAGGATCCTTACTTTGAAACTTTGAAATGACAAGAGCCATTCGCACTGCATGGAACACTGCAACTCCATTGCTTTGACACGCAGACACACTGAAGCGCCATCCCGTTGCACGGAACTGTAGAATTCATGTTTATAGGGAGTGTAGATGCCGATAAGCATAATGTTATTAATTGAAGATTGCAGCTTACTTACTTTGAAACGTTTAAATGGGATGCGCTGTCGCATTGCATGGTACTTTAGAACTCTACCGCTTTGACACGCAGACACTATGAAGCGCTATTCCGTTCCATGGAAATGTATAATTCACAATCTTTGGAAATGTAAAGGCAGATAAGCATATTGCTTTGTTTAGAAGTTTTAGCTCACTTACTTTGAAAATTTGCAATGAGGTACGCCTTTGAATTGCATGAAGTACTAGACCTCTTCCGTTTCCACAAGCAGACTCAGAACAGCGCCATCCCGTTGCATGTAACAGTAGAAATCACAATCATTAGGCATAATATTATCTATTGGCCATGATTTCCATTGCCTTTCCAAGATTTTTCATCAAACATGGTTTTTCGAGTCTTATCATGAATATAAGCTGTGGAACCGAAAATTCGTAAATACTTTACTTTAGGCTTTTTATCAAGCCACATTTCAAATGGCGTTTTGCTTTGTTTTAAAGCCTTTGTTGGGCTTAAGTTTATTAAATACGTCACAGTTAAAGCTGCTTCCATCAAAAACAGTTTATTTAAAGTGGCACCACTTATCATCGTGCGTGCCTTTTCTGTTACGTTTCTGACCATTCTCTCAGAAACACCAATTGGGGACTTCGCAGAACTGTTAGATGGTAACTAGTACTCTTTTCTACACAATAATCTTTCATCTCATTTGACAGATATTCTCTGCCTATACAACTGAGCAACTTTTAAATTAAAATGGGCCTCGCATCTAGTTGCAAAATCTTTAAGTGCAGAAAATACTGTTGATTTATATGTAATCAGGTATGTTGCACGGTAAAGTGTATATTCGACCACAAACAGGAGAAAATAATTCTTTCCGTTAATAGTTAAAGAAATAATAAAACAACATACATCTGAATAAATAATAAACAATGGTCGCTTTACATGCTTCATATTCTTTACCTTTTCGAATGATAACCGTGCTTGCTTAGCTTTAATGCAAGCCTCACATAAATTATCATTCGGCACTATCATTTCAATATGATTTACATCATTGACCATTTTTTTATTCATCAAGTCTACGAATTTTGATCTTCCAATGTGGCCCAAACGCTGATGCGACAGTTCATAGTCATTATTTATTGTACTATGAATCTGGTGATTAATCAACTTTTCACCATTTTTCATGTGAAAATCAGTAATAGATAAGCTATTTTATTCCTTACCTTTGATTATTTTCTCACCAGTTTTCATTACTTGAACGTTTCCATCTGTTACATATACGATGTCCATTCCTGCTTCTTGCATCCCTCTATCGGACAGCACCTTTCTGCCACCGAAATCTTCAAGGGTGGACTCAACTTGTCGAATGTCGGAAAGACATTATCACATTTGACAATGTGATCCGACGCTCCGGAATCCAACAGAAACTTTAATTTGTTTTTATCGTCTTCCCCATTTTCATTGTACCCCGTCATAAAGGCAAACGAGGATGACCAAATCTTTGCAATATCCAATTCTTCTGTTACTGGAGCTGCTTGGGCGATCACCTTTTTCTTTTCCGCATGCTGGACCGTTCTTTTATAATAGAAACGTTCTTCTATTTTATGCCCTTTCGCCCACAATCATGGCATTTTATATTTATCGTTTCTTTGGCCATTTAAATTATCTCTATCTGTATGTATCTTCTCAGTATGTAATACTTTCGCGCTTGTCGAGCAGCCTGTTCGTAATTTTACTTCATGGACCAATAAACCAGTTTTTAGAAATGCTAATGTTGGATTGTCTTCGGGAAATGTTCTATTGCCGTAATTACTCGCCATAGTACGTTGGAAGGATTAGTAGTAAATGGAAAGCTTTATCCGTTTCTTCTAATTTTGCACACGCTACTAAGAGTTCCGTGATTATGTCGTTGAGTGGTGTAAAATGTTTTATCAAGGGCTGCTCTCCCTGTAGTTTTAAATTTAATAGTTTTTTTCTAACAGCCAATTGCGTGGCTAAACTATCTCTTTCATATATGCCATCCAATTTCTGCAAAATTTCAGCAGCAGTTTTCGCATTATTTGCGAAGCTCAAAATGGAATCTGCTAAATATTCAGCATCCTCTCTGCTTTCCTCCAATTTTCAGTTATTTTTACTGGAATGGATTCATCAATAATTATCCAATTCGCTTAACAGAGTATCAATTCTTAATTGCAACATACTGTAGCGATCACCATCAAATTGTTTAATGTTCCTCTTGGTTTTTGTACTTTCCATATTTCTCTTTTCTTTCATAAGGAAAGGTTTATATTCACTAATAATGTTCCTTTAATAGTATAATCACTTATTTATACTTCTGATATTACACTTATAATCACATAATCACGTACACAAAAGTTATCACTAAAAAGAATATCTACTAAAGTGTTAATACTATTAAAATACGTAAACTGGGCCCACAACCTATTGAATTATGGGTAAATATAAACGAAAAGCTGTCCAAAGTTCTTTATAGTCTGTAACTTTATTCTTAAGGTTTGATGGTACGTCTTTACGTTTAAACGCTCTAATAATTGTGAGGACACCGCATAGGAAATATAGGGTCCTCCCTCCTAAAGAAATAGACGGCGCAAAGTCTGCACGTGTTTTCCTTTCAGGCCACGAGGTATAAACAGTCGTGAACCCTACTCGAACCGACAGAACTATTTCACAGTTTATATACTGGATTCCATTTCCTAACTCAAGATTCATTTTTGTTTCTCCGTTGACATTTGAAATAATGCAATAGCAGTAAGCTGTTATGTATAGCATTACAAATATCTGCCACAACACTTCAAAAGAACGTTAATTCTATATGTCCATGCAACAAGATAGCCCTTCATACAGTCTGCCTGTTGGAGCAACAGGATCCTAATGCTTCATGACATGCAGTGGCGAATCTCACATCAATGTTTACAAGTAAGTAAGCTGAAACATTCTATGCATAGGATTACGCTTGTCAGCTTTTACACTTCAAAGATATGTGAATTCTGCAATTTCTTGAAACAGGATTTCGCATCGCATTGTCTGCGTGTCGTAACAATAGAGCTCTAATGCTACATGCCGTGCAATGGGCCATTTCGTTTCAACATTACAAACTTTGTAACCTCTAACCTTCTGTGCATAGCATTATACTTATCTGCGTGTGCACTTCACAAGAATGTGAATTCTATAATTCAATGCAACGGGGTCCGTCTGCATAGTGTCTGCGTATCAAAGAAGTAGGGTTTTAATGCCCCATGCCATGCGATAGCGCATCTCATTTCAACGTATAGAAGTAAGTAGCCTGTAATCTACTATGCATGACATTATGCCGGCTGCTTCAACACTCAAAGAATGTAAGTTCTACAGTTCCATGCAACAGGAAGCAGCTTCATAATGTCTACGCGTCAAAGCAACGAAGTTCTAATACCCCATTCAATACTGGGGCAAATCTCATTCCAACGTTTCAATCAAAGTAAACTGCAATCCTCCATGCATAGTATTATGCTTAACTGTTTCTACACTTTAGAAGAAAGTGAATTCTACGATTCCATGCAATGGAATGGCGCTTCACAGTGTCTGCGTGTCAAATGAGGAGAGTCCTAATTCTCCATGCATTAGTGAGTGAGTTATTCTTCACTCGGCCGTCCTGCATGAACAATCGTTCCGAATGTCATGCCGTCATTCTTCATTCATGTCGTCTTCGATTTCAGATAAATATCATAGATTTCTTCGATCCACAATTTCATAGAATCTGCTGACATCGATGTTTATAGGGGTCCTTCTCCTTGCCCTACCTTTCAAACTACAAACCGTTGATTGTGTAAAACTCGTGCAACTACATACGGTTCAAAATATTTATGAGCTATATTTAGACCAGTACTCTGTTGCATACGTTTAATTGCTACTTGATCTCCTTCACGATAAATTCTAGCTTTTCGTCTACTCTTGTTCGCCTATTCTCTTATTGGACCCTGGATATATTTTTACTTGCTTGAAGTCGTACTTCATCTCGATTATCTTGAAAAGGTGCGATCCATTCCTTATCAAGTATGTCTCGGATGTCAAGATAACCTTTAAGTCGAGGATGTGTCCCAAAGAGAAGATGAAACGGTGACGTGCCAATATTTCGATGTATTGTTGATTTCAAACATTGTTGATCTACTTCTAAATACTTATATCATTCACAGGGCTTAGGTTGTAGCTAATATTGCTGACAACAGTATGAATGTTCTATTACGACGTTCAACTTGACCATTAGCTCTAAGATTTCCTGTTGTTGTTGAAACATGTTCTATATTATCTTCTTGAGAATAATGCTTGAAATCATTTGCTGTGAAAGCTGTTCCCCTATCAGAAATTATTCGACGCAGATTACAGAAAATAGTCGCTTGCTTCTTCAGGAGTGACAAAACTTTATCTGTAGTAGTAGATGATGTAGTATAAAGCCATGTAAATTTTGTAAAAGCATCTATCACTACAAATATATACTGATACGTTTATATTTGTCGATGGCAGTAGTTTAAGATGATCGATATGAAATGTATCAAAAGGAATACTCCCCTTTTCAATCGGATTTAAATGACACTCCTGCTTCCCCAGCATCTTTTCGGCTAAGATGCATGCAACACATACATGCATGTAAGAAATTTCTTACCACCTGTTCAACTTGCTGCCGAAGGTTTGGAATCTAATAATCTTTACGTACGATAGCTTTAGTCTTGACCACAGAAAAATGTCCACACTCATAAGCCTACCTTATTTTATGTATCTGCATCCGACATGACACTACTAGTTGAATATTACCTCCAGAGTTTCTGTACAGAAAATTTCCCCGTAGAACATAATCATTCGTCTTGTTTTGAAGTACCAAATCTCGAAGTTTTAATACAGTCTCATCTTCTTCCTGTGCTTTCCACAAACGCGCTGTAAGGCTTGCATCAGATCCATCGATTAGGAAATTCGTAGGAAGAGGATTTCTACTAAGCGCATCAACATGTATCATGTCCTTCCCTGGACGATGCTCTATCCGGTAATCAAATTCTTTGAACGATAATGCTCATCATGCAACACATACACGAAGATCTTTCTTATTCATTGTAGGAGTAATAGCTCGGCAATCAATAACAATAATAAACGAAATTCCTAATAAAGGAACTCCAAATTTCTTCAACGCTTTTACTATTGCTAAAACTTCAAACTCGTAGCTACTGTATTTAGATGCAGCAGAAGTTGTCTTACTGCTGGAGAAAAGTGGTAGTAACTGCCGGAGAATTACATAAACCAAAAGGGACTCGTAAGAACTCATAATGACTATCCGGAACAATAAATGCTGTATACTTTCGACTTGATTTATCCTATCGCACGTGAGAGAACCTGTTTTTCAAGTCAAGAGTACTGAAATAGCGCGCGACTTGTAACAGATCTAATTTATCTTCAATCAGTTGTAACGGATATCTACATTTAATAATCTTCTTATTAATTTGTCGATGATCCACACATAATCTAAACGAATCATTTTTCTTCCGAACGCGAACAACCGGACTCGCATAATCAGAAGTAGATAACTGAGTGACTCCAGCCGCAATCCACTGTTCTATCTACACATTAGCAATCTCTTTTTGCGACGCTGACAATCGTCTCGCCGATTGATATACGGACTATTTGCCTTTCAATATTAATTTTATTGCAATTTCACGTTCAAAGGTTTTCCTCGGCTTGTAATTACTAATAAGATTTTCTATCGCCACTCGCTAATTAGGATCTAATACATGAGACACATCAACTTGATTCACTTCTAACACGTCACTCGTCACATCTGTTTTAAATATTTTCGGTACAATGCTTTCTCTTTGAACAATTTCGCGCGTTACTTTCGGTAATCAACGAAAGCTTACTTTACCACCTCTAATGCTAACATCGGTTACATTTAAGAAATTCGTTCCTATCAACAGCTTGTGCCGAACAATGGTATCAGAGATTACTTCTATACAAATCGGATATCAGTGCCCATCTACGGTAATTTTTCTTTTTTTAACCTATACCATCGAAATGTAATTCATTGTGTCGTAATTTCGGAAACCGAGCTTAATAAACTCGTCTGTGTGAATTAAACTAAAATCACTTCCTGATTCCACTAATGCTTCGATCCCGTATCCGTTAGGTAAATCATTTTTGAGATACTTTCGGTACGATACTCCTAATGTCGCGCAGTTCTCTTACTCGCTTTAAATTTCTTGGGACATTTCGACGCAATATGTCCACGTTCTTGACATGTAAAACATTTTACACCGCGATCTTTCGTTGGACAATTCACGCTAATATGATCGTGCCCACCACAAATATAACATCGTACAATATTACCGATAAATTCTTTTATCTCATCCACATTGACAATCTCTTTTCTTTCATTTCTAACGAAACTGTCATTACATATCTCAAACTTTGTTGACCTCTGCACACTCGACATACCTCGATCTCGAAGAATTACCTTTTCAAACGCTTTCGAAAGTTGATTGGTTGTTGTAAACTGTAGAATACGCCCGTGGTTCCGGAGCATTTCATCGGGAATGCCGTCAATCAGATATTCAAGTATTTCATGGTCGTTGATTGGTACTCGATTTCCAAGAATGTTCTTCTCGTGCAAATATTCATGAAACGTCTCGTTCCTGTTCCATAACCGCTCTTCAAATTTCTTCTTCGTTTCAATTTTGCTTTGCGGATGATAAAACAACTCATAATTCTTCCAGCAGTCGGTTGAATGCCATAGTTGTATATTCTGGTTTAGAAAGAAATCATTCAAGTGCTTTTCCCTTCAGTAGCATACCGATAAGTATTCGTGCAACGTCATCTTCCAATTTATATGTCGTCTTGAATAATTTGGTCTGCTTCTCCCAAATTTTATAATCACCAGATTTACTTTAGACTATTAAGAAATTGTCACCGCTACTAACAACATCAAATAGTTCGCCTTCAAAATTACGCATCGATCTTCGTTGCTCATTTTTCGAATTTTACTCAACCTGTAATTTTTGTCGCACCGGATCTAACTCAAGGCGCAACACGGCTAACTCACGTTCTGCTAATACACCAGCACACGACTCCTCATTATCTTCATGAACTTCACGTTCCGTCTGGGTCAACTTCCATCAAACGGGAAATTAATTCAGCTTTCGAACCAGCAGTAAGTAGTTTATGCTCTATTAATACCTCTAAAATAATTTTACTCAAATCGATCATTGTAAAAATTATTACTCGACACTTGCGTTTAAACTCGAATTGTCTCCACACGAATAATTAATTTTCGTTCTCGCACTATCTCTAAAAACTACACTCGCATCGCTTGAGTATCTTCTCGAACGTTCTAGACCGTCAAGGAATTATCTTGAACGCTCTGTCTTCAAATATTCGATAATACTTCAATCTTTAGAACGTATCCGATTTAATTCTTGAATGTCTTTTTGATAATTACTACGCCCGAGACCCCAAAATTGTAGGAAACTTATTAATAAAAGACAATTATAAGATTTTTTATATCATTAAATAGTTCTTTTCAACTGAGATATTACTCCAAAGACTGCTAATGTACAACTGCTTCATTATTATAAACACTCACACGAAAAACTCATTTGCTTCGCACATTCGCTCTCACTCGCATTCTAGAATATTCCACGTACGTAAGATTGACATTAAACCTGAGTTATTGATTAACATTTAAATTAAGATTATTTCATTATCCTTCAATAACATTATGCTTGCCTGCTACTACACATTAAAGGAATGTATACTCTGCAGTTCCTTGAAATGGGATGGTGCTTCACAGTATCTGCGTGTGAAAACCATGAAGTTCTAATGTTCCACGCAACGCGATAATACATCTCATTTCAACTTTTCAAAGTAAGTAACCTGTAATCTTTTAAGCATATCATTATGCTGATCTGCTTATACACTTCTAACGAATGTGAATTCTATAGTTCCATTCATTGGGTTGCGGCATTATAGTGTTCACGTATTATAGCAGCAGAGTTCTACTGCTGCATGCAATGCGATGGCGCATCACATTTCATCATTTCGATGTAAGATGTAACTTTCTATGCTCACGATTATGTTTGCCTGCTCCTACGCTTTAAAAGAATGTAAATTCCACAGTTTCTTGCAAGGAGATAATACTTCATAGTGTCTGTGCATCAATGCAGTAGATTTCTAATGCTACATGCAATGCGATGGAGCATCTCATTTCAACGCTTCGATGTAATTAAGTTGTACTCCTCTATACGTAGCGTTACGCCTTTCTGCTTTTGCACTTCATAAGAATGTGAATACTACAGATCCATGCAATTTCATGGAGCATAAAAGAGTTTAAGTGTCAAAGCAGTAGAGCTCTATTAATCTATGCAATGTGATAGCACATCCCATTTCTACCTTTCAAAATAAATAAGCTGTAATCATCTGTACACATTGCTATACTTATTTGTTCCTACATTTCCGAAGAATGGAAATTCTTTAATTCCATGCAACGAAATGGCGCTTCATGATGCTTGCGTGCCAATGCAATGCAATTCTCATGCTCCATGCATCCTCATTTCACAAATTCTGCAAAATCCCTATTAAACACATAGTAGCAATAAACTCGTAAAGCAACAAGATGTCGTCTCATCGTAAATTTCAAAATCAAGCCTTCGTAGTGATTCTTCAAATTGTGTATACCATGCAGCTGGCCGTTTTATTGTCTTATTTCCCGCTTCTCACAATTGTCGCAACCAACCTACAACCGTTGGTCCCACTCTTCGCGCCTTCTTGTCTCCTCCCAGTTCCAGAGAAAGAAGCAAATCTACAGATTTTCCACCAATAACGTCTCATTGATTTGCCACACCCTTGACCACCCCTCCATACAAATTCACATTAAAACACTCTGACTTCATGACTGATGAGCTTAGTAGAAATTCAGATTCAGACATATCCGAGAACATGAAAAACACTAAAACCTTTTAATTCATTTTAAGTTAAGTATAATTGTTTGTTAAGGAATCGTATCAATTCCAATTATATCTATCTACTTCCCTATTACTGTAACAGGTATTAGAGCGCACGTTGCAACTGTGACGAAAAGATACGTAATGAAGATTTACGTCCTTCGTAGGCTTATCAACCGAAAATGAGCCTCGTCGACTGCGAGTTATAAAAACGAACAGTTAAAATCAGTGACGTGAGTGCCCGAACTACAGTGTCAATCAATCAACATTCAGTGATCGAAGAATCATGCCAGTGATCAAGCCAACGCTCCAGGACAAATTGAGATTCTCAGCAGCAACAAGTCGGACATACCAGGGAATCCAGACATCATGACAGAGCTTAACAAACCTGATATCTTCACATTGAAAAGGTAGACTCGTTTATTCGTCCATTCCTTTCTTATTCATGTTCCACGATGACAACCCGATCGCTCGAAAAAGCTCAGTCCATTCCCCATGAAATTATTCTCAGTTCACTGCGGCGTAAACGTGGTACCACATTCGGTCAAATCACTACCTTCACGCGACTCCTTAACACAGGCAAAACATCAGAACAACCGGATATACGTTTACTACAAACCCATCTTTACGCGTTAACTGAAGCGTGGAAACGATTCGATGGCATCCAATTTGACCTCGAAGAATAAAACGAAACAGAAACGTCACGTCTTTACAAAATTCAAAACGACTACTTCTCTATCACAACTCGCTCTGATTCGATATCATAACTCGACGCGATTGAGTTATTGAAAGGTAAATACGACCGTATAAGTCGGGCTGCCACTAAAAATTGTGATGCAATCTGGAATATTCTTAAACCGCCAAGGAACATTGCAGAAACACTGGGCAATATCGTCGACACCGTCAACCAACTTCTGCGCGCACTGAAAAATTCCAAAGAAAACATCTCGCAATGGAACACTTCTGCTTTCCATCATTCGAGGAAAGATAAATGCTAATACGTTATTCCAATGGGACTCACAGTAAAGACAACAAGGTGCCGTCTTACACGGATCTTCTAGAGTTTTTGGAGAATCGGGCCAACTGTGTACCAGAGATGAACGCAAGGGCAAGCTCAACCGCAAGTCGGGTCGACGGGAGACTATCGGACCATTCACGTTCCACGAATCAACGTACTACGGAGAAATCAGGTGACATTCTGATGACGATTACACCGAAAGCAGAACAAGCAGGACAACCATAAGAACCCAAAAGTGTTCAGTATGCCACGGAGGGCACCGCATCTACACATGTGAAGATTTTCTCTAAGTCTCAACTTATCAAAGTAATTGACATCTAATGCTCCATGCAACATTTCTTTTCAACGATACAAAGTAAGTAAGTTGTAATGTTCCATGCATAGCATAATGCTTATCCACTTCTGCACTTCAGAAGAATATGAATTCCACAATTCCTTACAAGGGGATTGCGCTTCACAGTGTCTAGTTGTCAAGGCAATAAAGTTCTGCGGCTACTTGCAATGCGTTGGCGCATCTCCTTCTTACGTTTTAATGCATGTAAGCTGTAACGTTCTATACATTGCGTTATGCTTATCTGCTTCTGGACTTCAAAGTGATGTGAATTCTACAGTTCCTTGTAGCGTGATGGCTTCTCCTTTCAACGTAAGTAAGTAGTAAGCTTCAATACAAGCCACTATGCATACTTGGTTCTACAATACAATTACATGCAATTTCTACATATCCATGTTACTCTATAGCTCTCCTAAATACCAGTTTGTCAATGTAATTAACATCCAATGTTCCATGCAACGCGATGGAAATTCTTAGTTCTATGTATCAAAGTAAGTAAGTTGTAAGGTTCTACACAATACAATCGTGCTTACTAGTTTCTACACTACTATGTATGTTATTTCTATAGTTCCATGTTACTGTATAGAGCTTCATAATGTCTACTTGTCAAAGTAATTGAGTTCCAAACGTCCATGCAACGCGATAGTGTTTCTCAGTTCTACAATTAAATGTCTCTGTTGAATTCACACTTCATGATGTTCAAAGTAAAAATTTCAAATTAGTATATATATTCACACTTGTCATATATTTTAGTCAAGAGTAAATAGGTAATCCGCCGTCCAATTGCTCCAGTACAATTAAATTCCATATAATTTTGTATCATTTCAGGATGTTTTAAATAAACATTTCTAATTAGTATATATACTTACACTCTCCGCTAAACCTAAGCAGAATAGACACTATAAAAACTCCAGTAGCTATAATCTTCTATGCACTGCTTCATTCTTATCTGCTTCTACACATTAAACGAATCTGAGCTTCACAGTTCCTTCCAACTGGATTACGCATCATTATGCCTACGTGTCAAAGCAATAGAGTTCTAACACTCCATTCAATGCGGTGACACATCTCATTAAATGTTATAAAGTTAGTAAGTTCTAATGTTCTATACAATGTATTGATTTCATCTCCCTCTATACATCAAAAGTATATGAAGAACATAGTTACTTGCAACGGGATAGCGCATCATAGTGTCTGCGTGTAAAAGCAATAAAGATGTAATGCTCCTTGCAATGCGGAAGCGCATCCCGTTGCAACGGTTCGAAGAAAGTAAGTTGCAATCTTCTACTCGCAGAAATATTGTTTTCTGCTTCTATACTTCAAAAGAATGTGAATTCTTCAGTTCCATGCAACGGAATGGCACTTCGTAGTATCTACCTTCCAGAGCAATAACGTTCTCTCTCTCGTTTCACGGAACTGTATAATTCACATTCTTTTGGAATGTAGAAGCAAATAAGCATGATATGATGCATAGAATGTTACTGCTCACTTTGTAACGTCGAGAGCCATCGCATTATATGGAGCAATAGAACACTACCGCGTTGCATCGAAGACACTGCAAGGCGCCATCTGGTTGCAGGGTACTGTACATTACACATACTTTTGAAGCGTTGTAACAGGTAAGCATAATGCGACGCATGGAGCATTACTATCTACTTATCTAGATACGTTGAAAAGATATGGGCCATCGCGATGCATGAAGCATTAGAAATATATTCCTCTGATACAACGACATTATAAAAAACCACTCCGTTGCAATGAAGTGATGAGGGATTCACATTATTTTGAAGCATAGAAGCAAATGAGAAGATTTCGATGCGTAGAACATAACAACCTACTTACTTTGAAGCGCTGAAATGATATGCGCCCTCGCGATGCACAAAGTAATCTATTGGTTTGAAAAGCAGATACTATGAATTGCCATCCCGATGCAAGCGACTGTAAGATTCACATTCTTTTGAAGCGTAGTAGCAGAGAGGCATAATGTGATACATAAGACATTACAACCTAATTACTTTGAAGCGTTGAAATGATATGCATCATCGCGATGCATATGCATTAGAACTCTGCTCGTTCAAAACGCAGACACTGAAACACCATCCCGTTGCAAGGAACTGTAGATTTCACTTTCTTTTGAAATATAGAAGCAGATCGGCATATTGCTGTGCATAGAAGATTGCAACCTACTTATTTCGGAACATTGAAATGAGATGCGCCATTGCATTCCATGGAGCATTAGAATTCTATTGCCTTAAAATGCAGACATTATGAAGCACCATCTCGTTGCTTGAAACTGTAAATTTCACAGTCGTTTGGAATGTAGGAGCAAATAAGCATAATGCAATGCATAGAATGTTACTGCTTACTTACTTTGTAACGTTGAAATACGATGCGCCATGGCATTGCATGGGGTATAGGAACTCTATTGTTCTGAAACGTAGACACTATGAAGGGCCATTCCGTTGGAGGGAATTGTAGCATTCACATTATTCTGAAATGTAGAAGCAGGTAAGCACAATGCGATGCATAGAACATTACATACTTGCTTTGAAGTGTGAAACTGAGAAGCACCATCTTGTAGCACAGAATATTTTTTTATTGCTTACGACGAATTATAGTACTGAGATGCTCCATCTTGTTGCAAGGAATCTTCAAAGCTGCTCATACTGACATGTAGACACTCAGATGGGACATCCCTTTTCGTGGAACTTTGGGAATTACTTTGAAACGCAGGACTGTGAAGCTGCATCGCGTTGTATGAAGATATAGGAAGTGCTTACTATGAAACGTAGAAATAAGAAGCGAAATCATGTTGCATAGAACTTTGCATCTTACCTACTCTGAAACGTATAAACTGATAGGGACCAAAACTTAACATAAATATATAGAACATACATAATTTTAAATGTTGAACTGAGAATTTGAGAACTCATTCATATTTCATAGAACTTCAGAACTTACTTGCTATGAAACGTAGGCAGATAAGGGCCATCGCGCTGCTTAAAACGTTAGAACTTGCTTACTTCAACAAAGACACTTACTGGCTTCGTCCGTACTTTTAGAAGAATTTTTGATAAACCACTTACACTTCACGTTTTCAATATTTTTATATGTATGCGAGGTGTAATCGTTTAAGTTCTTAAATGATTACTAAGTGTTGATTATTATTTAGTAACTCGGTTATAAACGGGTCTGCATAAGCTTTAATTGTTAGTCACTTAGTGCTCAAACAGCAAAGATCCTGACCATTTGAAAATGGTTGACTTTCATCAATTTTCTTAAAAATTGAAATACTGTCCAACTGCTTGCATTGAAGACTATAATTAAAGTTTTCCAAATATTTTACCTCTTATAGATATGTCACGTCTCGGGTC
Organism: Xylocopa sonorina; assembly: GCF_050948175.1. Classification (NCBI taxonomy): domain Eukaryota; kingdom Metazoa; phylum Arthropoda; class Insecta; order Hymenoptera; family Apidae; genus Xylocopa; species Xylocopa sonorina. Next base: position 318,467 of record NW_027490136.1, on the reverse strand, counting down.
GCGGAAAATTAACCGGTTTTCAGAGTAACACGCAGCCTCGAGCGGTTCGGCTCGCACAATTGCGTCGAAGACCGGGTTCTCTTTGGAACGCGGAAAACTGCGCGAAAGTCACGGAAGGAAGTATATAAAAAAGGGGATTTACTTTCGAAATCTTGGAAACCGCTAATTACTAACCTCGTTCCAGGTATCGTCGTCGGCGAGGATCTTCCCCTGTATGGACCCTGCGTATGGGCTGTGAGGCGGAATCGACAATGGAACGAGTACCCAGGCAGGCTGATCTCTGGTGCGGATCGGGGACGGAGGCGGCGATGCAGAAAGGCTGTCCGATCGGCAGACAGCAGGAGATGAGACGGAACAGTAGTCGACGATGGAGTAACTGCTTGTATCTACGTATTCGCGCACTGGAGAATGCGGGAAGTTCTTCCTTCCCACGCGTCGAGTTCGTTTATTCATAGCGGAAAAGCGCATTCAAATCAGATTCCAAAACACCAGATACGGATCCACTAGCGGAGGGGACCGCTCTAGTTTGCCGATCCAGAGATATGGAAAACGATGGATATGTTCTCCTTAGTCGAACTGTGGATTGGTGCAGCTAAGCGGAGGGCCACTCTAACTGGTCGGTAACTACGCGTGACTAATGGTCAGAACTCCTTGAATGATTTTGGAAGACGCGTGAACTCGTGAAAAACTTCGTATCGTAATGAATTTAATTTAATATAAGGCAAGGAATGCTTCGAGAATAATGAGAGATTGTAAATACTGGTAAAAATAAAATATATTCTAAGTAAAACCTAAGCTTACACTTTACTGCCCTATGCTAAGAATGACTAAGTACTAGAATCATTGATTTAGAATAAAATTAAAGTTAGAATTGGAAATAGCAACTTGAATTCTGAGTTAAAATAGTACCGAAATAGCAAACATCTTCAAGTGAGGTGGAGTAAGGCCCGGAGGCATGATAGGTACGGTCGCGATGAGCGCTTGGATCGATCTGTACTCGTCGAGCGCTGGGCTTGATCTCTCCGTTGACTCGCGGAACCGCGACCTCCTCGGATGGCGCGGGAACGCGAGTCGCTAGGCCCTGGAGTGGGACGGACGCTCGACACTCGCGGTGGTGCGGACGGTCGTGGTGAGGCGTGCGCGGCCGGCGTGAGCTGGCGCGGCTCTAATTATGAATAATACGCTTTCTAAAATTATGATTACACATGAAATGACTTATGCTATACTTGTGTGTTGCGTCCTGTTTGTACATAGAGTGCCGTATGCTTAAATACTAGAATTCGCTTGGTTATAGACATGAGCATAATACGAATATGTGTGCGTAACTGCGGGCGACCCTCGTGGTGCGTGAAATGGTCCTCGTGCGGAGGCTGTGGCTGGTGTCTGCTCCAACTGTTTGACGTATGCGCATCGAGGCGCGATCGTGTGGTTCAACTCCTTGGTGCGAGGGTGGCTCCCATAGCTCGGTGATCAGACTGTGTTACCGTGTGTCGGTTTGCTCGTCTCTGCAATGGCGGCAGGCGCAGTATGCGGCTTTGCCGGGGGTGTAGGAGGTACCGGGAGGTTCGGCGAGCATCACAGTTGTATTCTTCTAGAATATCAATGCAACGCGTTACATATACCTCGTCTACACGTCAAAAGAATGTAAATGCCATACTTCCTTGCTACGGAATAGCGTTTCCAGATGTCTACATATCGCAGCAATAGAGTACTAATGCTTCACAAAACGCGACATCGCAACTCATGACAAGATATAATGTCAGTGCAACGCGTTATGTACGTCTCGTCAGCACATCAAAAGGATGTAAATCCCACACTTCCTTATGACGGAGTAGCGTTTGTAGATATCTCCATATTGCAGCTATAGAGCTCTAATGCTTCATTAAACGCGATATCGCATATCATTTCTATGTCTCACGATAGGATGTAATACCAAATGCAACGCGTTATGTTTATCTCGTTTACACTTCAAAAGAATGTAAATACCACACATCCTTGCTACGGACAAGCGTTTCTAGATGTCTACGTATCGAAGCAATAAAGTTCTAAGTCTTCATAAAACGCGACATCACATCTCATTTCTGTGTGTCACGATAAGATTTTATATTTAATGCAACTCGTTATGTATATCTCGTTTACACCTCTAGAGAATGTAAATGTCGCCCTTCCTGGCGACGGAACAGTGTTTCTAGATCTCTATATACTGAAACAATGTAGTACTAACTCTTTATAAAACGCGATATGTCATATCATTTCAATGTCTCATGATAAGATGTAATATTCAGTGCAACTCATATGTATATCTCGTCTATACCTAAAAAGAATGTAAATGCAACTATTCCTGGCTACGGAACAGCGATTCTAGATGCTCTGCGTATCGAAACAATGGGGTTTTAACATTTTATAAAACCCGACATCCCATCTCATTTGTATGTCTCATGACAGGATGTAATATTTAGTGCATAAAACGCGATATAGTATCTCATTCCATTGTCTCATGATAAGATGTAATATTCAATGCAACGCGGTACGTACATCTGGACAACACTTCAAAAGAATGTAAATGTCACACATCCATCCGACGTAATAGCGTTTCTAAACGTCTACGTATCGAAGAAATAGAGTTCCAATGTTTCCTAAAACGCGATATCGCATCTCATTTCTATGTCTCATGATAAGATGTAATGTCAATTTACCGCGTTGTGTACATCTCGTCCATACATCAAGAGAATGTAAATCCCACACTTCTTTGCAACGGAATAGCGTTTCTAGAAGACTACGTATTGAAGCAATACAGTTACATACATTTGATATACTAACGCGATGCACTGAATTACATCTTATCAGCTAACATAGAAAGGAGATGAGATATCGCGTTTTATGATGATATAGAAATCTACTTCTTCGATGCGTAGACATCTGCAGACGATATTTCTTAGCAAGTAAGTGTCGCATTTAAATTCTTTTGATGTGAATACGAGGTATACGTAACACATCGCAATGAATATTATATCTCATCATGAGACATAGATATGAGATGCGATATCGCGTTTTAAGAAGTATTAGAACTCCATTGCTTCGATACGTAGACATCTGGAAACGCTATTTAGAAGCATGGAAGTGTGACATTTACATTCCTTTGTAGGGTAGACGAGGTATACATAACACTTCAAAATGAATATTATTTCTTATCATGAAACATAGATATGGGATGCGATATCGCGTTTTTAGAAGCATTAGAACTCTATTTCTTCGATACGTAGACATATGCAAACGCAATTTCCGAGCAAGGAAGTGTCGCATATACATTCCTTTGAATTGAAGACGAGGTATACATATCACATCGAAATAAATATTATATCCTATCATGAAAAATAGATATGAGATACGATATCGCGTTTTAAGAAGCATTAGAAGCCTATGGCTTCCATACGTAGGCTACTGGAATCACTATTTCGTCGCAAGGAAGTGTGACATTTACATTCTTTTAAATGGTGGATAAGGTATACATAACACTTCGCAATGAATATTATATCTTATCATGAAACATAGAAATGAGTTGGGATATCGCGTTTTAAGAAGCAATAGAAGTCTATTGGTTCGATATGGCGATTTAAGAAGCATTAGAACACTATTGCTCCGATACGTAGACATCTGGAAACGCTATTTAGAAGCATGGAAGTGTGACATTTACATTCTTTTGTAGGGTAGACGAGGAATACATAACACTCCACAATGAATATTATATCTCATCATGAAACATAGAAATGAGAAGCGATATCGCGCTTTAAGAAGCATTAGAACCCTATTGCCTCGATACGTAGACACTTGAAAACGCTATTTCCTAGCAAGGAAGTGTCGCATTTACATTCTTTTGAAGCGAATAAGAGGTATACATGACACTTCGCAATGAATATTATATCTTATCATGAAACAAAGAAATGAGATGCGATATCCCGTTTAAAGAAGCATTAGCACTCTGTTGCTTCGATACGTAGACATCTGCCAACGCTATTTCCTAGCAAGGAAGTGTCGCATTCACATTCATTTGAAGAGTATGCGAGGTATACGTGACACTTCGCAATGAATATTATATGTTATCTTGAAACATAGATATGAGATGTGATATCGCGAATTAGCAAGCTTTAGAAATCTATTTCTTGGATACGTAGGCATCTGCAAACGCTATTTCCTGGCAAGGAAGTGTCGCCTTTACATTCCTTTGAATTGAATACGAGGTATACATAACACTCCACAATGAATATTATGTCTTATCATGAAACATTGGAATGAGATGCAATAAGGCGATTTAGGAAGTATTAGAACACTATTGCTTCGATACGTAGACATCTGCAAACGCTATTTTCACTCAAGGAATTGTCGCATTTACATTCTTTTGAAGTGAATACGAGGTATACATAACACTCCACAATGAATATTATATATTATCATGAAACATAGAAATGAGAAGCGATATCGCGTTTTGAGAAGCATTAGAACTCTAATGCCAGGATACGTAGACATCTGCAAACGCTATTTCCTAGCAAGGAAGTGTCGCATTTACATTCATTTGAAGTATAGACGAGATATACATAACACTGCACAATGAATATTATATCTTATCATGAAACATAGAAATGAGATGCGATATGATGATTGAGGAAGCATTAGAACTCCATTGCTTCGATTTGTAGACATCTGCAAAAGCTACTTCCTAGCAAGGAAGTGTCGCATTTACATTCTTTTGAAGTGAATACGAGGTATTCATATCACTGCACAATGAATATTATATCTTATCATGAAACATAGAAATGAGATGGAATATGGCGATTTAAGAAGCATTAAAACACTATTGCTTCGATACGTAGACATCTGCAAACGCTATTTCCTAGCAACGAAGTGTCGCATTTACATTCATTTGAAGTATAGACGAGATATACATAGCACTGCACAATGAATATTATATCTTATCATGAAACATAGAAATGAGATGCGATATCGCGATTTAATAAGCGTTAGAAACCTATTGCTACGATACGTTGACACCTACAAACGCTATTTCCTAGCAGGGAAGTGTCGCATTTACATTCTTCTGATGTGAGTACGAGGCATACATAACAATGCACAATGAATATTATATGTAATCATGAAACACAGAAATGAGATGCGACATCGCGTTTTGAGAAGCATTAGAACACTATTGCTTCGATACGCAGACATCTACAAACGCTATTTTCTAACAAGGTAGTGTCGCGTTTACATTGTTTTGAATTGAATACGAGGTATACATAACACTCCACAATGAATATTATATCTTATCATGAAACATAGAAATCAGATGCGATATGACGATTTAAGAAGCATTAGAACTCTATTGCTTCGTTACGTAGACATCTGCAAACGCTACTTCCTAGCAAGGAAGTGTTGCATTTACATTCTTTTGAAGTGAATACGAGGTATACATAACACTCCCCAATGAATATTATATCTCATCACGAAACATAGAAATGAAAAGCGACATCTCGTTTTAAGATGAATTAGAACTCTATTGCTACGATACGTAGACATCTGCAAACGCTTTTTCCTAGAAGGCAAGTGTCGCATTTACATTCATTTGATGTGTATGCGAGGTATACATGACACTGCGCAGTGAATATTATATATTATCATGAAACATAGAAATGAGATGCGATATCGCGAATTAGCCTGCTTTAGAAATCTATCGCTTCGATACGTAGACATCTGCAAACGCCACTTCCTAGCAAGGAAGTGTCGCATTTGCATTCTTTGGAAGTGAATACGAGGTATACATAACACTGCACAATGAATATTATATCTTATCATGAAACATAGAAATGAGATGCGATATCGCGATTTGAGAAGCATTAGAACACTAATGCTACGTTATGTAGATATATGCAAACGCTATTTCCTAGCAAGGAAGTGTCGCATTTACATTCATTTGAAGTGAATACGAGGAATACATAGCACTTCGCAATGAATGTTATATCTTATCATGAAACATAGAAATGTGATGCGATATCTCGTTATAAGAAGCATTAGAAATCTATTGCTTCTATATATAGTGTGACGTGGTGGCGTCACAAGGCTCGCTCACCCCTCCCCTGCTTTGGTTAGACTAGCTCACGGATCACCACTCATGCGAGAAATGTGGAATACGCGGTTATAGAACCCTTACCCCTTCCCCTCCCCGTTCTTTTCTCTCTCTCCGTTCTACGAATAGGACTGGCGAGCTAAAGAAGAAGCAACCCAGAAGACGCCCCTTCGTCGGATACGAAGACCGCAGGACCGCGGACGGGCTATGCGCCGAGGTAGCGTGACGGGCTCGACGGTGGAGGAGTCGAGAAGCGAACCAGTAGAGACCCTGAAGCCCGAAGGATAAGATCCAGAGCCCTGCGCCGATAAGACCGCTGCCATAGTCCATGGAGACGGACAGGAAGGACCTCGGGTGTGAGAAGGACCTCCACCCCTCCCCTGAGCCCATGGAGAGGGAAACTCAAGATGAGCAGCGGATCTGCAGGTGAGCCGAGGAAGCGCGGCGCGCGACACGCGCCGCAGTTCAAATGATTATTTGAGGACCCCCGCTGGACACAACAGAGGGGGCGATCAGGGAAGATCGCCGAAATCCACCGATCGATGCCCCGAACAATCCCCACGCGCATAGCCCTATACCACCAAGGAACCCTAGGAAGGAACCAAGGGGATCCAAGGACCCCCAGCAAACCTATACAAGAGCTAGCCAGCAGGAAGATATCCTCTTCTTCGCCTCTACTTCTTAGCGACTACTTAGCGATTCTCAGCGAGCAAGCGATCATACGGAGCGATACGGAGGAGAGAAAGAGAGAGAGAGAGATATAGACGGACTAAACGAGATCCAGACTTGCTGGAAGCGAGAACGTGAGTCCTTATACCCTAAAGCGTCCCATTTTGTTCCCTGCCGCATTTGCGATATTGCGTATTGTAATTTTGTATTGTATAACGGGTGGTAATCCCCGGTCATTCGCGGCGTGTCAGATACCCTTTTGTAATACCGCGTCGAGGCAATCGAGAAAGAAGCCGTGAGTTCAGTATCCCGCGACCCTAATTTGCGCACTCGGCTAGGAGTAGTCGAGTTATAGAGTATTTCGAAATTTCGAGGGTTATCTCGCACCGGATTTCCCCGGGTTGCGTGGTCTAATAGTTTTCGCTACTCCTTGAGTAGCTGGCGCCCAAAAAGTGCCCGCCTCGCAGTTACGAAATACTCACGGGATAGAAAATTCTCTGTTTTGTATTTGGCGTTGGCGAATTCATCGACGATCATACCCCGGATTAAACTTCCGTATACCCCTTTATTACTGCTTCGATCCCCCCCTCTTTCTTGCGAATTGTAACGGGAAAACCCGTCACAATAGATATCTGCAAACGCTACTTCCTAGCAAGGAAGTGTCGCATTTACATTCATTTGAAGTGTAGACGAGGAATACATAACACTTCGCAATGAACATTATATCTTATCATGATACATAGCATTGAGATGCGATATCGCGTTTAAACAAGCATTAGAACTCTATTGCTTCAATACGTAGACACCTAGAAGTGCATTTCCTAGCAAGGAAGAGTGGCATTTACATTCTTTTGGAGTGTAGACGAGGTATACATGGCACTTCGCTATGAATATTGTATCTCATCTTGAAACATAGTATTGTGATGCGATATCGCGTTTAATGAAGCATTAGAACTCTATTGTTTCGGTACGTAGACATCTGGAAACGCAATTCCTTGGAAGGAAGTGTGGCATTTACAATCTTTTGAAGTGTTCACGAGGTATACATAACACTTCGCAATGAATATTATATCTTATCATGATACATAGCATTGAGATGCGATATCGCGTTTAAACAAGCATTGAACTCTATTGCTTCAATACGTAGACACCTAGAAGTGCATTTCCTAGCAAGGAAGTGTGGCATTTACATTCTTTTGGAGTGTAGACGAGGTATACATGGTACTTCGCTATGAATATTGTATCTCATCTTGAAACATAGTATTGTGATGCGATATCGCGTTTAATGAAAAATTAGAACTCTATTGTTTCGGTACGTAGACATCTGGAAACGCAATTCCTTGGAAGGAAGTGTGGCATTTACAATCTTTTGAAGTGTTGACGAGGTATACATAACACTTCGCAATGAACATTATATCTTATCATGAAGCATAGAACTGAGATGCGATGTGGCGTTTTAAGGAGCATTACAACCCTGTTCCTTTGATACTTAGATATCTGCAAACACTATTTCCAAGCAATGAAGTGTGGCATTTACATTCATTTGAAGTGCAGGCTAGGTATACATAACACTTCGCAACGAATATTGTATCTTATCATGAAACATATAAATCAGATGCGATATCGCCTTTTAAGTAGCATTAGAACACTATTGCTTCGATACGTAGACATCTGCAAACGCTATTTCCTAGCAAGGAGGTGTGTTATTTACATTCTTTTGAAGTGTAGTCGAGGTATACATGACACATCGCAATGAATATTATATGTTAGCATGAAGCATAGGTATGAGATGCGATATTGCGTTATAGGAAGCATTGGAGCTCTATTGCTTCGATACGTAGACATCTAGAAACGATGTTTCCTATCAAGGAAGTGTGGCATTTACATTCTTTTGACGTGCGGACGGGGTATGCATAACACTTCGCAGTGAATATTATATCTTATCATGAAACATAGAAATGAGAAGCGCTATCGCGTTTCAAGGAGCATTAGAACTTTATTGCTTCGATACGTAGACATCTGGAATCGTTATTTCCTAGCAAGGAACTGTGCCATTTACATTCTTTTGAAGCGTAGACGAGGTATACATAACACTTGGCAATGAATATTATGTCTTATCATCAAACATAGAACTGCGATGCGATATCCCGTTTTAAGAAGCATTGGAACTCTATTGATTCGATACGTAGACATCTGGAATCGCATTTCCTAGCACGAAAGTGTAGCATTCACATTCTTTTGATATGTAGACGAGGTATACGTAGCACATCGCAATGAATGTTATATCTTATCATGAATCATATAAATGTGATGCGATATTGCGTCTTAAGGAGCATTACAACTGTATTGCTTCGGTACATAGATATCTGGAAACGCTATTTCCTAGCAAGGAGTGTGTGGCATTTACATTCTTTTGTAGTGTAGACGAGGTATACATATCACTTCGCAATGAAGACCATATCTTGTCATGAGACACAGAAATGAGATGCGATATCGCGTTTTAAGAAGGATTAGAACTCTATTTCTTCGATACGTAGACATCTGGAAACGCGTTTCCTAGCAAAAAAAGTGTGGAATTTGCATTCTTTTGGAGTGCAGCCGAGTTATACATAACACTTCGCAATGAATAATATATCCTATCATGCAACCTAGAACTGCGATGCGATATCGTGTACTTAGAAGCTTTAGAACTCTATTGTTTCGATACGTAGACATCTGGAAACGCCATTTCTAGCGAGGAAGTGTGGCATTTACGTTCTTTAGAAGTGTAGACGAGGTATACATAACACTTCGCAATGAATATTATATCTTATCATGAAGCATAGTACTGCGATGCGATATCCCGTTTTAAGAATCATTAGAGCTCTAATGCTTCGATTCGTAGACATCTGGAAACGCATTTCCAACCAAGGAAGTGTCCCATTTACATTCTTTTGAAGAGTAGACAAGATATACATATCCCTTCGCTATGAATATTATATCTTATCACGAAACATACAAATGAGATGCGATATCGCGTTACAAGAAGCATTAGAACTCCATTGCTTCGATTCATAGACAACTGGAAACGGATTTGCGAGCAAGGAAGTGTGGCATTTACATGCTTTTGAACTGCAGACGAGGTATACATAACAATTCGCAATGAATATCTTATCTTGTCATGAAACATAGAAATGAGATGCGATATCGCGTTTTAAGAAGCATTAGAGCTCTAATGCATCGATTCGTAGACATCTGAAAAAGCATTTCCTAGCAAGGAAGTTGTGGAATTTACATTCCTTTGAAGCATAGACGAGGTATACATAAAACTTCGCAATGAATATTATATTTTATCGTGAAACATAGATGTGAGATGCGATGTCGCGTTTTATGAAGCACTAGAAATCTATTGCTACGATACTTAGACATCTGGAAACGCCATTTCCTAGGAAGGAACTGTGGTATTTACATTCTTTTGAAGTGTAGACGAGGAATACATAACACTTCGCAATGAATATCATATCTTATTATGAATCATAGAAATGAGATGCGATATCGCGTTCTAAGAAGCATTACAACTCTATTGCTTCGATACGTAGACATCTGGATACGCATTTCCTAGCAAGGAAGTGTGGCATTTACATTGTTTTAAAGTATAGACGTGGTGTACATAACACTTCGCAATGAATATCTTATCTTATCATGAAACGTAGAAATGAGATGCGATATCACGTTTTAAGAAGCATTAGAACTCTATTGCCACGACGCGTAGACATCTGCAGACGCTACTTCCTAGCATGGAAGTGTCGCATTTACATTCGTTTGGAGTGAATACGAGGTATACATGACACTTGGCAATGAATATTATATCTTATCATGAAGCATAGAAATGAGATGCTATATCGCGTTTTGAGAGGCATTAGAACTCTATTGCTACGATCCGTAGACATCTGCAAACGCTATTTCCTAGCAAGCAATAGTCGCATTTACATTCTTTTGAAGTGAATACGAGGTATAAATGACACTTCGCAATGAATATTATATCTTATCACGAAACATATAAATGAGATGCGATATCGCGATTTAAGTAGCATTAGAACTCTATTGCCTCGACGCGTAGACATCTGCAGACGCTATTTCCTAGCAAGCAGTTGTCGCATTTACATTCTTCTGAAGTGAATGCGAGGTGTACATGACACTTCGCAATGAATATTATACCTAATCACGAAACATAGGAATGAGATGCGTTATCGCGATTTAAGAAGCATTATAACTCTGTTGCTTCGATAGGGAGGCATCTGCAGTCGCTATTTCCAAGTAAGGAAGTGTCGCATTTACATTTATTTGAAGTGAATACGAGGTATACATGACACTTCGCAATGAATATTATATCTTATCATGAAACATAGAAATGGGATGCGATATCGCGATTTAAAAAGCATTAGAACTCTCTTGCTACGATACGTAGACATATGCAAACGCTATTTCCTAGCAACGAATAGTCGCATTTACATTCTTTTGAAGTGAATACGAGGTATACATGACACTTCGCAATGAATATTATATCTTATCATGAAACATTGAAGTGTGATGCGATATCGCATTTAGGAAGCATTCGAACTCTATTGCCTCAACGATTAGGCATCTGCAGACGCTATATCCTAGCATGGAAGTGTCGCATTTACATTCTTTTGAAGTGAATACGAGGTGTACATGACACTGCGCAATGAATATTATATCTTATGACGAAACGTAGGAATGAGTTGCGATATTGCGATTTAAGTAGCATTAGAACTCTATTGCTACGATACGTGGACATCTGAATAGGCTATTTCCTAGCAAAGAAGTGTCGCATTTACATCCGTTTGGAGTGAATACGAGGTATACATGACACTTCGCAATGAATATTATATCTTATCATGAAACATAGAAGAGAGATGCGATTTCGCATTTTAAGAAGCATTCGAACTCTAATGCCACGACGCGTAGACATCTGCAGACGCTATTTCCTAGCATGGAAGTGTCGCATTTACATTCTTTTGAAGTGAATACGAGGTGTACATGACACATCGCAATGAATATTATACCTTATCACGAAACGTAGAAATGAGCTGCGATATCGCGATTTAAGTAGCGTTAGAACTCTATTGCTACGATACGTGGACATCTGAATAGGCTATTTCCTAGCAAAGAAGTGTCGCATTTACATTCGTTTGGAGTGAATGCGAGGTATACATGACACTTCGCAATGAATATTATATCTTATCGTGAAACATAGAAGAGAGATGCGATATCGCGTTTTAAGAAGCATTAGAACTCTATTGCTACGATGCGTAGGCATCTCCAAACGCTATGTCCAAGCAAGGAGTAGTCGCATTTACATTCTTTTGAAGTGAATACGAGGTATACATGACACTTCGCAATGAATATCATATCTTATCATGAAACATAGTAGTGAGGTGCGATATCGCGTTTTAAGAAGCATTAGAACTCTATGGCCTCGAAGCGGAGACCTCAGCAAACTCTATTTCCTAGCATGGAAGTGGCGCACTTACATTCTTTTGAAGTGAATACGAGGTATACATGACACTTCGCAATGAATATTATATCTTGCCACGAATCATAGAAATGAGATGCGATATCGCGATTTAAGTAGCATTAGAGCTCTATTGCTACGATACGTAGACATCTTCAAACGCTATTTCCTAGCGAACAATAGTCGCATTTACATTCTTTTGAAGCGAGTACGAGGTATACATGACACTTCGCAATGAATATCATATCTTATCATGAAACATAGTAGTGAGGTGCGATATCGCGTTTTAAGAAGCATTAGAACTCTATGGCCTCGAAGCGGAGACCTCAGCAAACTCTATTTCCTAGCATGGAAGTGGCGCACTTACATTCTTTTGAAGTGAATACGAGGTATACATGACACTTCGCAATGAATATTATATCTTGCCACGAATCATAGAAATGAGATGCGATATCGCGATTTAAGTAGCATTAGAACTCTATTGCTACGATACGTAGACATCTGCAAACGCTATTTCCTAGCAAGCAATAGTCGCATTTACATACTTTTGAAGTGAATACGAGGTAATCATAACACTGCACAATGAATATTATATATTATCATGAAACATAGTAAGGTGTAGCGATATCGCGTTTTGAGTATACATATTCATGTATACCTCGTATTCACTTCAAAAGAATGTAAATGCGACACTTCCTTGCTAGGAAATAGCGTTTGCAGGTCTCTACGTATCGTAGCAATAGAGTTCTAATGCTTCTTAAATCGCGATATCGCATATCATTTCTATGTTTCGTGATAAGATATAATATTCATTGCGAAGTGTCATGCATACCTCGTATTCACTTCAAAAGAATGTAAATGCCACACTTCCATGATAGGAAATAGCGTTTGCAGATGTCTCCGCATCGAGGCAATTGGTTCCTAATTCATCTTAGAACACGATATCGCAACTCACTTCCATGTTTCATGATAAGATATAATGTTCATTGGGAAGTGTCATGTATACCTCGTATTAACTTCAAAAGAAGGTAAATGCGACTTTTCCTTGCTAGGAAATAGCGTTCCCGATGTCTACGTACCGAAACAATAGAGCTCTAATGCTTCTTAAGACGACATGTCGCATCTCACTTCTTTGTTTCATGATAAGGTATAATGTTCATTACGAAGTGCCATGTATACCTCGTATTCACTTCAAAAGAATGTAAAAGCGACACTTTCTTGCTAGGAAATAGCGTTTGCACATGTCTACGTATCGTAGCAATAGAGTTCTAGTGCTTCTTAAAACGCGATATCGCATCTTATTTCTATGTTCCATGATAAGATATAATATTCATTGCGAAGTGTTATGTATACCTGGCATAAACCTCACATGAATGTAAATCCAACTTTTCCTTTCTAGGAAATAGAGTTTGCAGATTTCTACGGATCGGAGCAATATGGTTCTAATGCTTCTTAAAACGCGATATCGCATCTCATTTCTATGTTTCATGATAAGATATAATTTGCATTGTGGAGTGATACGTAAACCTCGTATTCACTTCAAAAGAATATAAATGCGACACTTCCTTGCTAGGAAGTAGCGTTTGCAGGTGTCTACGTATCGAAGCAATAGAGTCCTAAAGCTTCCAAAATCGCGATATTGCATCTCATTCCTATTATTCATGATAAGATATATTATTCATTGTGCAGTGTTATGTATTCTCGTCTACACTTCAAAAGAATGTAATTGCGACACTTCCTTTCTAGGAAATAGTGTTTGCAGATGACTACCTATCGTAGCAATAGAGTTCTAATGCTTTTTAAAACGCGATAAAGCATCTCATTTCTATGTTTCATGATAAGATACAATATTCATTGCGATGTGTCATGTATACCTCGTAGTCACTTCAAATCAATGTAAATGCGACACTTCCTTCCTAGGAAATAGCGTTTTGAGATGTCTACGTATCGTAGCAGTAGAGTTCTAACGCTTCTTTAAACGCGATATCGCGTTTCATTTCTATGTTTCATGATAAGATATAATATTCATAGCGAAGTGACATGTATAGCTCGTATTCACTTCAAATGTATGTAAATGCGACACTACCATGCTAGGAAATAGCGTTTGCAGATGTCTACGTATCGTAGCAATCGAGTTCCAATGCTTCCTAAATCGCGATATCGCATCTCATTTCTTTGTTTCATGATAAGATATAATATACATTGCGAAGTGTCATGTATACCTCGTATTCCGTTCAAGAGAATGTAAATGCGACACTTCCTTCCTAGGATATTGCGCTTCCAGATGTCTACGTATCGTAGCAATAGGGTTCTAACGCTTCTTAAAACGCGATATCGTATTTCATTTCTATGTTTCATGGTAATATATAATATTCATGGCGAAGTGTCATGTATACCCCGTATTCCCTTCAAAAGAATGTAAATGCGCCACTTGCTGGCTAGGAAATAGCGTTTGCAGATGTCTACGTATCGTAGCAATAGAGTTCTAATGCTACTTAAATCGCGATATCGCATCACATTTCCATGTTTCGTGATAAGATAAAATATTCATTGCGAAGTGTCATGTATACCTCGTATTCACTTCGAAAGAATGTAAATGCGACTATCGTTTGCTAGGAAATAGGGTTTGCAGATGTCTACGCATCGTAGCAATAGAGTTCTAATACTTCTCAAAACGCGATATCGCATCTCATTTCTACCTTCCATGATAAGGTATAATATTCATTGTGGAGTGTTATGTATACCTCGTATTCACTTCAAATGAATGTAAATGCGCCGTTCCCATCCTAGGAAATAGCGTTTGCAGCTGTCCACGTATCGTAGCAATAGAGTTCTAATTCTACTTAAATCGCGATATCGCATTTCATTTCTATGATTCGTGATAAGATATAATATTCATTGCGATGTGTCATGTATACCTCGTATTCACTTCAAAAGGATGTAAATGCGACACTTCCATGCTAGGAAATGGCGTTTGCAGATGCCTTCGTATCGTAGCAATAGAGTTCTAATGCTTTTTAGTTCGCGATATAGCATCTCATTTCTATGTTTCGTGATAAGATATAATGCTCTTTGCGAAGTGTCATGTATACCTCGTATTCACTTAAAAGAATGTAAATGCGAATCTTCCTTGCTAGGAAATCTTCCTTGAAATAGCGTTTGCAGATGCCTACGTATCGTAGCTATAGAGTACTAATGCTACTTATATCGCGATATGGCATCTCATTGCTACGTTACATGATGAGATATAATGTTCATTGCGAAATGTCATGTATACCTCTTATTCACTTCAAAAGGATGTAAATGCGAATCTTCCTTGCTAGGAAAAAGCGTTTGCAGATGTCTACGTATCTGAGCAATAGAGTTCCAATGCTTCTCAAAAATGCGATATCGCATCTCATTTCTATGCTTCATGATAAGATACAATATTCATTGCGAAGTTTCATGTATACCTCGTATTCACTCCAAACGAATGTAAATGCGACACTTCCTTGCTAGGAAATAGCTTATTCAGATGTCTACGTTTCGTAGCAATAGAGTTCTAATCCTACTTAAATCGCGATATCGCATCTCATTTCTATGTTTCGTGATAAGATATAATATTCATTGCGAAGTGACATGTATACCTCGTATTCACTTCAAAAGAATGTAAATGCGACACTTCCATGCAAATAGCGTTTGCAGATGTCTCCGCATCGAGCCCATAGAGTTCTAATGCTTCTTACAACGCGATATCGCATCTCTCTTCTATGTCTCATGATAGGATATAGTATTCATTGCGAAGTGTCATGTATACCTCGTATTCACTTCATAAGAATGTAAATGCGACACTTCCATTCAAGGAAATAGCGTTTGCAGATATCTCCGCATCGAGGCAATAGGGTTCTAATGCTTCTTACAACGCGATATCGCATATCCCTCCTAGGTTTCATGATAAGATATAATATTAATTGCGAAGTGTCATGTATACCTCGTACTCACTTCAAAAGAATGTAAATGCGACTATTGCTTGCTAGGAAATAGCTTTTGCAGATGTCTACGTATCGTGGCAATAAAGATCTAATGCTACTTAAATCGCAATATCGCATCTCATCTATTTGTTTCGTGATAAGATATAATATTCATTGCGAAAGTGTCATGTATACCTCGCATTCACTTCAAAAGAATGTAAGTGTGTCACTTCCATGCTAGGAAATAGCGTTTGGCAGATGTCTCCGCATCGAGGCCATAGAGTTCTAATGCTTCTCACAACGGGGATATCGCATCTCTCTTGCTATGTTTCATGATAAGATATAATATTCATTGGGAAGTGTCATGTATACCTCGTCTTCTCTCCAAACGATTGTAAATGCGACACATCCTTGCTAGGAAATAGCGTATTCAGATGTCTACGTATCGTAGCCAAAAGGGTTCTGGTGCTACTTAAATCGCGATATCGCATGTCATTTCTATGTTTCGTGATATGATATAATATTCATTGCGAAGTGTCATGTACACCTCGTATTCAATTCAAAAGAAAGTAAATGCGACTATTGCTTGCTAGGTAATAGCGTTTGCAGATGTCTCCGCATCGAGGCCATAGAGTTCTAATGCTTCTTACAACGCGATATCGCATCTCCCTTCTATCTTTCATGATAAGATATAATATTCATTGCGAAGTGTCATGTATACCTCGTATTCACTTCAAAAGGAAGTAAATGCGACTATTGCTTGCTAGGAAATAGCGTTTGCAGATGTCTACGTATCTGAGCAATAGAGTTCCAATGCTTCTCAAAAATGCGATATGGCATCTCATTTCTATGCTTCATGATAAGATACAATATTCATTGCGAAGTTTCATGTATACCTCGTATTCACTCCAAACGAATGTAAATGCGACACTTCCTTGCTAGGAAATAGCGTTTTCAGATGTCTACGTATCGTAGCAATAGAGTTCTAATCCTACTTAAATCGCGATATCGCATGTCATTTCTATGTTTCGTGATAAGATATAATATTCATTGCGAAGTGGCATGTACACCTCGTATTCAATTCAAAAGAAAGTAAATGCGACTATTGCTTGTTAGGTAATAGCGTTTGCAGATGTCTCCGCATCGAGGCCATGGAGTTCTTATGCTTCTTACAACGCGATATCGCATCTCTCTCCTATCTTTCGTGATAAGATATTATATTCATTGCGAAGGTGTCATGTATACCTCGTATTCACTTCAAAAGAAAGTAAATGCGACTATTGCTTGCTAGGAAATAGCGTTTGCAGATGTCTATGTATCGTAGCAATAGAGTTCTAAAGCTACTTAAATCGCGATATCGCATCCCATTTATATGTCTCATGATAAGATATAATATTCTTTGCGAAGTGTCATGTATACCTCGTATTCACTTCAAAACAATGTAAGTGCGACACTTCCATGCTAGGAAATAGCATTTGCAGATGTCTCCGCATCGAGGCCATAGAGTTCTATTGTTCTTAAAACGCGATATCGCATCTCTTTTCCACGTTTCATGATAAGATATAATATTTATTGCGAAGTGTCATGTATACCTCGTGTTCACTTCAGAAGAATGTAAATGCGACTATTCCTTGCTAGGAAATGGCGTTTGCAGATGCCTACGTATCGTAGCAATAGAGTTCTAATGCTTTTTAGATCGCGATATAGCATCTCATTTCTATGTTTCGTGATAAGATATAATGCTCTTTGCGAAGTGTCACGTATACCTCGTATTGACTTCAAAAGAATGTAAATGCGAATCTTCCTTGCTAGGAAATAGCGTTTGCAGATGCCTACGTATCGTAGCTATAGAGTACTAATTCTTCTTAAATCGCGATATCGCATCTCATTTCTATGTTACATGAAGAGATATAATGTTCATTGCGAAGTGTCATGTATACCTCGTATTCACTTCAAAAGGATGTAAATGCGAATCTTCGTTGCTAGGAAAAAGCGTTTGCAGATGTCTACGTATCTGAGCAATAGAGTTCTAATGCTTCTCAAAACGCGATATCGCATCTCATTTCTATGCTTCATGATAAGATACAATATACATGGCGAAGTGTCATGTATACCTCGTATTCACTCCAAACGAATGTAAATGCGACACTTCCTAGCTAGGAAATAGCGTATTCAGATGTCCACGTATCGTAGCAGTAGAGTTCTAATGCTACTTAAATCGCGATATCGCATCTCATTTCTATGTTTCGTGATAAGATGTAATATTCATTGCAAAGTGTCATGTATACTTCGTATTCACTTCAAAAGAATGTAAATGCGACACTTCCATGCTAGGAAAGTAGCGTTTGCAGATGCCTCCGCACCGAGGCCATAGAGTTCTAATGCCTCTTACAACGCGATATCGCATCTTTCTTCTATGTCTCATGATAAGATATAGTATTCATTGCGAAGTGTCATGTATACTTCGTATTCACTTCAAGAGAAAAAAATGCGATTATTGCTTGCTAGGAATTAGCGTTTGCAGATGTCTATGTATCGTAGCAATAGAGTTCTAAAGCTACTTAAATCGCGATATCGCATCCCATTTATATGTTTCATGATAAGATATAATATTCTTTGCGAAGTGTCATGTATACCTCGTATCATTTCAAAGGAATGTAAATGCGAATCTTCCTTGCTAGGAAATGGCGTTAGCAGATGCCTACGTATCGTAGCTATAGAGTAATAATGCTTCTTAAATCGCGATATCGCATCTTATTTCTATGTTACATGATGAGATAAAATGTTCTTTGCGAAGTGTCATGTATACCTCGTATTCACTTCAAAAGAATGTAAATGCGAATCTTCCATGCTAGGAAATAGCGTTTGCAGATGCCTACGTATCGTAGCTATAGAGTACTAATGCTTCTTAATCGCGATATCGCATGTCATTTCTATGTTTCGTGATAAGATATAATATTCATTGCGAAGTGTCATGTGTACCTCGTATTCACTTCAAAAGAATGTAAGTGCGACACTTCCATGCTAGAAAATACCGTTTGCAGATGTCTCCGCATCGAGGCCATAGAGTTCTAATGCTTCTTAAACGCGATATCGCATCTCTCTTCCATGTTCATGATAAGATATAATATTTATAGCGAAGTGTCATGTATACCTCGTGTTCACTTCAGATGAATGTAAATGCGACTATTCCTTGCTAGGAAATGGCGTTTGCAGATGCCTACGTATCGTAGCAATAGAGTTCTAATTCTTTTTAGATCGCGATATAGCATCTCATTTCTATGTTTCGTGATAAGATATAATGTTCTTTGCGAAGTGTCATGTATACCTCGTATTCATTTCAAAGGAATGTAAATGCGAATCTTCCTTGCTAGGAAATAGCGTTTGCAGATGTCTATGTATCGTAGCAATAGAGTTCTAAAGCTACTTAAATCGCGATATCGCATCCCATTTATATGTTTCATGATAAGATATAATATTCTTTGCGAAGTGTCATGTATACCTCGTATTCACTACAAAGAATGTAAGTGCGACACTTCCATGCTAGGAAATAGCGTTTGCAGATGTCTCCGCATCGAGGCCATAGTGTTCTAATGCTTCTTAAAACGCGATATCGCATCTCTCTTCCATGTTTCATGATAAGATATAATATTTTCTGCGAAGTGTCATGTATACCTCGTGTTCACATCAGAAGAATGTAAATGCGACTATTCCTTGCTAGGAAAGGGCGTTTGCAGATGCCTACGTATCGTAGCAATAGAGTTCTAATGCTTTTTAGATCGGCGATAGAGCATCTCATTTCTATGTTTCGTGATAAGATATAATGTTCTTTGCGAAGTGTCATGTATACCTCGTATTCACTTCAAAAGAATGTAAATGCGAATCTTCCTTGCTAGGAAATAGCGTTTGCAGATGTCTACGTATCGTAGCAATAGAGTTCTAATGCTACTTAAATCGCGATATCGCATATCATTTATATGTTTCGTGATAAGGTATAATATTCACTGCGAAGTGTCATGTACACCTCGTATTCACTTCAGAAGAATGTATGTGCGACATTTCCATGCTAGGAGATAGCGTTTGCAGATGTCTACGCATCGAGACCATATATTTGTAATGCTTCCTAAAACGCGATATCGCATCTCTCTTCTATGTTTCATGATAAGATATAATATACATTGGGAAGTGTCATGTATACCTCGTCTTCTCTCCAAACGAATGTAAAAAGCGACACTTCCTTGCTAGGAAATAGCGTATTCAGATGTCTACGTATCGTAGCAAAGTGGTTCTAGTGCTACTTAAATCGCGATATCGCATCTCATTTCTATGTTTCGTGATAAGATATAATATTCATTGCGAAGTGTCATGTATACCTCGTATTCACTTCAAAGGGATGTAAATGCGACACTTCCACGCTATGAAATAGCGTTTCCAGATGTCTCCGCATCGAGGCCATAGAGTTCTAATGCTTCTTACAACGCGACATCGCATCTCTCTTCTTTGTTTCATGATAAAGATATAGTATTCATTGCGACGTGTCATGTATACCTCGTATTCACTTCATAAGAATGTAAATGCGACACTTCCATGCATGGAAATAGCGTTTGCAGATATCTCCGCATCGAGGCAATAGGGTTCTAATGCTTCTTAAAACGCGATATCGCATATCCCTTCTAGTTTCATGATAAGATATAATATTCAATGCGAAGTGTCATGTATACCTCGTATTCTTTCCAAACGAATGTAAATGCAACACCACCTTGCTAGGTAATAGTTTATTCAGATGTCTACATATCGTAGAAATAGAGTTCTAATGCTACATAAATCGCGATATCGCATCTCATTTCTATGTTCGTGATAAGATATAATATTCATTGCGAAGTCTCATGTATACCTCGTATTCTTTCCAAACGAATGTAAATGCAACACTTCCTTGCTAGGGAGTAGCTTATTCAGATGTCTATGTATCGTAGCAATAGAGTTCTAATGCTACTTAAATCGCGATATCGCATCTCATTTCTATGTTTCGTAATAAGATATAATATTCATTGCGAAGTGACATGTATACCTCGTATTCACTCAAAAGAATGTAAATGCGACACTTCCATGCTAGGAAATAGCGTTTGCAGATGTCTCCGAATCGAGGCCATAGTGTTCTAATGCTTCTTAAAGCGCGATATCGCATCTCTCTTCCATGTATCAAGATAAGATATAATATTTTTTGCGAAGTGTCATGTATACCTCGTGTTCACTTCAGAAGAATGTAAATGCGACTATTCCTTGCTAGGAAATGGCGTTTGCAGATGCCTACGTATCGTAGCAATAGAGTTCCAATGCTTTTTATATCGCGATAGAGCATCTCATTTCTATGTTTCGTGATAAGATATAATGTTCTTTGCGAAGTGTCACGTATACCTCGTATTCAATTCAAAAGAAAGTAAATGCGACTATTGCTTGCTAGGAAATAGCGTTTGCAGATGTCTCCGCATCGAGGCCATAGAGCTCTAATGCTTCTTACAACGGGATATCGCATCTCTCTTCTATGTTTCATGATAAAGATATAATATTTATTGCGAAGTGCCATGTATACCTCGTATTCACTTCAAAAGGATGTAAATGCGAATCTTCCTTGCTAGGAAAAAGCGTTTGCAGATGTCTACGTATCTGAGCAATAGAGTTCTAATGCTTCTTACAACGCGATATCGCATCTCCCTTCTATCTTTCATGATGAGAAATAATATTCATTGCGAAGTGTCATGTATACCTCGTATTCACTTCAAAAGAATGTAAATGCGACACTTCCATGCAAGGAAATAGCGTTTTGCAGATAACTCCGCATCGAGGCAATAGGGTTCTAATGCTTCTTAAAACGCGATATCGCATATCCCTTCTAGGTTTCATGATAAGATATAATATTCATTGCGAAGTGCCATGTATACCTCGCATTCTCTCCAGACGAATGTAAATGCAACACTTCCTTGCTAAGTAATAGTTTATTCAGATGTCAACGTATCATAGCAGTACGGTTCTAATGCTACTTAAATCGCGATATCGCATCTTATATATATGTTTCATGATAAGATATAATATTCATTGCGAAGTGCCATGTATACCTCGTATTCTCTCCAAACGAATGTAAATGCGACACTTCCATGCTAGGAAATAGCGTTTGCAGATGTCTCCGCATCGAGGCCATAGAGTTCTAATGCTTCTTAAAACGCGATATCGCATCTCTCTTCCATGTTTCATGATAAGATATAATATTTATTGCGAAGTGTCATGTATACCTCCTGTTCACTTCAGATGAATGTAAATGCGACTATTCCTTGCTAGGAAATGGCGTTTGCAGGTGCCTACGTATCGTAGCAATAGAGTTCTAATTCTTTTTAGATCGCGATATAGCATCTCATTTCTATGTTTCGTGATAAGATATAATGTTCTTTGCGAAGTGTCATGTATACCTCGTATTCATTTCAAAGGAATGTAAATGCGAATCTTCCTTGCTAGGAAATGGCGTTTGCAGATGCCTACTTATCGTAGCTATAGAGTAATAATGCTTCTTAAATCGCGATATCGCATCTTATTTCTATGTTACATGATGAGATATAATGTTCTTTGCGAAGTGTCATGTATACCTCGTATTCACTTCAAAAGAATGTAAATGCGAATCTTCCATGCTAGGAAATAGCGTTTGCAGATGCCTACGTATCGTAGCTATAGAGTACTAATGCTTCTTAAATCGCGATATCGCATGTCATTTCTATGTTTCGTGATAAGATATAATATTCATTGCGAAGTGTCATGTACACCTCGTATTCAATTCAAAAGAAAGTGAATGCGACTATTGCTTGTTAGGTAATAGCGCTTGCACATGTCTCCGCATCGAGGCCATAGAGTTCTAATGCTTCTTACAACGCGATATCGCATCTCTCTTCTACCTTTCGTGATAAGATATATATTCATTGCGAAGTGTCATGTATACCTCGTATTCACTTCAAAAGAATGTAAATGCGACTATTGCTTGCTAGGAAATAGCGTTTGCAGATGTCTATGTATCGTAGCAATAGAGTTCTAAAGCTACTTAAATCGCGATATCGCATCCCATTTATATGTTTCATGATAAGATATAATATTCTTTGCGAAGTGTCATGTATACCTCGTATTCACTTCAAAAGAATGTAAGTGCGACACTTCCATGCTAGGAAATAGCGTTTGCAGATGTCTCCGCGTCGAGGCATAGAGTTCTAATGCTTCTTACAACGCGATATCGCATCTCTCTTCTATGTCTCATGATAAGATATAGTATTCATTGCGAAGTGTCATGTATACTTCGTATTCACTTCATAAGAATGTAAATGCGACACTTCCATGCAAGGAAATAGCGTTTGCAGATATCTCCGCATCGAGGCGATAGGGTTCTAATGCTTCTTAAAACGCGATATCGCATATCCCTTCTAGGTTTCATGATAAGATATAATATTCATTGCGAATGTCATGTATACCTCGTATTCTCTTCAAAAGGATGTAAATGCGAATCTTCCATGCTAGGAAAGAGCGTTTGCAGATGTCTACGTATCTGAGCAATAGAGTTCTAATGCTTCTTACAACGCGATATCGCATTTCTCTTCTATGTTTCATGATAAGATATAGTATTCATTGCGAAGTGTCATGTATACCTCGTATTCACTTCATAAGAATGTAAATGCGACACTTCCATGCAAGGAAATAGCGTTTGCAGATATCTCCGCATCGAGGCAATAGGGTTCTAATGCTTCTTAAAACGCGATATCGCATATCCCTTCTAGGTTTCATGATAAGATATAATATTCATTGCGAAGTGCCATGTATACCTCGTATTCTCTCCAAACGAATGTAAATGCAACACTTCCTTGCTAGGTAATAGCTTATTCAGATGTCAACGTATCGTAGCAGTACGGTTCTAATGCTACTTAAATCGCGATATCGCATCTCATTTCTATGTTTCGTGATAAGATATAATATTCATTGCAAAGTGTCATGTATACTCGTATTCACTTCAGAGATTGTAAATGCGACACTTCCTTGCTAGGAAATACCGTTTGCAGATGTCTACGTATCGTAGCAAAAGAGTTCTAATGCTTCTCAAAACGCGATATCGCATCTCAATTCTATGTTTCGTGATAAGATATAATATTCATTGCGAAGTGTCATGTACACCTCGTATTCAATTCAAAAGAAAGTAAATGCGACTATTGCTTGCTGGAAATAGCGTTTGCAGATGTCTATGTATCGTAGCAATAGAGTTCTAATGCTACTTAAATCGCGATACCGCATCTCATTTATATGTTTCGTGATAAGATATAATATTCATTGCGAAGTGTCATGTACACCTCGTATTCAATTCAAAAGAAAGTGAATGCGACTATTGCTTGTTAGGTAATAGCGCTTGCACATGTCTCCGCATCGAGGCCATAGAGTTCTAATGCTTCTTACAACGCGATATCGCATCTCTCTTCTACCTTTCGTGATAAGATATAATATTCATTGCGAAGTGTCATGTATACCTCGTATTCACTTCAAAAGAATGTAAATGCGACTATTGCTTGCTAGGAAATAGCGTTTGCAGATGTCTATGTATCGTAGCAATAGAGTTCTAAAGCTACTTAAATCGCGATATCGCATCCCATTTATATGTTTCATGATAAGATATAATATTCTTTGCGAAGTGTCATGTATACCTCGTATTCACTTCAAAAGAATGTAAGTGCGACACTTCCATGCTAGGAAATAGCGTTTGCAGATGTCTCCGCGTCGAGGCCATAGAGTTCTAATGCTTCTTACAACGCGATATCGCATCTCTCTTCTATGTCTCATGATAAGATATAGTATTCATTGCGAAGTGTCATGTATACTTCGTATTCACTTCATAAGAATGTAAAATGCGACACTTCCATGCAAGGAAATAGCGTTTGCAGATATCTCCGCATCGAGGCGATAGGGTTCTAATGCTTCTTAAAACGCGATATCGCATATCCCTTCTAGGTTTCATGATAAGATATAATATTCATTGCGAAATGTCATGTATACCTCGTATTCTCTTCAAAAGGATGTAAATGCGAATCTTCCATGCTAGGAAAGAGCGTTTGCAGATGTCTACGTATCTGAGCAATAGAGTTCTAATGCTTCTTACAACGCGATATCGCATTTCTCTTCTATGTTTCATGATAAGATATAGTATTCATTGCGAAGTGTCATGTATACCTCGTATTCACTTCATAAGAATGTAAAATGCGACACTTCCATGCAAGGAAATAGCGTTTGCAGATATCTCCGCATCGAGGCAATAGGGTTCTAATGCTTCTTAAAACGCGATATCGCATATCCCTTCTAGGTTTCATGATAAGATATAATATTCATTGCGAAGGTGCCATGTATACCTCGTATTCTCTCCAAACGAATGTAAATGCAACACTTCCTTGCTAGGTAATAGCTTATTCAGATGTCAACGTATCGTAGCAGTACGGTTCTAATGCTACTTAAATCGCGATATCGCATCTCATTTCTATGTTTCGTGATAAGATATAATATTCATTGCAAAGTGTCATGTATACCTCGTATTCAATTCAAAAGAAAGTAAATGCGACTATTGCTTGCTAGGAAATAGCGTTTGCAAATGACTATGTATCGTGGCAATAGAGTTCTAATGCTACTTAAATCGCGATATCGCATCTCATTTCTATGTTTCGTGATAAGATATAATACTCATTGCGAAGTGTCATGTACACCTCGTATTCACTTCAAAAGAATGTAAGTGCGACACTTCCATGCTAGGAAATAGCGTCTGCAGATGTCTACGCGTCGAGGCAATAGAGTTCTAATGCTTCTTAAAACGCTATACCGCATCTCCCTTCTATGTTTCATGATTAGATATAATATTCATTGCGAAGTGTCATGTAACACCTCGTATTCACTACAAAAGAATGTAAATGCGACACTTCCTTGCTAGGAAATACGTTTGCAGATGTCTACGTATCGTAGCAAAAGAGTTCTAATGCTTCTCAAAACGCGATATCGCATCTCAATTCTATGTTTTCGTGATAAGATATAATATTCATTGCGAAGTGTCATGTATACCTCGTCTTCTCTCCAAGCCGAATGTAAATGCGACCACTTCCTTGCTAGGAAATAGCGTATACAGATGGCTACGTATCGTAGCAAAAGGTTTTAATGATACTTAAATCCCGATATCGCATCTCATTTCTATGTTTCGTGATAAGATATAATATTCATTGCGAAATGTCATGTACAACCTCGTATTCAATTCAAAAGAAAGTAAATGCGACTATTGCTTGCTGGGAAATAGCGTTTGCAGATGTCTACGTATCGTAGCAATAGAGTTCTAATGCTACTTAAATCGCGATACCGAATCTTATTTATATGTTTCGTGATAGGATATAATATTCATTGCGAAGTATCATGTATACCTCGAATTCACTTCAAAAGAATGTAAGTGCGACACTTCCATGCTAGGAAGTAGCGTTTGCAGAGATTCTCCGCATCGAGGCCATAGATTTCTAATGCTTCCTACAACGCGATATCCCATCTCTCTTCTATGTTTCATGATAAGATATAATATTCATTGTGCAGACTTAGGTATACCTCGTATTCACTTCGAAAGAATGTAAATGCGACACTTCCTTCCTAGTAAATGGGGTTTCCAAATGTCTACGTATCGTAGAAATAGAGTTCTAGTGCTTCTCAAGACGGATATCGCAACTCATTTCTATGTGTCAGGATAAGATATAATATTCATTGCGAAGTGTTATGTATACCTCGTCTACAATACCAATGAATGTAAATGCGGCACTTCCTTCTTAGGAAATAGTGTTTCCAGGTGTCCACGTAAAGAAGCATTAGAGTTCTAATGCTTCTTAGACGCGATATTGCATCTCATTTCTATGTTTCATGCTATGATATAATATTTGGTGATAAGTGATGAGTATACCTCGTCTACACTACAAATGAATGAAAACGCCACACTTCCTTGCTAGGAAAATGCGTTTCAAGATATCTACGTATCGAAGCAATAGAGTTCTAATGCTTCTTTAAACGCGATATCGCATCTCATTTCTACGTATCATGATAAGATGCAATATTCTTTGCGAGGAGCTATGTGGACCTCGTATACACTTCAAAAAAATGTGAAGGCCACACATCCTTGCTAGGAAATAGTGTTCTCTGATGTCTACGTACCCAAGCAATAGGGTTCCACTGCTTCTTAAAACGCGATATCGCATCTCATTTCTGGGTTTCAAGATAAGCTATAATATTTATAGGGAAGTGTTATGTATACCTCGATTACACATCTAAACATTGCAAACGTCACGCTTCCTTGCTAGGAAATAGCGTTTCCTGATGTCTACGTATCGAAGCAATGTAGTTCTAATGCTTCCTAGAACGCGATATCGCATCTCATGTATGTTTCATAATAACATATAATATTCATTGCGATGTGTTATGTATACCTCGTCTACACTTCAAAAGAATGGAAATGCCACACTTCTTGGCTAGGAAATTGAGTTTCTAGATGTCTACGCATCGAAGCAATAGATTTCTAACTCTTTATAAAACGCGATATCGCATATCAATTTTATTCACATGATAAGATGTAATTTCAATGCAACGCGTTATGTATATCTCCTCTACACATCAAATGAATGTAAATGGATCACTTCCTTGCTACGGAATATCGTTTCTATATCTGAAGTTTTAGAAGCAATAGAGTTCTAATGCTTCGTAAAACGCGGCTGCGCATCTTACTTCTATATTTCATGATAAGATGTAACATTCATAGCATCGCGTTATGTTTATCTGCTTCTGCATATGAATTGAGTGTGAGCCCTATACTTTCTTGCCCTGGGATAGCGTTTCTAGATGTCCAGGTGCCGAAGCATTTAATTTGTCATGCTTCATGCACATCAAATATTGCATTTCATATAAACAGTTCAAAGTAAGTTAGAAGGTTGTAAAGCTCTATGCATCGCATTATGCTTATCTGCTTTTGTGCTTTATAATGCTCTGGGATGTGAGAAGGTCCTCAACCATCCTTAACCCCCTAAAGAGAAGTCAAAAGTCCAGCGGCCCTGCAGGTGGGCCATGGGAGCGCGGCGCGCGAGGCGCTACGCAATTTAAATGATCAGGAGGATCCCCTCAGGGACACCGAAGGGGGCGAGAATAGGAAATCGCCGAAATCCACTGACCGATGGACTCAAACAATACCGAAGCCTACAGACCACTCCACCAAGGAGCCCAGAGGAGGATGCAAGAGACCCGAGGACCACCAGCGAATTCAAGGAACCTGAAGAAGAGAACGTGAGAGCTTATTCGCTTAAGCGTCCCATTTCTTGTGTCGCATATTGTATATTGTATCTTATATCGTGAAGCGAGTTATGATACCTGGTAATTTGCGGCGTGTTGCGTAGTTTTCCGTAGCCCTTGTTAGTTAAACCCACGTCGAGACCATAAATAAACATGCCGTGACTTCAGTATCTCGCGACCTGAGTGTGTGTACTTGGCTAGGCGTAGTCGAGAGGAGGAGCATTTCGAAGTTTCAAGGGTTGTTCCGCCCCAGGGTTCCCGGGGTCGTGTAGTCTATCCCTTTGCTACTTTCTGAGCAGCTGGCGCCCAAGAAAAGTTGTACGTGAGAGGATACCTTGGAACGATAGATCGCTTTAGATTAAAGTACGTTTTACACCTTAAAGCATTTAGATAATTAACCCCTTGGAGCTTCCCTGACTTACTATATATAGGTTTCCGTCACAACTAATAGGAACCATCACTTTACATAGATATATAGAACACACATAGTTTTAAACGTAGAACTGAGAATTTGAGAACTTACTTTGAAACGTTAGTAGTGAGAAATTCCATCGGATTTCACAGAAATTCAGAACTTACTTGCTATGAAACATAGGCAGATAAGGGCCATCGCGTTGCTTAGAACTTTAGAACTTGCTTACTTCAACAAAGATTTCTATTGGCTTCGTCCGTTCTTTTAGAAGAGTTTTTGATAAACCACATAATTTTCACGCTTCTGATATCTTTGAAAGTTCGCGAGATGTAATCGTTTAAGTTTTAAAATGATTACTTAGTGTGGATTATTATTTAGTAACTCGCTCATAAACGAGTCTGCATAGGATTTAATCCATAAGTTTTTAAGCCTGGAATTTATGCAGTTATTTGTTATTCACTTATTGCTCTAACGACAAAGATTGTGACCACTTCAAAATGGTTGACTTTCATCAATTTTCTTAAAAATTGAAATACTACCCAACTGCTTGCATTAAAGTCTGTAATTAAAGCTTTCGAAACATTTTACCTCTTATAGATGAATTCTGGAATTGAAATTGAATGTTTGACTTTTCTAGCTCCTGTTTAGACATCTTTCTATTGGAATGTTCAAGTATTTTTCATATTCGTAATTATTAAAAATGTTTTACTTGATTCTTTTATTTAATATTTAGAATTTTCTGAGAAATATTTTTTATCGTAATGAACTATATAATTGCAATTATGATTCTTTATGAAGTAATAATAACAGAAAGGTATGTATCCATTCTTGTAGTTTTGTAAAGAGTATTTAATCTTACTATCTAAAATGAAACATTGAGATCTGCTTACAATCTAATGGAATTTAATTACCTTTTGATTCAAATTCACAATGATAATCTTCCGTAGTTCAACAATTTTGTGAGCTGTCCTCAGGAATCCGCAGCTCAGTACTTATAAAATGAACGACACAAAGAACAGACTAACCAAACGTATTCGAACCGATTTTTCAATACTAATCTTATCATGTTTAACTTATGCTGCAAACTATTGAAATGCCCTTCGAAAAGTGTTTATTCACAGTGAAGTAAACGGTAAGTATTACGCCTTCCACCACTGTTTACAATACGTATGTTTCATTTACTGTCAAAACCGTGAGTATTATCGCCTCTCTTTACTTTTTGTAACCTTCAATGCCTTTATGTTACAGATCGTTAAACTTGCTTTAAAATGCTCTATTGTATTACGGAAGAATAGACATACCAATTCATTTTAAAAAATGAAGGTAACCTTCATATGTCCAATATAACTCCACTTACAAAAAAAACTATTTTCATCATCGGATGGCCCCTTTGTACTATGCAATTTTATATTAACAAAAACTTCTATGAAACTTATAGTTTCGTGGATATCTGAGGTGCTAATTATTACTGCCCCACCCTGTATATTGTTATGCATGTGTCCAACAAGGCAACGATGAACAGAGTTAAATGTAATATTATGATGTTTATTATTTTACTTATAGTATATTTGTTTTTCTGGAATTTTGCCAAAAAACAATGTTCACGATGTCGACAGATATTTGCCTTAGAATTACAAAAGCCAACAATTTCGAAAGTAGAATATTACTTTACTTCGCTAACCGAATCATTGCAAACGTTAAGTAAAGTGCGTGCCTTTCAAAACAGTCAGATGCAAATTACGATACAACGTTTCCAAGAAATGGTACGTGCCACTGTTTTTTAATTTCCGTTTATTTAATCAAAGGAAATTTAATTGAAATATCCGCAAAATTTGAGGACAAAAGGTTATTGTAATTTTACGCAACATATATGATGGTGATAAAGGATAAGTA
Source organism: Xylocopa sonorina (assembly GCF_050948175.1). NCBI lineage: Eukaryota > Metazoa > Arthropoda > Insecta > Hymenoptera > Apidae > Xylocopa > Xylocopa sonorina. The sequence continues at coordinate 287,556 of NW_027490136.1, read as the reverse complement.
TACGGAACTGAAAATGGAAAGTAGCGAGCAGAAAAAGAAACTGATGGAGCTACAAAGTAGATTGATACATCCGTCAAATGATGATTCTAGGTTAATAAAATCTGTTAATTAAAGAACTATTGCAAAATCAAGTATAATCAATATTACTTCTGCTCAAAGGCTATAATAGAATTGGACCGAAATGGGTACAAAACAGGCAATTATATCTATACGTTCTATTCTATGCAAAGGCAAATATTTCAAAGAGAAAAGATGTGTTACTTACAAATTACTTATGTTCCTAGATATCTCACTAATTTAGGCTTCTTGTCTTGCAGAACTTATCATTCATGTAACATGTAAAGGGGTCGAAGTATAGTAAAAGATTTTTATATTTCATAGCCTCACGTCGATTGGATCACGTAAAATATCGGACATTAATTGCATCTACATCTTCAGACCTTAAATATATAATTGCAACAACATATTTAATAGCGTTTTAATAACATTTTTCTAATTGTTTATATCTATGTCTAATAAATATATATTAATCGAATAAGTTGCTTTACCTAAGAATAAAAGTATCTGAGGCTTACAAATCGGAGCATTACATAACAAACGTGCATCACATATATAATATTACATGTAACAAAAGATGAAGACCAAAAAGATCGTACATAAGTTGAATCCACAATGCGGTCATAGAGATACAGAAACGGCAAAAATTCCAAACAATAATTTAAAAAATTCAAAAAGGGGGGAGTGAAAATCCATCTCCTTGACGATGATAAGGAACAAGTCTGCCTCGTGCACTACAATATCCCAAACAGCCAGCGATTGGCACGCCAATGACAACGGATGGAACGAATTCCGTGACAGAACTGTGCTAACAAAGTGCTCCTACTCAGCTTTCGAAATGGCATACTGTTAGTACTGGTGCGGCATTCGTATCACGGCACTATTAAAGCACCGAGATATAGCACACGGGCTACACGGCCGTGACAATGACACTATCAGCTCACCATAGCTACACGCGTGGTTGTGGCGTAGGCTGACATTTACTAATGGGGAAGCTGTTTCCATAAAAATTATAAGCAAATATGAAAAGTGACTAAACTGTGCAATTTATTTATTTTGATTCCAATATAGATACACCGGCACGAAACAAAGATATAAGAACTCGATTTTATTATTTTCTATAAACTAGCTCGATAGGGCGATTTTTTCCATAAAGTCGATAATTACTTTGTCATAAAAATATATACACTTATTTTATATATATTTTCTTCAATTTATTGTTACAAATTCATGCAATTAAGGGTTACATTAAATACGATGACAGCATGTTATTTCAAAAATTACACAAGGCGAAGTTAGGGACGCAACAGCATGAATTTTTATTTTATAAGTAATATTTTTTTTTATAAATAATATTTTTAGTCTATGATGGATTGAAAGAAATATATACGACTCGCTCAATAACTGTAAATATAGGAAAACGACCATCAAAATGTCTATCAATACTCATATGCTGAACATCTACTGACATCTAACGGTTCTAATTTGTATGAAAGCACAGGTTCCCCATTGCCAAATGTGATCCTGCGTCATTGCTGAGGAGATTCATGAACGGAGCGATGATACGCGTGTCACCATGGTGCTGGTGCTGCGCGATTCGCTTGTCTAGAACGTGCTGGTAACACGTTCTGGCATTTTAGTCAACGAATCCGGTCACAGACGACTACGAATCAGATGACACTCCTCGGAAGTGGCAATATAGTGCCGGCACGGTGTCGATACCTTCTTGCCGTTTGTTATCTGGGATGCTTTTTAGTGCATTATTCGGAATTGAATTTGAACACATAGCTACTTAATCGCAAATTTGTATGTACTGTGACGTGGTGAAGTCACAAGGCTCGCTCACCCCCCTCCCCCTGCTTCGGTTAGTCTAGCTCGCAGATCACCACCCATGCGACAAGCGCGACACGGACCATCGCGATAGCTGTATTTGCGAAGAGCGTGAAATACACGATGGTAGAACCTCCTCCCCCCTTTCGTTTCTCTCTCTCTCCGTTCTACGGATTAGACTGGCGAGCTGATGGAAGAAGCGACCCATAAGACGCCTCTTCGGGGGAGAATAAGACCGCAGGTTCGCGGAAGGGCTGTGCGCCGAGGTAGCGTGACGGGCTCGAAGGTGGAGGAGTCGGGAAGTGAGCAAGAAGAGACCCTGAAGCCCGAAGGATAGGATCCAGAGCTCTGCAACGGTAAGACCGCTGCCATAGTCCATGGAGACAAACAGGATGGTTCTCGGGTGTGAGAAGGACCACTACCCCTCCCCATTAGAACTCTATTGTTTCGATACGTAGACATCTGGAAACGCTAATTCCTAGCAAGGAAGTGTCGCATTTACATTCTTTTGAAGTACATACGAGCTATACATGACACATCGCAATGAATATTATATCTTATCATGAAACATAGAAACGAGATGCGACATCTCGTTTTAAGATGCATTAGATCTCTATTGCTACGATACGTAGACATCTGCAAACGCTATTTCCTAGCAAGGAAGTGTCGCATTTACATTCTTTTGAAGTGAATACGAGGTATACATGACACTTCGCAATGAATATTATTCCTTATCATGAAACTTAGGAGTGTGATGCGATATCGCGTTTTAAGAAGCACTAGAACTCTACTGCTACGATACGTAGACATCTGCAAACGCTATTTCCTAGGAAGGAAGTGTCGCACTTACATTCTTTTGAAGTGAATATGAGGAAAACATGACACTTCGCAATGAATATTATATCTTGTCATGAATCATAGAAATGAGATGCGATATCCCGTTTTAAGAAGCATAAGAAATCTTTTGCTACGGTACGTAGACATCTGCAAACGTTATTTCCTAGGAAGGAAGTGTCGCATTTACTTTCTTTTGAAGTGAAAACGAGGTATACGTGACATTTCGCAATGAATATTATAACTTATCACGAAACATAGAAATGAGTTGCGATATCGCGATTTAAGCAGCATAAGAACTCTATTGCTACGATACGTAGACATCTGCAAACGCTATTTTATAGCAAGGAATAGTCGCATTTATATTCTTATGAAGAGAATACGAGGTATACATGACACTCCGCAATGAATATTCTACCTTATCATGAAACAGAGAAATGGGATGCGACATCTCGTTTTAAGAAGCACTAGAACTCTATTGTTTCGATACGTAGACATCTGAATACGCTATTTCCCAGCAAGGAAGTTGCGCATTTACATTCGTTTGAAGTGAATTCGAGGTATACATGACACTTCGCAATGAATATTATATCTTATCATGAAGCATAGAAATGAGATGCGATATCGCGATTTAAGTAGCATTAGAACTCTATTGCTACGATATGTAGGCATCTGCAAACGCTATTTCCTAGAAAGGAATAGTCGCATTTACATTCTTTTGAAGTGAGTACGAGGTATACATGACACTTCGCAATGAATATTATACCTTATCACGAAACATAGAAATGAAATGCGACATCTCGTTTTAAGAAGCATTAGGACTCTATTGCTACGATTCGTAGACATGTGCAAACGCTATTTCCTAGCATGGAAGTGTCGCACTTACATTATTTTGAAGCGAATTCGTGGTATGCATGACACTTCGCAATGAATATTATATCTTATCACGAAACATAGAAATGAGAAGCGATATCGCGTTTTAAGAAGCATTGGAACTCTTTTGCTACGATACGCAGACATCTGCAAACGCTATTTCCCAGCAAGCAATAGTCGCATTTACTTTCTTTTGAATTGAACACGAGGTGTACATGACACTTCGCAATGAATATTATATCTTATCACGAAACATAGAAATGAGATGCGATATCGGGATTTAAGTAGCATTAAAAACCCTTTTGCTACGATACGTAGCCATCTGAATACGCTATTTCCTAGCAAGGAAGTGTCGCATTTACATTCGCTTGGAGAGAAGACGAGGTATACATGACACTTCACAATGAATATTATATCTTATCACGAAACATAGAACTGAGATGCGATATCGCGTTTTGAGAAGCATTAGAACTCTTTTGCTACGATACGTAGACATCTGCAAACGGTATTTCCTAGCAAGGAAGTGTCGCATTTACATTCTTTTGTAGTGAATAAGAGGTGTACATGACACTTCGCAATGAATATTATATCTAATCATGAAACATAGAAGGGAGATGCGGTATAGCGTTTTAAGAAGCATTAGAACTCTATTGCCTCGACGCGTAGACATCTGCAGAGGCTATTTCCTAGCATGGAAGTGTCGCATTTACATTCTTTTGTAGTGAATACGAGGTGTACATGACACTCCGCAATGAATATTATATCTTATCACGAAACATAGAATTGAGATGCGATATCGCGTTTTGAGAAGCATTAGAACTCTATTGCGACGATACGTAGACATCTGCAAATGGTATTTCCTTGCAAGGGAGATTCGCATTTACATACTTTTGAAGTGAATGCGAGGTATACATGACACTTCGCAATGAATATTATACCTTATCACGAAATATATAGATGAGATGCGATATCGCGATTTAAGTAGCATTAGAACTTTATTGCTACGATACGTAGGCATCTGCAAACGCTATTTCCTAGCAAGCAATATTCGCATTTACATTCTTTTGAAGTGAATACGAGGTGTACATGACACTTCGCAATGAGTATTATATCTTATCACGAAACATAGAAATGAGATGCGATATCGCGGTTTAAGTAGCATTAGAACTCTATTGCCACGATACATAGACATTTGCAAATGCTATTTCCTAGCAAGCAATAGTCGCATTTACTTTCTTTTGAATTGAATTCGAGGTGTACATGACACTTCGCAATGAATATTATATCTTATCACGAAACATAGAAATGAGATGCGATATTGCGATTTAAGTAGCATTAGAACTCTATTGCTACGATACATAGACATCTGAATAAGCTATTTCCTAGGAAGGACGTGTTGCATTTACATTCGTTTGGAGAGAATACGAGGTATACATGACGCTTCGCAATGAATGTTATATCTTATCATGAAACATAGAAGGGAGATGCGATATCGCGTTTTCAGAAGCTTTAGAACTCTATGGCCTCGATGCGGAGACATCTGCAAACGCTATTTCCTAGCATGGAAGTATCGCACTTACCATTCTTTTGAAGTGAATACGAGGTATACATGACACTTCGCACTGACATTAACATTATATCTTATCATGTAACATAGAAACGAGATGCTATATCCCGTTGTAAGAAGCATTAGAACTCTATGGGCTCGATACGGAGACATCTGCAAACGCTCTTTCCTAGCAAGCAATAGTCGCATTTACTTTCGGTTTGAATTGAATGCGAGGTGTACATGACACTTCGCAATGAATATTATATCCTATCACGAATCATAGAAATGTGATGCGATATCGGGATTTAAGTAGCATTAGAACCCCTTTGCTACGATACGTAGGCATCTGCAAACGCTATGCCCTAGCAAGGAATAGTCGCATTTACATTCGTTTGATGTGAATACGAGGTATACATGACACTTCGCAATGAATATTATACCTTATCATGAAACATAGAAGAGAGATGCGATTTAGCGTTTTAATAAGCATTAGAACTCTATTGCCTCGAGTCGTAGACATCTGCAGACGCTATTTCCTAGCATGGAAGTGTCGCATTTACATTCTTTTGAAGTGAATACGAGGTGTAAATGGCACTTCGCAATGAATATTACATCTTATCACGAAACATAGGAATGAGTTGCGATATCGCGATTTAAGTAGCATTAGAACTCTATTGCTACGATACGTAGACATCTGAATAAGCTATTTCCTAGGAAGGAAGTGTTGCATTTACATTCGTTTGGAGAGAATACGAGGTATACATGACGCTTCGCAATGAATACTATATCTTATCATGAAACATAGAAGAGAGATGCGATATCGCGTTCTAAGAAGCTTTAGAACTCTATGGCCTCGATGCGGAGAAATCTGCAAACGCTATTTCCTAGCATGGAAGTGTCGCACTTACATTCCTTTGAAGTGAATACGAGGTATTCATGACACTTCGCAATGAATATTATATCTTATCACGAAACACAGAAATGAGATGCGATATCGCGATTTAAGTAGCATTAGAACTCTATTGCTAGGATACGTAGACATCTGAAAAAGCTATTTCCTAGGAAGGAAGTGTTGCATTTACATTCGGTTGGAGAGAATACGAGGTATACATGACACTTCGCAATGAATATTATATCTAATCATGAAACATAGAATGGAGATGCGACATCTCGTTTTAAGAAGCATTAGGACTCTATTGCTACGATTCGTAGACATGTGCAAACGCTATTTCCTAGCATGGAAGTGTCGCACTTACATTATTTTGAAGCGAATTCGTGGTATGCATGACACTTCGCAATGAATATTATATCTTATCACGAAACATAGAAATGAGAAGCGATATCGCGTTTTAAGAAGCATTGGAACTCTTTTGCTACGATACGTAGACATCTGCAAACGCTATTTCCCAGCAAGCAATAGTCGCATTTACTTTCTTTTGAATTGAACACGAGGTGTACATGACACTTCGCAATGAATATTATATCTTATCACGAAACATAGAAATGAGATGCGATATCGGGATTTAAGTAGCATTAAAACCCTTTTGCTACGATACGTAGCCATCTGAATACGCTATTTCCTAGCAAGGAAGTGTCGCATTTACATTCGCTTGGAGAGAAGACGAGGTATACATGACACTTCACAATGAATATTATATCTTATCACGAAACATAGAACTGAGATGCGATATCGCGTTTTGAGAAGCATTAGAACTCTTTTGCTACGATACGTAGACATCTGCAAACGGTATTTCCTAGCAAGGAAGTGTCGCATTTACATTCTTTTGTAGTGAATGAGAGGTGTACATGACACTTCGCAATGAATATTATATCTAATCATGAAACATAGAAGGGAGATGCGGTATAGCGTTTTAAGAAGCATTAGAACTCTATTGCCTCGACGCGTAGACATCTGCAGAGGCTATTTCCTAGCATGGAAGTGTCGCATTTACATTCTTTTGTAGTGAATACGAGGTGTACATGACACTTCGCAATGAATATTATATCTTATCACGAAACATAGAATTGAGATGCGATATCGCGTTTTGGGAAGCATTAGAACTTTATTGCGACGATACGTAGACATGTGCAAACGGTATTTCCTAGCAAGGAAGATTCGCATTTACATACTTTTGAAGTGAATGCGAGGTATACATGACACTTCGCAATGAATATTATACCTTATCACGAAATATATAGATGAGATGCGATATCGCGATTTAAGTAGCATTAGAACTTTATTGTTACGATAAGTAGACATCTGCAAACGCTATTTCCTAGCAAGCAATAGTCGCATTTACATTCTTTTGAGGTGAATACGAGGTATACATGACACTTCGCAATGAATATTATATCTTATCACGAAACATATAGATGAGATGCGATATCGCGATTTAAGTAGCATTAGAACTTTATTGCTACGATACGTAGACATCTGCAAACGCTATTTCCTAGCAAGCAATAGTCGCATTTACATTCTTTTGAAGTGAATACGAGGTGTACATGACACTTCGCAAATGAATATTATATCTTATCACGAAACATAGAAATGAGATGCGATATCGCGATTTAAGTAGCATTAGAACTCTATTGCTACGATACGTAGGCATCTGCAAACGCTATGCCCTAGCAAGGAATAGTCGCATTTACATTCGTTTGATGTGAATACGAGGTATACATGACACTTCGCAATGAATATTATACCTTATCATGAAACATAGAAGAGAGATGCGATTTAGCGTTTTAATAAGCATTAGAACTCTATTGCCTCGAGTCGTAGACATCTGCAGACGCTATTTCCTAGCATGGAAGTGTCGCATTTACATTCTTTTGAAGTGAATACGAGGTGTAAATGGCACTTCGCAATGAATATTACATCTTATCACGAAACATAGGAATGAGATGCGATATCGCGATTTAAGTAGCATTAGAACTCTATTGCTATGATACGTAGACATCTGAATAAGCTATTTCCTAGGAAGGAAGTGTTGCATTTACATTCGTTTGGAGAGAATACGAGGTATACATGACGCTTCGCAATGAATACTATATCTTATCATGAAACATAGAAGAGAGATGCGATATCGCGTTCTAAGAAGCTTTAGAACTCTATGGCATCGATGCGGAGAAATCTGCAAACGCTATTTCCTAGCATGGAAGTGTCGCACTTACATTCCTTTGAAGTGAATACGAGGTATTCATGACACTTCGCAATGAATATTATATCTTATCACGAAACACAGAAATGAGATGCGATATCGCGATTTAAGTAGCATTAGAACTCTATTGCCTCGACGCGTAGACATCTGCAGACGCTATTTCCTAGCATGGAAGTGTCGCATTTACATTCTTTTGTAGTGAATACGAGGTGTACATGAAACTTCGCAATGAATATTATATCTTATCACGAAACATAGAATTGAGATGCGATATCGCGTTTTGAGAAGCATTAGAACTTTATTGCGACGATACGTAGACATGTGCAAACGGTATTTCCTAGCAAGGAAGATTCGCATTTACATACTTTTGAAGTGAATGCGAGGTATACATGACACTTCGCAATGAGTATTATACCTTATCACGAAATATATAGATGAGATGCGATATCGCGATTTAAGTAGCATTAGAACTTTATTGCTACGATACGTAGACATCTGCAAACGCTATTTCCTAGCAAGCAATAGTCGCATTTACATTCTTTTGAAGTGAATACGAGGTATACATGACACTTCGCAATGAATATTATATCTTATCACGAAACATATAGATGAGATGCGATATCGCGATTTAAGTAGCATTAGAACTTTGTTGCTACGATACGTAGACATCTGCAAACGCTATTTCCTAGCAAGCAATAGTCGCATTTACATTCTTTTGAAGTGAATACGAGGTGTACATGACACTTCGCAAATGAATATTATATCTTATCACGAAACATAGAAATGAGATGCGATATCGCGATTTAAGTAGCATTAGAACTCTATTGCTACGATACGTAGGCATCTGCAAACGCTATGCCCTAGCAAGGAATAGTCGCATTTACATTCGTTTGATGTGAATACGAGGTATACGTGACACTTCGCAATGAATATTATATCTTATAATGAAACATATAAATGAGATGCGATATCGAGATTTAAGTAGCATTAGAACTCTATTGCTACGATACGTAGACATCTGAATACGCTATTTCCTAGCAAGGAAGTGTCGCATTTACATTCGTTTGGTGAGTAGACGATGTATCAGTGACACTTCGCAATGAATAATAGATCTTATCATAAAGCATAGAAATGAGATACGATATCCCTTTCTAAGAAGCATTAGAACTCCATTGCTACGATACGTAGAACTCTGCAAACGCTATTTCCTAGCAAGCAATAGTCGCATTTACATTCTTTTGAAGTGAATACGAGGTATACATGACACTTCGCAATGAATATTATATTTTATCACGAAACATATAGATGAGATGCGATATCGCGATTTAAGAAGCATATGAACTCTATTGCTTCGATACGTAGACATCTGCAAACGCTACTTCCTAGCAAGGAAGTGTCGCATTTACATTCTTTTGAAGTATAGACGAGATATAGATAACACTGCACAATGAATATTATATCTTATCATGGAACGTAGAAATGAGATGCGATATGGCGATTTAGGAAGCATTAGAAATATATTGGTTCGATACGTAGACATCTGCAAACGCTACTTACTACCAAGGAAGTGTCGCATTTACATTATTTTGAAAGGAATACGAGGTATACATGACACTTCGCAATGAATATTATATCTTTCCATGAAACATAGAAATGAGATGTAATATGGCGATTTAAGAAGCATTAGAACTCTATTGCTTCGATACGTAGACATCTGCAAACGCTATTTCCTAGCAAGGAAGTGTTGCATGTACATTCAATTGAAGTGTATGCGAGGAATACATGACACTTCGCAATGAATAATATATCTTATCATGAAACATAGAAATGAGATGTAATATGGCGATTTAAGTAGCATTAGAACTCTATTGCTTCGATTCGTAGACATCTACCAACGCTATTTCCTAGCAAGGAAGTGTCGCATTTGCATTCATTTTAAGTGAATACGAGGTATACATAACTATTCACAATGAATATTATATCTTTCCATGAAACATAGAAATGAGATGTAATATGGCGATTTAAGAAGCATTAGAACTCTATTGCTTCGATACGTAGACATCTGCAAACGCTATTTCCTAGCAAGGAAGTGTTGCATGTACATTCAATTGAAGTGTATGCGAGGTATGCATGGCACTTCGCAATGAATATTATATCTTATCATGAAACATAGAAATGAGATGTGATATGGCGATTTATGAAGCGTCAGATATCTATTGCTTCGATACGTAGACATCTGCATACTCTATTTCCTGGCAAGGAAGTGTCGCGTTTACATTCTTTTGAAGTGAATACGAGGTATACATAACACTCCACAATGAATATTATATATTATCATGAAACATAGTAATGAGTAGCGATATCGCGTATAGAGTAGCATTAGAAATCTAATGCTACGATACGTAGACATCTGCAAACGCTATTTTCTGGCAAGGAAGTGTCGCGTTTTCATTCTTTTGAAGTGAAATCGAGGTATACATAACACTTCACAATGAATATGATATCTTTCCATGAAACATAGAAATGAGATGTAATATGGCGATTTAAGAAGCATTAGAACTCTATTGCTTCGATACGTAGACATCTGCAAACGCTATTTCCTAGCAAGGAAGTGTTGCATGTACATTCAATTGAAGTGTATGCGAGGTATGCATGGCACTTCGCAATGAATATTATATCTTATCATGAAACATAGAAACGAGATGTGATATGGCGATTTATGAAGCGTCAGATATCTATTGCTTCGATACGTAGACATCTGCATACTCTATTTCCTGGCAAGGAAGTGTCGCGTTTACATTCTTTTGAAGTGAATACGAGGTATACATAACACTCCACAATGAATATTATATATTATCATGAAACATAGTAATGAGTAGCGATATCGCGTATAGAGTAGCATTAGAAATCTAATGCTACGATACGTAGACATCTGCAAACGCTATTTTCTGGCAAGGAAGTGTCGCGTTTTCATTCTTTTGAAGTGAAATCGAGGTATACATAACACTTCACAATGAATATTATATCTTTCCATGAAACATAGAAATGAGATGTAATATGGCGATTTAAGAAGCATTAGAACTCTATTGCTTCGATACGTAGACATCTGCAAACGCTATTTCCTAGCAAGGAAGTGTTGCATGTACATTCAATTGAAGTCTATGCGAAGCATACATGGCACTTCGCAATGAATATTATATATTATCATGAAACGTAGTAATGACATGCGATATTGCGTTTTAAGAAGCGTTAGAACTCTGTTTCTACGATACGCAGACTTCTGCAAACGCTATTTCCTAGCAACGAAGTGTCGCATTAACATTCATTTGAAGTGTATGCGAGGTATACATGGCACTTCGCAATGAATATTATATATTATCATGAAACATAGAAATGACATGCGATATCGCGTTTTAAGAAGCATCAGATATCTATTGCTTCGATAAGTAGACATCTGCTAACGCTATTTCCTAGCAAGGAAGAGTTGCATGTACATTCAATTGAAGTGTATGCGAGGTATACATGGCACTTCGCAATGAATATTATATCTTATCATGAAACATAGAAATGAGATATGATATGGCGATTTATGAAGCATCAGATATCTATTGCTTCGATACGTAGACATCTGCATACTCTATTTCCTGGCAAGGAAGTGTCGCGTTTACATTCTTTTGAAGTGAATACGAGCTATACATAACACTCCACAATGAATATTATATATTATCATGAAACATAGTAATGAGTAGCGATATCGCGTATAGAGGAGCATTAGAAACCTAATGCTACGATACGTAGACATCTGCAAACGCTATTTCCTGGCAAGGAAGTGTCGCGTTTACATTCTTTTGAAGTAAATTCGAGATATACATAACACTTCACAATGAATATTATATCTTTCCATGAAACATAGAAATGAGATGTAATATGGCGATTTAAGAAGCATTAGAACTCTATTGCTTCGATACGTAGACATCTGCAGACGCTATGTCCTAGCAAGGAAGTGTTGCATGTACATTCAATTGAAGTCTATGCGAGGTATACATGGCACGTCGCAATGAATATTATATATTATCATGAAACGTAGTATTGACATGCGATATCGCGTTTTAAGAAGCGTTAGAACTCTGTTTCTACGATACGCAGACCTCTGCAAACGCTATTTCCTAGCAAGGAAGTGTCGCATTTGCATTCATTTTAAGCGAATACGAGGTATACATAACACTTCACAATGAATATTATATCTTTCCATGAAACATAGAAATGAGATGTAATTTGGCGATTTAAGAAGCATTAGAACTCTAATGCCACGATATGTAGACATCTGCAAACGATATTTCCTAGCAAGGAAGTGTCGCATTTACATTCTTTTGAAGTTTATACGAGGTGTATATAATACTTCACAATGAATATTATATATTATCATGAAACATGGCAATGAGTAGCGATATCGCATTTTGAGAAGCATTAGAACTCTAATGCTACGATACGTAGACATCTGCAAACGCTATTTCCTAGCAAGGAAGTGTCGCATATACATTCAATTGAAGTGTATGCGAGGTATACATAACACTACGCAATGAATATTATATATTATCATGAAACATAGAAATGAGATGCGATATGACGATTTAAGAAGCATTAGAATTCTATTGCTTCGATACGTAGACATCTGCAAACGCTATTTCCTAGCAAGGAAGAGTTGCATGTACATTCAATTGAAGTGTATGCGAGGTATACATGGCACTTCGCAATGAATATTATATCTTATCATGAAACATAGAAATGAGATGTGATATGGCGATTTATGAAGCATCAGATATCTATTGCTTCGATACGTAGACATCTGCATACTCTATTTCCTGGCAAGGAAGTGTCGCGTTTACATTCTTTTGAAGTGAATACGAGGTATACATAACTCTCCACAATGAATATTATATATTATCATGAAACGTATTAATGCGTAGCGATATTGCGTATGGAGGAGCATTAGAACTCTAATGCTACGATACGTAGACACCTGCAAACGCTACTTCCTGGCAAGGAAGTGTAACGTTTACATTCTTTTGAAGTGAATTCGAGGTATACATAACTCTTCCTAATGAATATTATATCTTTCCATGAAACATAGAAATGAGATGTAATATGGCGATTTAAGAAGCATATGAACTCTATTGCTTCGATACGTAGACATCTGCAAACGCTATTTCCTAGCAAGGAAGTGTTGCATGTACATTCAGTTGAAGTGTTTGCGAGGTATACATGGCACTTCGCAATGAATATTATATCTTATCATGAAACATAGAAATGAGATGTGATATGGCGATTTATGAAGCATCAGATATCTATTGCTTCGATACGTAGACATCTGCATACTCTATTTCCTGGCAAGGAAGTGTCGCGTTTACATTCTTTTGAAGTGAATACGAGGTATACATAACTCTCCACAATGAATATTATATATTATCATGAAACATAGTAATGAGTAGCGATATCGCGTATAGAGGAGCATTAGAAATTTAATGCTACGATACGTAGACATCTGCAAACGCTATTTCCTGGCAAGAAAGTGTCGCGTTTACATTCTTTTGAAGTGAATTCGAGGTATACATGGCACTTCGCAATGAATATTATATATTATCATGAAACATAGAAATGACATGCGATATCGCGTTTTAAGAAGCATCAGATATCTATTGCTTCGATAAGTAGACACCTGCTAACGCTATTTCCTAGCAAGGAAGTGTCGCATTTGCATTCATTTTAAGTGAATACGAGGTATACATAACACTTCACAATGAATATTATATCTTTCCATGAAACATAGAAATGAGATGTAATATGGCGATTTAAGAAGCATTAGAACTCTAATGCCACGATATGTAGACATCTGCAAACGATATTTCCTAGCAAGGAATTGTCGCATTTACATTCATTTGAATTATAGACGAGATATACATTACACTGCACAATGAATATTATATCTTATCAAGAAACATAGAAATGAGATGCAATATGGCGATTTAGGAAGCATTAGAACTCTATTGCTTCGATACGTAGACATCTGCAAACGCTATTTCCAAGCAACGAAGTATCGCATTTACATTCTTTTCAAGTTTATACGAGGTGTATATAACACTTCACAATGAATATTATATATTATTATGAAACATAGCAATGAGTAGCGATATCGCATTTTGAGAAGCATTAGAACTCTAATGCTACGATACGTAGACATCTGCAAACGCTATTTCCTGGCAAGGAAGTGTCGTATGTACATTCAATTGAAGTGTATGCGAGGTATACATAACACTACGCAATGAATATTATATATTATCATGAAACATAGAAATGACATGCGATATCGCGTTTTAAGAAGCATCAGATATCTGTTGCTTCGATAAGTAGACATCTGCAATCGCTATTTCCTAGCAAGGAAGTGTTGCATGTACATTCAGTTGAAGTGTATGCGAGGTATACATGGCACTTCGCAATGAATATTATATATTATCATGAAACATAGAAATGACATGCGATATCGCGTTTTAAGAAGCATTAGAACTCTGTTTCTACGATACGTAGACTTCTGCAAACGCTATTTCCTAGCAAGGAAGTGTTGCATTTACATTCAATTGAAGTGTGTGCGAGGTATACATGGCTCTTCGCAATGAATATTATATCTTATCATGAAACATAGAAATGAGATATGATATGGCGATTTATGAAGCATCAGATATCTTTTGCTTCGATAAGTAGACATCTGCAAACGCTATTTCCTAGCAAGGAAGTGTCGCATTTGCATTCATTTTAAGTGTATGCGGGGTATGCATGGAAACTTCGCAATGAATATTATATACTATCATGAAACATAGAAATGACATGCGATATCGCGTTTTAAGAAGCATCAGATATCTATTGCTTCGATAAGTAGACATCTGCAAACGCTATTTCCTAGCAAGGAAGTGTCGCATTTACATTCATTTGAAGTGCAGACGAGGAATACATAACACTTCGCAATGAATATTATATCTTATCATGAGACATAGAACTGAGACGCGATATCGCGTTTTAAGAAGCATCAGATATCTATTACTTCGATAAGTAGACATCTACAAACGCTATTTCCTAGCAAGGAAGTGTCGCATTTACATTCATTTGAAGTGCAGACGAGGAATACATAACACTTCGCAATGAATATTATATCTTATCATGAGACATAGAACTGAGACGCGATATCGCGTCTTAAGATGCATTAGAACACTATTGCTTCGATACGTAGACATCTGCAAACGCTACTTCCTAGCAAGGAAGTGTCGCATTTACATTCTTTTGAAGTATAGACGAGATATACATAACACTGCACAATGAATATTATATCTTATCATGGAACGTGGAAATGAGATGCGATATGGCGATTTAGGAAGCATTAGAAATATATTGGTTCGATACGTAGATATCTGTAAACGCTACTTACTACCAAGGAAGTGTCGCATTTACATTATTTTGAAAGAAATACGAGGTATACATGACACTTCGCAATGAATATTATATCTTTCCATGAAACATAGGAATGTGATGTAATATGGCGATTTTAGAAGCATTAGAACTCTATTGCTTCGATACGTAGACATCTGCAAACGCTATTTCCTAGCAAGGAAGTGTTGCATGTACATTCAATTGAAGTGTATGCGAGGTATACATGGCACTTCGCAATGAATATTATATATTATCATGAAACATAGGAATGAGTAGCGATATCGCGTTTTGAAAAGCATTAGAATTCTACTACTACGATACGTAGACATCTACAAACGCTATTTCCAGGCAAGGAAGTGTCGCGTTTACATTCTTTTGAAGTAAATTCGAGGTATACATAACACTTCACAATGAATATTATATCTTTCCATGAAACATAGAAATGAGATGCGATATGACGATTTAAGAAGCATTAGAATTCTATTGCATCGATACGTAGACATGTGCAAACCCTATCTCCTAGCAAGGAAGAGTTGCATGTACATTCAACTGAAGTGTATGCGAGGTATACATGGCACTTCGCAATGAATATTATATCTTATCATGAAACATAGAAATGAGATATGATATGGCGATTTATGAAGCACCAGATATCTATTGCTTCGATACGTAGACATCTGCAAACGCTATTTCCTGGCAAGGAAGTGTCGCGTTTACATTCTTTTGAAGTGAATACGAGGTATACATAACACTCCACAATGAATATTATATATTATCATGAAACGTAGTAATGAGTAGCGATATCGCGTATAGAGGAGCATTAGAACTGTAATGCTACGATACGTAGACATCTACAAACGCTATTTCCTGGCAAGGAAGTGTCGCGTTTACATTCTTTTGAAGTGAATTCGAGGTATACATAACACTTCACAATGAATATTATATCTTTCCATGAAACATAGAAATGAGATGAAATATGGCGATTTAAGAAGCATATGAACTCTATTGCTTCGATACGCAGATATCTGCAAACGCTATTTCCTAGCAAGGAAGTGTTGCATGTACATTCAGTTGAAGTGTATGCGAGGTATACATGGCACTTCGCAATGAATATTAAATATTATCATGAAACATAGAAATGACATGCGATATCGCGTTTTAAGAAGCATTAGAACTCTGTTTCTACGATACGTAGACTTCTGCAAACGCTATTTCCTAGCAAGGAAGTGTCGCATTAACATTCATTTGAAGTGTATGCGAGTTATACATGGCACTTCGCAATGAATATTATATATTATCATGAAACATAGAAATGACATGCGATATCGCGTTTTAAGAAGCATCAGATATCTATTGCTTCGATAAGTAGACATCTGCTAACGCTATTTCCTAGCAAGGAAGTGTCGCATTTGCACTCATTTTAAGTGAATACGAGGTATACATAACACTTCACAATGAATATTATATCTTTCCATGAAACATAGAAATGAGATGTAATATGGCGATTTAAGAAGCATTAGAACTCTATTGCTTCGATAAGTAGACATCTGCTAACGCTATTTCCTAGCAAGGAAGTGTCGCATTTGCATTCATTTTAAGTGAATACGAGGTATACATAACACTTCGCAATGAATATTATATCTTATCATGAAACATAGAAATGAGATGTGATATGGCGATTTATGAAGCATCAGATATCTATTGCTTCGATACGTAGACATCTGCATACTTTATTTCCTGGCAAGGAAGTGTCGCGTTTACATTCTTTTGAAGTGAATACGAAGTATACATAACACTCCACAATGAATATTATATATTATCATGAAACATAGTAATGAGTAGCGATATCGCGTATAGAGGAGCATTAGAAATCTAATGCTACGATACGTAGACATCTGCAAACGCTATTTCCTGGCAAGGAAGTGTCGCGTTTACATTCTTTTGATGTGAATTCGAGGTACACATAACACTTCACATTGAATATTATATCTTTCCATGAAACATAGAAATGAGATGTAATATGGCGATTTAAGAAGCATTAGAACTCTATTGCTTCGATACGTAGACATCTGCAAACGCTATTTCCTAGCAAGGAAGTGTTGCATGTACATTCAATTGAAGTGTATGCGAGGAATGCATGGCACTTCGCAATGAATATTATATCTTATCATGAAACATAGAAATGAGATGTGATATGGCGATTTATGAAGCATCAGATATCTATTGCTTCGATACGTAGACATCTGCAAACTCTATTTCCTGGCAAGGAAGTGTCGCGTTTACATTCTTTTGAAGTGAATACGAGGTATACATAACACTCCACAATGAATATTGTATATTATCATGAAACGTAGTAATGAGTAGCGATATCGCCTATAGAGGAGCATTAGAACTGTAATGCTACGATACGTAGACATCTGCAAACGCTATTTCCTGGCAAGGAAGTGTCGCGTTTACATTCTTTTGAAGTGAATTCGAGGTATACATAACACTTCACAATGAATATTATATCTTTCCATGAAACATAGAAATGTGATGAAATATGGCGATTTAAGAAGCATATGAACTCTAATGCTTCGATACGCAGATATCTGCAAACGCTATTTCCTAGCAAGGAAGTGTTGCATGTACATTCAGTTGAAGTGTATGCGAGGTATACATGGCACTTCGCAATGAATATTATATATTATCATGAAACATAGAAATGACATGCGATATCGCGTTTTAAGAAGCATTAGAACTCTGTTTCTACGATACGTAGACTTCTGCAAACGCTATTTCCTAGCAAGGAAGTGTCGCATTAACATTCATTTGAAGTGTATGCGAGTTATACATGGCACTTCGCAATGAATATTATATATTATCATGAAACATAGAAATGACATGCGATATCGCGTTTTAAGAAGCATCAGATATCTATTGCTTCGATAAGTAGACATCTGCTAACGCTATTTCCTAGCAAGGAAGTGTCGCATTTGCATTCATTTTAAGTGAATACGAGGTATACATAACACTTCACAATGAATATTATATCTTTCCATGAAACATAGAAATGAGATGTAATATGGCGATTTAAGAAGCATTAGTACTCTATTGCTTCGATAAGTAGACATCTGCTAACGCTATTTCCTAGCAAGGAAGTGTCGCATTTGCATTCATTTTAAGTGAATACGAGGTACACATAACACTTCGCAATGAATATTATATCTTATCATGAAACATAGAAATGAGATGTGATATGGCGATTTATGAAGCATCAGATATCTATTGCTTCGATACGTAGACATCTGCATACTTTATTTCCTGGCAAGGAAGTGTCGCGTTTACATTCTTTTGAAGTGAATACGAGGTATACATAACACTCCACAATGAATATTATATATTATCATGAAACATAGTAATGAGTAGCGATATCGCGTATAGAGGAGCATTAGAAATCTAATGCTACGATACGTAGACATCTGCAAACGCTATTTCCTGGCAAGGAAGTGTCGCGTTTACATTCTTTTGATGTGAATTCGAGGTACACATAACACTTCACATTGAATATTATATCTTTCCATGAAACATAGAAATGAGATGTAATATGGCGATTTAAGAAGCTTTAGAACTCTATTGCTTCGATACGTAGACATCTGCAAACGCTATTTCCTAGCAAGGAAGTGTTGCATGTACATCCAATTGAAGTGTATGCGAGGAATGCATGGCACTTCGCAATGAATATTATATCTTATCATGAAACATAGAAATGAGATGTGATATGGCGATTTATGAAGCATCAGATATCTATTGCTTCGATACGTAGACATCTGCAAACTCTATTTCCTGGCAAGGAAGTGTCGCGTTTACATTCTTTTGAAGTGAATACGATGTATACATGACACTCCACAGTGAATATTATATATTATCATGAAACATAGTAATGAGTAGCGATATCCAGTATAGAGGAGCATTAGAAATCTAATGCTACGATACGTAGACATCTGCAAACGCTATTTCCTGGCAAGGAAGTGTCGCGTTTACAATCTTTTGAAGTGAATTCGAGGTATACATAACACTTCACAATGAATATTATATCTTTCAATGAAACATAGAAATGAGATGTAATATGGCGATTTAAGAAGCATTAGAACTCTATTGCTTCGATACGTAGACATCTGCAAACGCTATTTCCTAGCAAGGAAGTGTCGCATTTACATTCTTTTGATGTGAATACGAGGTATACATGACACTTCGCAATAAATATTATATCTTGTTATGAAACATAGAAATGAGATGCGATAACGTGTTTTAAGAAGCATTAGATCTCTATTGCTTCGATACGTAGACATCTGCAAACGCTACTTCCTAGCAAGGAAGTGTCGCATTTACTTTCGTTTGAAGTGAATACGAGGTATACATGACACTTCGGAATGGATATTATATCTTATCATGAAACATAGAAATGAGATGCGATATCGCGTTTGAAGAAGCATTAGAGCACTATTGCCTCGATACGTAGACATCTGCAAACGCTATTTCCTAGCAAGGAAGTGTCGCATTTACATTCAATTGAAGTGTATGCGAGCTATACATGGCACTTCGCAATGAATATTATATATTATCATGAAACATAGAAATGACATGCGATATCGCGTTTTAAGAAGCATCAGATATCTATTGCTTCGATAAGTAGACATCTGCAAACGCTATTTCCTAGCAAGGAAGTGTCGCATTTGCATTCATTTTAAGTGTATGCGAGATATACATGGCACTTCGCAATGAATATTATATATTATCATGAAACATAGAAATGACATGCGATATCGCGTTTTAAGAAGCATCAGATACCTATTGCTTCGATAAGTAGACATCTGCAAACGCTATTTCCTAGCAAGGAAGTGTCGCATTTGCATTCATTTTAAGTGAATACGAGGTATACATAACACTTCGCAATGAATATTATATCTTACCATGAGACATAGAACTGAGACGCGATATCGCGTTTTAAGATGCATAAGAACACTATTGCTTCGATACGTAGACATCTGCAAACGCTACTTCCTAGCAAGGAAGTGTCGCATTTACATTCTTTTGAAGTATAGACGAGATATACATAACACTGCACAATGAATATTATATCTTATCATGGAACGTAGAAATGAGATGCGATATGGCGATTTAAGAAGCATTAGAAATATATTGGTTCGATACGTAGACATCTGCAAACGCTAATTACTACCAAGGAAGTGTCGCATTTACATTATTTTGAAAGGAATACGAGGTATACATGAGACTTCGCAATGAATATTATATCTTATCATGAAACATAGAAATGAGATGTAATATGGCGATTTAAGAAGCATAAGAACTCTATTGCTTCGATTCGTAGACATCTACCAACGCTATTTCCTAGCAAGGAAGTGTTGCATGTACATTCAATTGAAGTGTATGCGAGGTATGCATGGCACGTCGCAATGAATATTATATCTTATCATGAAACATAGAAATGAGATGTAATATCGCGTTTTACGAAGCATCAGATATCTATTTCTTCGATAAGTAGACATCTGCAAACGCTATTTCCTAGCAAGGAAGTGTCGCATTTGCATTCATTTTAAGTGAATACGAGGTATACATAACACTTCACAATGAATATTATATCTTTCCATGAAACATAGAAATGAGATGTAATATGGCGATTTAAGAAGCATTAGAACTCTATTGCTTCGATACGTAGACATCTGCAAACGCTATTTCCTAGCAACAAAGTGTTGCAGGTACATTCAATTGAAGTGTATGCGAGATATACATGTCACTTCGCAATGAATATTATATATTATCATGAAACACAGAAATGACATGCGATATCGCGTTTTAAGAAGCATTAGAACTTTGTTTCTACGATACGTAGACTTCTGCAAACGCTATTTCCTAGCAAGGAAGTGTCGCATTTACATTCATTTGAAGTGAATACGAGGTATAAGTGACACTTCGCAATGAATAATAGATCTTATCATGAAACATAGAAACGAGATGCGATATCGCGTTTGAAGAAGCATTAGAGCATTATTTCCTCGATACGTAGACATCTGCAAACGCTATTTCCTAGGAAGGAAGTGTGGCATTTACATTCATTTGAAGTGAATACGAGGTATAAGTGACACTTCGCAATGAATAATAGATCTTGTTCATGAAACATAGAAATGAGATGCGGTATCCCGTTTTAAGAAGTAATAGAACTCTATTGCTTCGGTACGGAGACATCTGCAAACGCTATTACCTAGCAAGGAAGTGTCGCATTTATATTCTTTAGATGTGAATACGAGGAATACATGACACTTCGCAATGAATATTATATCTTGTTATGAAACATAGAAGTGAGATGCGGTATCCCGTTTTAAGAAGTAATAGAACTCTATTGCTTCGGTACGGAGACATCTGCAAACGCTATTTCCTAGCAAGGAAGTGTCGCATTTACATTCTTTTGATGTGAATACGAGGTATACATGACACTTCGGAATGGATATTATATCTTATCATGAAACATAGTAATGAGATGCGATATCGCGTTTGAAGAAGCATTAGAGCACTATTGCCTCGATACGTAGACATCTGCAAACGCTATTTCCTAGCAAGGAAGTGTCGCATTTACATTCATTTGAAGTGAATACGAGGTATAAGTGACACTTCGCAATGAATAATAGATCTTATCATGAAACATAGAAATGAGATGCGATATCGTGTTTTAAGAAGCATTAGATCTCTATTGCTTCGATACGTAGATATCTGCAAACGCTACTTCCTAGCAAGGAAGTGTCGCATTTACATTCATTTGAAGTGAATACGAGGTATACATGACAATTCGGAATGGATATTATATCTTATCATGAAACATAGTAATGAGATGCGATATCGTGTTTTAAGAAGCATTAGATCTCCATTGCTTCGATACGTAGACATATGCAAACGCTATTTCCTAGCAAGGATGCGTCGCATTTACATTCATTTGAAGTGAATACGAGGTATACATGACACTTCGGAATGGATATTATATCTTATCATGAAACATAGTAATGAGATGCGATATCGTGTTTTAAGAAGCATTAGATCTCCATTGCTTCGATACGTAGACATATGCAAACGCCATTTCCTAGCAAGGATGCGTCGCATTTACATTCTTTTGAAGTGTATACGAGGTATACATGACACTTCGGAATGGATATTATATCTTATCATGAAACATAGAAATGAGATGCGATATCGCGTTTGAAGAAGCATTAGAGCACTATTGCCTCGATACGTAGACATCTGCAAACGCTATTTCCTAGGAAGGAAGTGTGGCATTTACATTCATTTGAAGTGAATACGAGGTATAAGTGACACTTCGCAATGAATAATAGATCTTGTTCATGAAACATAGAAATGAGATGCGACATCGTGTTTTAAAAAGCTTTAGAACTCAATTGCTTTGATACGTAGACATTTGCAAAAGCTATTACCTAGCAAGGAAGTGTCGCATTTATATTCTTTAGATGTGAATACGAGGAATACATGACACTTCGCAATGAATATTATATCTTGTTATGAAACATAGAAATGAGATGCGGTATCCCGTTTTAAGAAGTAATAGAACTCTATTGCTTCGGTACGGAGACATCTGCAAACGCTATTTCCTAGCAAGGAAGTGTCGCATTTACATTCTTTTGATGTGAATACGAGGTATACATGACACTTCGCAATAAATATTATATCTTGTTATGAAACATAGAAATGAGATGCGATAACGTGTTTTAAGAAGCATTAGATATCTATTGCTTCGATACGTAGACATCTGCAAACGCTACTTCCTAGCAAGGAAGTGTCGCATTTACTTTCGTTTGAAGTGAATACGAGGTATACATGACACTTCGGAATGGGTATTATATCTTATCATGAAACATAGAAATGAGATGCGATATCGCGTTTGAAGAAGCATTAGAGCACTATTGCCTCGATACGTAGACATCTGCAAACGCTATTTCCTCTCAAGCAAGTGTGGCATTTACATTCATTTGAAGAGAGTACGAGGTATAAGTGACACTTCGCAATGAATAATAGATCTTATCATGAAACATAGAAATGAGATGCGATATCGTGGTTTAAGAAGCATTAGATCTCTATTGCTTCGATACGTAGACATCTGCAAACGCTACTTCCTAGCAAGGAAGTGTCGCAATTACATTCATTTGAAGTGTATACGAGGTATACATGACACTTCGGAATGGATATTATATCTTATCATGAAACCTAGAAAAGAGATGCGATATCGCGTTTTAAGAAGCATTAGAGCACTATTGCCTCGATACGTAGACATCTGCAAACGCTATTTCCTCTCAAGCAAGTGTGGCATTTACATTCATTTGAAGTGAATACGAGGTATAAGAGACACTTCGCAATGAATAATAGATCGCATCATGAAACATAGAAATTAGATGCGATATCGTGTTTTAAGAAGCATTTGAGCTCCATTGTGTCGATACATAGACATTTGCAAACGTTATTACCTAGCAAGGAAGTGTCGCATTTACATTATTTTGAAGTGAATACGAGGTATACATGACACTTCGGAATGGATATTATATCTTATCATGAAACATAGAAATGAGATGCGATATCGCGTTTTAAGAAGCATTAGAGCACTATTGCCTCGATACGTAGACATCTGCAAACGCTATGTCCTAGCAAGGAAGTGTCGCATTTACATTCATTTGAAGTGAATACGAGGTATAAGTGACACTTCGCAATGAATAATAGATCATATCATGAAACATAGAAATGAGATGCGATTTCGCGCTTTGAGAAGCATTAGAACACTATTGCTACGTTACGTACACATCTGCAAACGCTATTTCCTAGCAAGGCAGAGTCGCATTTACATTCATTTGAAGTGAATACGAGGTATACATGACACTTCGGAATGGATATTATATCTTATCATGAAACATAGAAATGAGATGCGATATCGCGTTTGAAGAAGCATTAGAGCACTATTGCCTCGATACGTGGACATCTGCAAACGCTATTTCCTAGCAAGGAAGTGTCGCGTTTACATTAATTTGAAGTGAATACGAGGTATAAGTGACCCTTCGCAATGAATAATAGATCTTATCATGAAACATAGAAATGAGATGCGATATCGCGTTTTAAGAAGCATTAGAGCACTATTGCCTCGATACGTAGAAATCTGCAAACGCTATTTCCTAGCAAGGAAGTGTCGCATTTACATTCATTTGATGTGAATATGAGGTATATGTGGCCCTTCGCAATGAATAATAGATCTTATCATGAAACATAGAAATGAGATGCGATATCGTGTTTTAAGAAGCATTAGATCTCTATTGCTTCGATACGTAGACATCTGCAAACGCTACTTCCTAGCAAGGAAGTGTCGCATTTACATTCATTTGATGTGAATACGAGGTATACATGACACTTCGGAATGGATATTATATCTTATCATGAAACGTAGAAATGAGATGCGATATCGCGTTTGAAGAAGCATTAGAGCACTATTGCCTCGATACGTAGACATCTGCAAACGCTATTTCCCAGCAAGGAAGTGTCGCATTTACATTCATTTGAAGTGAATACGAGGTATAAGTGACACCTCGCAATGAATAATAGATCTTATCATGAAACATAGAAATGAGATGCGATATCGCGTTTGAAGAAGCATTAGAGCACTATTGCCTCGATACGTAGACATCTGCAAACGCTATTTCCTAGCAAGGAAGTGTCGCATTTACATTCATTTGAAGTGAATACGAGGTATAAGTGACACTTCGCAATGAATAATAGATATTATCATGAAACATAGAAATGTGATGCGATATCGTGTTTTAAGAAGCTTTAGAACTCAATTGCTTCGATACGTAGACATTTGCAAACGCTATTACCTAGCAGGGAAGTGTCGCATTTACATTCTTTAGATGTGAATACGAGGAATACATGACACTTCGCAATGAATATTATATCTTGTTAGGAAACATAGAAATGAGATGCGGTATCCCGTTTTAAGAAGTAATAGAACTCTATTGGTTCGGTACGGAGACATCTGCAAACGCTATTTCCTAGCAAGGAAGTGTCGCATTTACATTCTTTTGAAGTGAATACGAGGAATACATGACACTTCGCAATGAATATTATATCTTGTTATGAAACATAGAAATGAGATGCGGTATCCCGTTTTAAGAAGTAATAGAACTCTATTGCTTCGGTACGGAGACATCTGCAAACGCTATTTCCTAGCATGGAAGTTTCGCATTTACATTCTTTTGAAGTGAATACGAGATATACATGACACTTCGCAATGAATATTATATCTTATCATGAAACATAGGAATGAGGTTCGATATCGCGTTTTAAGAAGCATTAGAATTCTACTCCTACGATACCTAGACATCTGCAAACGCTATTTCCTAGCATGGAAGTGTCGCATTTACATTCTTTTGAGGTGAATACGAGGTGTACACTACACTCTACAATGAATATTATATCTTATCACGAAACATAGGAATGAAATGCGACATCTCGTTTTAAGAAGCATTAGAACTCTATTGCTACGATACGTAGACATCTGCAAACGCTATTTCCTAGCATGTAAGTGTCGCATTTACATTCTTATGAAGTGAATGCGAAGTATACATGACACTTCACAATGAATATTATATCATATTATGAAACATAGAAATGAGGTGCGATATAGCGTTTTAAGAAGCATTAGAACACTATTGCTTCGATACGAAGACATCTGGAAACGCAATTTCCTAGCAATGAAGTGTGGCATTTACATTCTTTCGAAGTGTATACTACATGTACATTACACTTCGCAGTGAATATTAAATCACATCATGTAGCAAAGAAATGATCTGCGATATCGCGTTTTAAGAAGCATTAGAAATCCATTGCTTCGATATGTGGACATCTGAAAACGCTATTTCCTAGCAAAGATTGTGGCATTTACAATCTTTTGAAGTGTAGACGAGGTATACACATCACTTCGCAATGAATATTATATCTTATCATGAAACACAGAAATGTGATGCGATATTGCGTTTTAAGAAGCATTAGAACTCTATTGCTTCGATAAATAGACATCTGGAAACGCTATTTCCTAGGAAGAATGTGTGGCATTTACATTAATTTGATGTGTAAACGAGGTATACATAACACATCGCAATCAATATTATATCTTATCATCAAACATAGAAATGGGATGCGATATCGCTATTTAAGAAACACCAAAAGCACTCTATTGCTTCGATACGTAAACATCTGGAAACGCTATTTCCTTGAAAGGAATTGGCGCATTTACATTTATTTGAAGTGTAGACGAGGAATACATAACACATCGCAATGAATATTATATCTTATCATGAAACATAGGAATGAAATGCGACATCTCGTTTTAAGAAGCATTAGAACTCTATGGCTACGATACGTAGACATCTGCAAACGCTATTTCCTAGCATGTAAGTGTCGCATTTACATTCTTATGAAGTGAATACGAGGTATACAAGACACTACGCAATGAATATTATATCTTATCATGAAACATAGAAGTGAGATGCGATATAGCGTTTTAAGAAGCATTAGAACACTATTGCTTCGATACGAAGACATCCGGAAACGCAATTTCCTAGCAATGAAGTGTGGCATTTACATTCTTTCGAAGTGTATACTACATGTACATTACACTTCGCAGTGAATATTAAATCACATCATGTAACAAAGAAATGATCTGCGATATCGCGTTTTAAGAAGCATTAGAAATCCATTGCTTCGATATGTGGACATCTGAAAACGCTATTTCCTAGCAAAGATTGTGGCATTTACAATCTTTTGAAGTGTAGACGAGGTATACACATCACTTCGCAATGAATATTATATCTTATCATGAAACACAGAAATGTGATGCGATATTGCGTTTTAAGAAGCATTAGAACTCTATTGCTTCGATAAATAGACATCTGGAAACGCTATATCCTAGGAAGAATGTGTGGCATTTACATTAATTTGATGTGTAAACGAGGTATACATAACACATCGCAATCAATATTATATCTTATCATCAAACATAGAAATGGGATGCGATATCGCTATTTAAGAAACACCAAAAGCACTCTATTGCTTCGACACGTAAACATCTGGAAACGCTATTTCCTTGAAAGGAATTGGCGCATTTACATTTATTTGAAGTGTAGACGAGGAATACATAACACATCGCAATGAATATTATATCTTATCTTGAAACATAGGAATGAAATGCGACATCTCGTTTTAAGAAGCATTAGAACTCTATGGCTACGATACGTAGACATCTGCAAACGCTATTTCCTAGCATGTAAGTGTCGCATTTACATCCTTATGAAGTGAATACGAGGTATACAAGACACTACGCAATGAATATTATATCTTATCATGAAACATAGAAGTGAGATGCGATATCGCGTTTTAAGAAGCATTAGAACTCTATTGCTACGATACGTAGACATCTGCAAACAATATTTCCTAGCAAGAAAGTGTCGCATTTACATTCTTTTGAAGTGAATGCGAGGTATACATAACACTCCACAATGAATATTATATCTTATCACGAAACATAGAAATGAAATGCGACATCTCGTTCTAAGTAGCATTAAAACTCTATTGCTACGATACGTTGACATCTGCAAACGCTATTTCCTGGCATGGAAGTTTCGCATTTACATTCTTTTGAAGTGAATACGAGATATACATGACACTTCGCAATGGATACTATATGTTATCATGAAACATAGAAGTGAGATGCGATATCGCGTTTTAGGAAGCATTAGAACTCTATTGCTACGATGCGTAGACATCTGCAATTGATATTTCCTAGCAAGGAAGTGTCGCATTTACATCCTTTTGAAGTGATTACGAGGTATACGTAACACTCCACAATGAATATTATATCTTATCAGGAAACATAGAAATGAAATGCGACATCTCGCTTTAAGTAGCATTAGAACTCTATTGCAACGATACGTAGACATCTGCTAACGCAATTTCCTAGCATGGAAATGTCGCACTTACATTCCATTAAAGTGAATACGAGGTATACATAACATTACACAATGAATATTATATCTTATTACGAAACATAGAAATGAAATACGACATCTCGTTTTAAGAAGCAGTAGTACTCTATTGCTGTGATACGTAGACATCTGCAAACAATATTTCCTAGCATGTGAGTGTCGCATTTACATTCTTTTGTACTGAGTACGAGGTATACATGACACTTCGCAATGAATATTAAATCTTATCATGAAACATAGAAGTGAGATGCGATATCGCGTTTTAAGAAGCATTAGAACTCTATTGCTACGATACGTAGTCATCTGCAAACAATATTTCCTAGCAAGGAAGTGTCGCATATACATTCTTTTCAAGTGAATACGAGGTATACATAACACTCCACAATGAATATTATATCTTATCACGAAACATAGAAATGAAATGCGACATCTCGTTTTAAGAAACATTAGAACTCTGTTGCTACGATACGTAAACATCTGCAAACCATATTTCCTAGCAAGAAAGTGTCCCATTTACATTCTATTCAAGTGAATACGAGGTATACATGACATTTCGCAATGAACATTATATCTTATCACGAAACATAGAAATCAGATGCGATATCGTGATTTAAGAAGCACTAGAACTCCATTGCTACGATACGTAGACATCTGCAAACAATATTTCCTAGCAAGGAAGTGTCGCACTTACATCCTTTTGGAGTGAATACGAGGTATACATAACACTCCACAATGAATATTACATCTTATTACGAAACATAGAAATGAAATGCGACATCTCGTTTTAGTAAGAATTAGTACCCTATCGCTACGATACGTAGACATCTGCAAACGCAATTTCCTAGCACGGAAGTGTGGCACTTACATCGTTTTGAAGTGAATACAAGGTATACATAACACTCCACAATGAATATTATATCTTATCTCGAAACATAGAAATGAAATGCAACATCTCGTTTTAAGTAGCATTAGAACTCTGTTGCTACGATACGTAGACATCTGCAAACGCTATTTCCTAGCATGGAAGTGTCGCATTTACATTCACTTGAAGTGAATCCGAGGTATACATAACATTCCACAATGAATATTATATCTTATTACGAAACATAGAAATGAAATACGACTTCTCATTTTAAGAAGCATTAGAACTCTATTGCTACGATACGTAGACATCTGCAAACGCTATTTCCTAGCATGGAAGTGCCGCATTTACATTCTTTTGAAGATAATACGAGGTATACATGACACATCGCAATGAATATATTATATCTTATCATGAAACTTAGAAGTGAGATGCGTTATCGCGTTTAAGAAGCATTAGAACTCTATTGCTACGATGCGTAGACATCTGCAAATGTTATTTCCCAGCAAGGAAGTGCCGCATATACATTCTTTTGAAGTGAATACGAGGTATACATAACATTCCACAATGAATATTATATCTTATTACGAAACATAGAAATGAAATACGACTTCTCATTTTAAGAAGCATTAGAACTCTGTTGCTACGATACGTAGACATCTGCAAACGCTATTTCCTAGCAAGGAAGTGTCGCATTTACATTCTTTTCAAGTGAATACGAGGTATACATAACACTCTACAATGAATATTATAACCTATCACGAAACATAGGAATGAAATGCGACATCTCGTCTTAAGTAGCATTAAAACTCTATTGCTACGATACGTAGACATCTGCAAATGCTATTTCCTAGCATGGAAGTGTCGCACTTACAACGTTTTGAAGTGAATACGAGGTATACATATCACTCCACAATGAATATTATATCTTATCTCGAAACATAGAAATGAAATGCAACATCTCGTTTTAAGTAGCATTAAAACTCTATTGCTACGATACGTAGACATCTGCAAATGCTATTTTCTAGCATCGAAGTGTCGCATTTACATTATTTTGAAGTGAATACGAGGTATACATAACACTCCATAATGAATAATATTTCTTATCATGAAACATAGCAGTGAGATGCGACATCTCGTTCTAAGAAGCATTAGAACTCTATTCCTACGATACGTAGACATCTGCTAACGCTATTTCCTAGCATGGAAGGGTCGCATTTACATTCTTATGAAGTGAATACGAGATATACATGACACTTCGCAATGAATATTATATCCTATCATGAAACATAGAAGTGAGATGCGATATCGCGTTTTAAGAAGCATTAGAACTCTATTCCTACGATACGTAGACATCTGCAAACAATATTTCCTAGCAAGGAAGTGTCGCATTTACATTCTTTTCAAGTGAATACGAGGTATACATAACACTCCACAATGAATATTATATCTTATCACGAAACATAGAAATGAAATGCGACATCTCGTTTTAAGAAGCATTAGAACTCTATTGCTACGATACGTAGACATCTGCAAACGCTATTCCCTAGCATGGAAGTGTCGCATGTACATTCTTCTGAAGTGAATACGAGGTATATATAACACTCCACAATGAATATTATATCTTATCTCGAAACATAGAAATGAAATGCAGCATCTCGTTTTAAGTAGCATTAAAACTCTATTGCTACGATACGTAGACATCTGCAAATGCTATTTCCTAGCATGGAAGTGTCGCATTTACATTCTTTTGAAGTGAATACGAGGTATACATAACACTCCATAATGAATAATATTTCCTATCATGAAACAAAGCAGTGAGATGCGACATCTCGTTCTAAGAAGCATTAGAACTCTATTGCTACGATACGTAGAAATCTGCAAACGCTATTTCCTAGCATGGAAGTGTCGCATTTACATTCAATTGAAGTGAATACGTGGTATACATGGCACTTCGCAATGAATATTATATCTTATCAAGAAACATACAAGTGAGATGCGATATCGCGTTTTAGGAAGCATTAGAACTCTATTGCTACGATGCGTAGACATCTGCAAATGTTATTTCCTAGCAAGGAAGTGTCGCATTTACATTCTTTTGAAGTGAATACGAGGTATACATAACATTCCACAACGAATATTATATCTTATTACGAAACATAGAAGTGAGATGCGATATCGCGTTTTAGGAGGCATTAGAACTCTATTGCTACGATGCGTCGACATCTGCAAATGTCATTTCCTAGCAAGGAAGTGTCGCATTTACATTCTTTTGAAGTGAATACGAGGTATACATAACATTCCACAATGAATATTATATCTTATTACGAAACATAAATATGAAACACGACTTCTCATTTTAAGAAGCATTAGAACTCTATTGCAACGATACGTAGACATCTGCAAACGCTATTTCCTAGCATGGAAGTGCCGCATTTACATTCTTTTGAAGATAATACGAGGTATACATGACACATCGCAATGAATATATTATATCTTATCATGAAACTTAGAAGTGAGATGCGATATCGCGTTTTAAGAAGCATTAGAACTCTATTGCTACGATACGTAGACATATGGAAACGCTATTCCCTAGCATGGAAGTGTCGTATTTACATTCTTTTGAAGTGAATACGAGGTATACGTAACACTCCACAATGAATATTATATCTTATCACGAAACATAGAAATGAAATGCGACATCTCGTTTTAAGTAGCATTAGAACTCTATTGCAACGATACGTAGACATCTACAAGCGCTATTTCCTAGCACGGAAGTGTAGCATTTACATTCTTTTGAAGTGAATACGAGGTATACATAACATTACACAATGAATATTATATCTTATCATGAAACATAGGAATGAGGTGCTATATCCCGTTCTGAGAAGCATTAGAACTCTATTGCTAATATACGTAGACATCTGCATACAATATTTCCTAGCAAGGAAATGCCGCACTTACATTCCATTGAAGTGAATACGAGGTATACATAACATTACACAATGAATGTTATATCATATTAAGAAACATAGAAATGAAATACGACATCTCGTTTTAAGAAGCATTAGTACTCTATTGCTAATATACGTAGACATCTGCAAACAATATTTCCCAGCAAGGAAATGTCGCAATTACATTACATTGAAGTGAATACGAGGTATGCATAACATTACACAAT
Organism: Xylocopa sonorina; assembly: GCF_050948175.1. Lineage (NCBI taxonomy): Eukaryota > Metazoa > Arthropoda > Insecta > Hymenoptera > Apidae > Xylocopa > Xylocopa sonorina. Next base: position 254,654 of record NW_027490136.1, on the reverse strand, counting down.
GAATATTATATCTTATTACGAAACATAGAAATGAAATACGACATCTCGTTTTAAGAAGCATTAGTACTCTATTGCTGTGATACGTGGACATCTGCAAACAATATTTCCTAGCATGCGAGTGTCGCATTTACATTCTTTTGAAGTGAATACGAGGTATACATGACACTTCGCAATGAATATTATATCTTATCATGAAACATAGAAGTGAGATGCGATATCGCGTTTTAAGAAGCATTAGAACTCTATTGCTACGATACGTAGACATCTGCAAACGCTATTTCCTAGCATGGAAGTTTCGCATTTACATTCGTTTGAAGTGAATACGAGGTATACATAACACTTCGCAATGAATATTACATCTCATCTCGAAACATAGAAGTGAAATGCGATATCGCGATTTAAGGAGCACTAGAACTCTACTGCTACGATGCGTAGACATCTGCAAATGTTATTTCCTAGCAAGGAAGTGTCGCATTTACATTCTTTTGAAGTGAATACGAGGTATACGTAACACTCCACAATGAATATTATATCTTATCACGAAACATAGAAATGAAATGCGACATCTCGTTTTAAGTAGCATTAGAACTCTATTGCAACGATACGTAGACATCTGTAAACGCAATTTCCTAGCATGGAAATGTCGCACTTACATTCCATTAAAGTGAATACGAGGTATACATAACATTACACAATGAATATTATACCTTATTACGAAACGTAGAAATGAAATACGACATCTCGTTTCAAGAAGAATTAGTACTCTATTGCTGTGATACGTAGACTTCTGCAAACAATATTTCCTAGCATGTGAGTGTCGCATTTACATTCTTTTGTACTGAGTACGAGGTATACATGGCACTTCGCAATGAATATTAAATCTTATCATGAAACATAGAAGTGAGATGCGATATCGCGTTTTAAGAAGCATTAGAACCCTATTGCTACGATACGTAGTCATCTGCAAACAATACTTCCTAGCAAGGAAGTGTCGCATTTACATTCTTTTCAAGTGAATACGAGGTATACATAACACTCCACAATGAATATTATATCTTATCACGAAACATAGAAATGAAATGCGACATCTCGTTTTAAGAAGCATTAGAACTCTGTTGCTACGATACGTAGACATCTGCAAACGCTATTTCCTAGCATGGAAGTGTCGCATTTACATTCACTTGAAGTGAATACGAGGTATACATGGCACTTCGCAATGAATATTATATCTTATCATGAAACATAGAAGTGAGATGCGATATCGCGTTTTAGGAAGCATTAGAACTCTACTGCTACGATGCGTAGACATCTGCAAATGTCATTTCCTAGCAAGGAAGTGTCGCATTTACATTCTTTTGAAGTGAATACGAGGTATACATAACATTCCACAATGAATATTGTATCTTATTACGAAACATAGATATGAAATACGACTTCTCATTTTAAGAAGCATTAGAACTCTATTGCTACGATACGTAGACATCTGCAAACGCTATTTCCTAGCATGGATGTGCCGCATTTACATTCTTTTGAAGATAATACGAGGTATACATGACACATCGCAATGAATATATTATATCTTATCATGAAACTTAGAAGTGAGATGCGATATCCCGTTTTAAGAAGCATTAGAACTCTATTGCTACGATACGTAGACATCTGGAGACGCTATGCCCTAGCATGGAAGTGTCGTATTTACATTCATTTGAAGTGAATACGAGATATACATGACACATCGCAATGGATACTATATCTTATCATGAAACATAGAAGTGAGATGCGATATCGCGTTTTAGGAAGCATTAGAACTCTATTGCTACGATATGTAAACATCTGCAAACGCTACTTCCTAGCATGGAAGTGTCGCACTTACATTCTTTTGAAGTGAATACGAGATATACATGACACTTCGCAATGAATATTATATCTTATCATGAAACATAGGAATGAGGTGCTATATCCCGTTCTGAGAAGCATTAGATCTCTATTGCTAATATACGTAGACATCTGCATACAACATTTCCTAGCAAGGAAATGTCGCACTTACATTCCATTAAAGTGAATACGAGGTATACATAACATTACACAATGAATATTGTATCTTATCACGAAACATAGAAATGAAATGCGACATCTCGTTTTAAGTAGCATTAAAACTCTATTGCTACGATACGTAGACATCTGAAAGCGCTATTTCCTAGCATGGAAGTGTCGCATTTACATTCTTTTGTAGTGAATACGAAGTATACATGACACTTCGCAATGAATATTATATCTTATCATGAAACATAGAAGTGAGATGCGATATCGCGTTTTAGGAAGCATTAGAACTCTATTGCTACGATACGTAGACATCTGCAAACGCTATTTCCTAGCATGAAAGTGTCGCATTTACATTCTTTTGAAGTGAATACGAGGTATACATAACACTCTACAATGAATATTATATCTTATCACGAAACATAGGAATGAAATGCGACATCTCGCTTTAAGAAGCATTAGTACTCTATTGCTACGATACGTAGACATCTGCAAACGCTATTTCCTGGCATGTAAAAGTCGCATTTACATTCCTCTGAAGTGAAAACGAGGTGTACATGACACTTCGCAATGAATATTATATCTTATCATGAAACATAGAAGTGAGATGCGATATCGCGTTTTAAGAAGCATTAGAACTCTATTGCTACGATACGTAGACATCTGCAATCGCTATTTCCTAGCATGGAAGTGTCGCATTTACATTCATTTGAAGTGAATACGAGGTATACATAACACTTCGTAATGAATATTATATCTTATCTCGACACATAGAAGTGAGATGCGATATCGCGATTTAAGGAGCACTAGAACTCTATTGCTACGATGCGTAGATATCTGCAAATGTTATTTCCTAGCAAGGAAATGTCGCACTTACATTCCATTAAAGTGAATACGAGGTATACATAACATTACACAATGAATATTGTATCTTATCACGATACATAGAAATGAAATGCGACATCTCGTTTTAAGTAGCATTTAAACTCTATTGCTACGATACGTAGACATCTGCAAACGCTATTTCCTAGCATGGAAGTGTCGCATTTACATTCTTTTGTAGTGAGTACGAAGTATACATGACACTTCGCAATGAATATTATATCTTATCATGAAACATAGAAGTGAGATGCGATATCGCGTTTTAGGAAGCATTAGAACTCTATTGCTACGATACGTAGACATCTGCAAACGCTATTTCCTAGCATGGAAGTGTCGCATTTACATTCATTTGATGTGAATACGAGGTATACATGACACTTCGCAATGAATATTATATATTATCATGAAACATATGAATGAGGTGCTAGATCGCGTTTTGAGAAGCATTAGAACTCTATTGCTAATATACGTAGACATCTGCAAACGCTATTTCCTAGCATGGAAGTTTCGCATTTACATTCTTTTGAAGTGAATACGAGATGTACATGACACTTCGCAATGAATATTATATCTTATCATGATACATAGGAATGAGTTGCGATATCGCGTTTTAAGAAGCATTAGAGCTCTATTGCTACGATACTTAGACATCTGCAAACCATATTTCCTAGCAAGAAAGTGTCGCATTTACATTCTTTTGAAGTGAATACGAGGTTTACATGACATTACGCAATGAATATTATACCTTATCACGAAACATAGAAATCAGATGCGATATCGTGATTTAAGAAGCACTAGAACTCCATTGCTACGATACGTAGACATCTGCAAACAATATTTCCTAGCAAGGAAGTGTCGCACTTACATCCTTTTGAAGTGAATACGAGGTATACATAACACTCCACACTGAATATTACATCTTATTACGAAACATAGAAATGAAATGCGACATCTCGTTTTAAGAAGAATTAGAACTTTATTGCTAATATACGTAGACATCTGCAAACGCTATTTCCTAGCACGGATGTGTGGCACTTACATCGTTTTGAAGTGAATACGAGGTATACATAACACTCCACAATTAATATTATATCTGATTACGAAACATAGAAATGAAATGCGACATCTAGTTTTAAGAAGAATTAGAACTTTATTGCTAATATACGTAGACATCTGCAAACGTTATTTCCTAGCAAGGAAGTGTCGCATTTACATACTTTTGAAGTGAATACAAGATATACATGACACTTCGCAATGAGTATTGTATCTTATCATGAAACATAGGAATGAGATGCGATATCGCGTTTTGAGAAGCATTAGAACTCTATTGCTACGATACGTAGACATCTGCAAACGCTATTTCCTAGCATGGAAGTTTCGCGTTTACATTCTTTTGAAGTGAATACGAGATATACATGACACTTCGCAATGAGTATTTTATCTTATCATGAAACATAGGAATGAGATGCGATTTCGCGTTTTGAGAAGCATTAGAACTCTATTGCTACGATACGTAGACATCTGCAAACGCTATTTCCTAGCATGGAAGTTTCGCATTTACATTCTTTTGAAGTGAATACGAGATATATATGACACTTCGCAATGAATATTATATCTTATCATGAAACATAGGAATGAGTTGCGATATCGCGTTTTGAGAAGCATTAGAACACAATTGCTTCGATACCTAGACATCTGCAAGCATTACTTCCTAGCTGGGAAAGTGCCGCTTTTACATTCTTCTGAAGTGAATATCGAGATATACATGACACTTCGCAATGAATATTATATCTTATCATGAGACATAGAAGTGAGATGCGATATGGCGTTTTAAGAAGCATTAGAACTCCATTGCTACGATACGTAGACATCTGCAAACGCTACTTCCTAGCATGGAAGTTTAGCATTTACATTCTTTTGAAGTGAAAACGAGATGTACATGACACTTCGCAATGAATATCATATCTTATCATGAAACATAGGAATGAGTTGCGATATCGCGTTTTGAAAGCTTTAGAACTCTATTGCTACGATACGTAGACATCTACAAACGCTATTTCCTAGCAAGGAAGTTTCGCATTTACATTCTTTTGAAGTGAATACGAGATATACATGACACATCGGAATGAATATTATATCTTATCATGAAACATAGGAATGAGTTGCGATATCGCGTTTTGAGAAGCATTAGAACACCATTACTTCGATACGTAGACATCTGCAAGCGCTACTTCCTAGCTGGGAAAGTGCCGCTTTTACATTCTTCTGAAGTGAATACGAGATATACATGACACTTCGCAATGTATATTATATCTTATCATGAAACATAGAAGTGAGATGCGATATCGCGATTTAAGAAGCATTAGAACCCTATTGCTAATATACGTAGACATCTGCAAACGTTATTTCCTAGCAAGGAAGTGTCGCATTTACATTCTTTTGAAGTGAATACGAGGTATACATAACATTCCACAATGAATATTATATTTTATTACGAAACATAGAAATGAAATACGACATCTCGTTTTACGAAATATTAGAACTCTATCGCTACGATACGTAGACATCTGCAAACGCTATTTCCTAGCATGGAAGTTTCGCCGTTACGTTCTTTTGAAGTGAATACGAGGTATACATGACGCTTCGCAATGAATATTATATCTTATCGTGAATCATAGAAGTGAGATGCGATATCGCGATTTAAGAAGCATTAGTACCCTATTGCTTCGATACGTAGACATCTGCAAACGCTATTTCCAAGGAAGGAAGTGTCGCATTTACATTCATATGATGTGCACACGTGGAATACATAAAGCTTCGCAATGAATATTATATGTTATCATGAAACATAGAAATGTGATGCGATATCGCGTTTTAAAAAGCATTAGAACTCTATTGCTACGATACGTAGACATCTGCAAACGCTATTTCCTAGCAAGGATGTGTCGCATTTACATTCTTTTGAGGTGAATACGATGTATACATAACACTCCACAATACATATTATATCTTATCACGAAACATAGAAATGAGGAGCGATTTCGCGTCTTAAGAAGCATTAGAACTCTATTGCATCGGTACGTAGACATCTGCAAACGCTATTTCCTAGGAAGGAAGTATCGCATTTACATTCATTTGAAGTGTAGGCGAGATATACATATCACTGCACAATGAATATTATATCTTATCATGAAACATAGAAATGAGATGCGATATCGCGTTTTAAGAAACATTAGAACTCTGTTGCTTCCATACGTAGACATCTGGAAACGTAATTTCCTAGAAAGGAAGTGTCGCATTTACATTCTCTTGAGAGGAATACGATGTATACATGACACTTCGCAATCAATATTATATCTTATGATGAAACATAGAAATGAGATGCGATATGGCGATTCAAGAAGCATTAGAACTCTATTTCTTCGATACGTAGATATCTGCACCTTATTTCCTAGCAAGGAAGTGTCGCATTTACATTCTTTTGATGTGAATTCGAGGTGTCACGTCCGGCGAAACTATTTTCCGTTGCTCCGGAGGCTTTGCGACACGAGCCTATATTTCTGTAATTCGGTCCGCGGGAACGCGTTAAGACCGGGTCCGACAATTTCGGCTGACGCGACACTAGCGAAAACGCTCGCGATAATAAGGGAATGACCCTACCTTTCGATGACTTCTCTCTCGATTTGTACGTAGAAACGTCGTGGAGGATTGTTCGCTGGGATCGTAGCGGATTTCGTTCTGTTGGCTGCTACGGAAATCTCGATCAGTAGCCAGCGAAGACAAGGACGGCGGTCGGAATTCAGCGATGATGCTGAATGTGGCAGAATCGGCGTGATGCGTCGTGGTGTCTGGATCGGAAGCGTCGACGGTCGCTTCGAAAAGCGGCGTCTGGACTGGTGCGAAGGCAGGTCGCTGGTATACGAGGACTCTCGGAACACCCTACAAATATTCACGCACAAGTGATCGTATGAAATGCTTCCTACTCGCACGTCGTGTTCTTCGCAAACCGGAAGCACGATTCATTCACCAGGTTTTTCTGTACTTTCGACTAAGATCTGAAGGATAAGCGGCGGTCTCAACGTCACAAAGCCGATTTCTATACACCTTCAATTTGACGAAGAGCAACGCCAGTTGTATGGAAGAACCCGTGGAAGAATTTGTAGTTAAATGTAATGTTAAAAGTAGAACTAGAATTGTTAACACTTGATAAAATTAATGGATGTGGAAATAGTAGACTTGGTAAAAGAACTTGTACTTGGATATAGTAAAAGTAAAAATAAAATATATTCTAGGTTTAAAGTATACAAGAACTGGACCTTCTCGGTTCGCGGGGCTCTACGGTCGCGGAGGCTCGCGGTAGGGAGATCGCGGTCCCGCGAGTGGGGGACTCGCATCTCGAGGCGGAGAGCGCGCGGTCCAGCGAGTGGGGACTCGCGGCTCGTGATGGGGCTAGCGGCGCATGCCGCTGGCCGGACGCATCTTACTTAGTGAAACTTAGATCTAGGAATTCTTATATATGCGTCATGATATGGTATGTATGTCCTAGCTTAGAAGTAATATATAGGTTCTAGCAGATCCTGTTCCCGGAATTGGAAAAGACCCCATTCAGGTGATGGGCTGCGGCTACGTCTTCCTGCAGGACGGAATCCTCGGTGCGAGGGAGATAGGGCTGCCGGTCCATGGTGCGGGCGAGACAGGTATACTCGGTGCTGCGAGTGAGACACTGGTGCCCGGTACGAGCGAGACAGGTATACTCGGCGGTGCGAGTGAGGCAGCGGAACTCGGTGTGAGTGAGCGCGTGCAGGTATGCGCGCGCGAACTCTTCCAGTTGCTGGTTCTGAAGGCGAGTTTGGCTGGTTGCATGCGTCCAGGAGTTGATGCTGGGGGGTGCGAGGAGGTTAGTTTCTAGGAAATTACGTTCCCAGATATATCTGTATCGAAGCTATAGAGTACTAATGCCCCTTAAAACGCCATATCGCATCTCATTTCTATGTATCGTGATAAGATATAATATTCATTGTGCAGTGTTATGTATACCTCGAATTCACATCAAATGAATGTAATTGCGACAGATACTTGCTAGGAAGTAGAGTTTGCAGATGTCTACGTATCGAAGCAATAGATTTCTAATGCTTCTTAAATCGCGATATCGCATCTCATTTCTATGTTTCATGATAATATATAATATTCATTGTGGAGTGTTATGTATACGTCGTATTCACTTCAAAAGAATGTAAGTGCGACACTGCCTTGCTTGGAAATAGCGTTTGCTGATGTCTACGTATCGAAGCAATAGAGTTCTAATGATTCTTAAATCGCCATATTGCATCTCATTCCTATGTTTCATGACAAGATATAATATTTAATGTGCAGTGTTATGTACTCCTTGTATTCACTTCAAAAGAAAGTGAATGCGACAATACCTTGCTAGGAAATAGCGTTTGCAGATGTCTCCGTATCGAAGAAACAGTGTTCTAATGCTTCTTAAATCGCGATATCGCATCCCATTTCTATGTTTCATGATAAGATATAATATTCATTGCGAAGTGTTATGTATACCTCGTATTCACTTCAAAAGAATGTAAATGCGACACTTCCTTGCTAGGAAATAGCGTTTGCAGATGTCTCCGTATCGAAGCAATTGAGTTCTAATGCTTCTCAAAACGCGATATCGTTTCTCATTCCTATGTTTCATGACAAGATATAATATTTAATGTGCAGTGTTATCTACTCCACGTATTCACTTCAAAAGAAAGTGAATGCCACAATTCCTTGCTAGGAAATAGCGTTTGTAGATGCCTACGGATCGTAGCATTAGTGCTCCAATGCTTCTCAAAACGCGATATCGTTTCTCATTTTTATGTTTCATGATAAGATATAATATTTAATGTGCAGTGTTATGTATTCCTCGTATTCACTTCAAAAGAAAGTGAATGCCACAATTCCTTGCTAGGAAATAGCGTTCGCAGATGCCTACGTATCGTAGGAATAGTGCTCTAATGCTTCTCAAAACGCGATATCGTTTCTCATTTCTATGATTCATGATAATATATAATATTCATTGCGAAGTGTCACGTATACCTCGCATACACTTAAAATGAATGCAAATGCGACACTTCCTTGCTAGGATATAGCGTTGGCAGATGTCTACGTATCGAAGCAATAGATTTCTAATGCTTCTCAAAACGCGATATCGCATCTCATTCCTATGTTTCATGATAAGATATAATATTTAATGTGCAGTGTTATGTACTCCTCGTATTCACTTCAAAAGAAAGTGAATGCGACAATACCTTGCTAGGAAATAGCGTTTGCAGATGTCTCCGTATCGAAGAAATAGTGTTCTAATGCTTCTTAAACCGCGATATCGCATCTCATTTCTATGTTTCGTGATAAGATATAATATTTATTGCGAAGTGTCATGCTTACCTCGTATTCATTTCAAATGAATGTAAATGCGACACTTCCTTGCTAGGAAATAGCGTTGGCAGATGTCTACGTATCGAAGCAATAGAGTTCTAATGCTTCTCAAAACGCGGTATCGCATCTCATTCCTATGTTTCATGATAAGATATAATATTCATTGTGCAGTGTTACGTATACCTCGTATTCACTTGAAAAGAATGTAAATGCGACACTTCCTTCCTAGGAAGTAGCGTTTGCAGATGTCTACGTATCGAAGCAATAGAGTTCTAATGCATCTTAAATCGTCATATCGCATCTCATTTCAATGTTTCATGATAAGATATAATATTAATTGCGATGTGTCATGTATACCTCGTATTCCTTTCAAAAGAATGTAAATGCGACACTTCCTTGCTAGGAAATAGCGTTGGCAGATGTCTACGTATCGAAGCAATAGAGTTCTAATGCTTCTTAAATCGTCATATCGCATCACATATCTACGTTTCTTGATAAGATACAATATTCATTGCGAAGTGTCATGTATACCTCGTATTCTTCTCAAAAGAATGTAAATGCAACACTTCCTTGCTAGGAAGTAGCGTTTGGAGATGTCTACGTATCGAAGCAATAGGGATCCAAGGCTTCTTAAATCGCCATATGGCTTCTCATTTCTATGTTTTATGATAAGATATAATATTCATTGCGACGTGTCATGTATACCTCGTGTTCCTTTCAAAAGAATGTAAATGCGACACTTCCTTTCTAGGATGTAGCGTTTGCAGATGTCTACGTTTCGAAGCAATAGAGTTCTAATGCTTCTTAAATCGCGATATCGCATCTCATTTCTATGTTTCATGATAAGATATAATATTCATTGTGCAGTGTTATGTATACCTCGCATTCACTTCAAAGGAAAGTAAATGCTACAATTCCTTGCTAGGAAATAGGTGTTTGCAGATGCCTACGTATAGTAGCATTAGTGCTCTAATGCTTCTCAAAACGCGATATCGTTTCTCAATTCTATGATTCATGATAATATTTAATATTCATTGCTAAGTGTCATGTATACCTCGCACACACTTCAAACGAATGTAAATGCGACACTTCCTTGCTAGGAAATAGCGTTTGCAGATGCCTACGTATCGTAGAATTGCAGTTCTAATGCTTCTCAAATCCGGATACCGCTACTCATTTCTATGTTTCATGATAAGATATAATATTCATTGTGAAGTGTCATGTATACCTCGTATTCCTTTCAAAAGAATGTAAATACGACACTTCCTTGCTAGGAAATAGCGTTGGCAGATGTCTACGTATCGTAGCAATAGAATTCTAATGCTTCTTAAATCGTCATATCGCATCTCATATCTACGTTTCTTGATAAGATACAATATTCATTGCGAAGTGTCATGTATACCTCGTATTCTTTTCAAAAGAATGTAAATGCGACACTTCCTTGCTAGGAAGTAGCGTTTGGAGATGTCTACGTATCGAAGGAATAGGGATCTAAGGCTTCTTAAATCGCCATATGGCTTCCCATTTCTATGTTTTATGATAAGATATAATATTCATTGCGATGTGTCATGTATACCTCGTGTTCCTTTCAAAAGAATGTAAATGCGACACTTCCTTGCTAGGATGTAGCGTTTGCAGATGTCTACGTTTCGAAGCAATAGAGTTCTAATGCTTCTTAAATCGCGATATCGCATCTCATTTCTATGTTTCATGATAAGATATAATATTCATTGTGCAGTGTTATGTATACCTCGCATTCACTTCAAAGGAAAGTAAATGCTACAATTCCTTGCTAGGAAATAGCGTTTGCAGATGCCTACGTATCGTAGCATTAGTGCTCTAATGCTTCTCAAAACGCGATATCGTTTCTCAATTCTATGATTCATGATAATATTTAATATTCATTGCTAAGTGTCATGTATACCTCGCACACACTTCAAACGAATGTAAATGCGACACTTCCTTGCTAGGAAATAGCGTTTGCAGATGCCTACGTATCGTAGAATTACAGTTCTAATGCTTCTCAAATCCGGATACCGCTACTCATTTCTATGTTTCATGATAAGGTATAATATTCATTGTGCAGTGTTATGTATACCTCGTATTCACATGAAAAGAATGTAAATGCGACACTTACTTGCTAGGAAATAGCGTTGGCAGATGTCTACGTATCGAAGCAATAGAGTTCTAATGCTACTCAAAACGCGATATCGCATCTCATTCCTATGTTTCATGATAAGATATAATATTTAATGTGCAGTGTTATGTACTCCTCGTATTCACTTCAAAAGAAAGTGAATGCGACAATACCTTGGTAGGAAATAGCGTTTGCAGACGTCTCCGTATCGAAGAAATAGTGTTCTAATGCTTCTTAAATCACGATATCGCATCTCATTTCTATGTTTCGTGATAAGATATAATATTCATTGCGAAGTGTCACGTATACCTCGCATACACTTAAAATGAATGTAAATACGACACTTCCTTCCTAGGAAATAGCGTTGGCAGATGTCTACGTATCGAAGCAATAGAGTTCTAATGCTACTCAAAACGCGATATCGCATCTCATTCCTATGTTTCATGATAAGATATAATATTCATTGTGCAGTGTTATGTATACCTCGTATTCCTTTCAAAAGAATGTAAATGCGACACTTCCTTGCTAGGAAATGGCGTTGGCAGATGTCTACGTATCGAAGCAATAGAGTTCTAATGCTTCTTAAATCGTCATATCGCATCTCATATCTACGTTTCTTGATAAGATACAATATTCATTGCGAAGTGTCATGTATACCTCGTATTATTCTCAAAAGAATGTAAATGCAACACTTCCTTGCTAGGAAGTAGCGTTTGGAGATGTCTACGTATCGAAGCAATAGGGATCTAAGGCTTCTTAAATCGCCATATGGCTTCTCATTTCTATGTTTTATGATAAGATATAATATTCATTGCGATGTGTCATGTATACCTCGTGTTCCTTTCAAAAGAATATAAATGCGACACTTCCTTGCTAGGATGTAGCGTTTGCAGATGTCTACGTTTCGAAGCAATAGGGTTCTAATGCTTCTTAAATCGCGATATCGCATCTCATTTCTATGTTTCATGATAAGATATAATATTCATTGTGCAGTGTTATGTATACCTCGCATTCACTTCAAAGGAAAGTAAATGCTACAATTCCTTGCTAGGAAATAGCGTTTGCAGATGCCTACGTATCGTAGCATTAGTGCTCTAATGCTTCTCAAAACGCGATATCGTTACTCAATTCTATGATTCATGATAATATTTAATATTCATTGCTAAGTGTCATGTATACCTCGCACACACTTCAAACGAATGTAAATGCGACACTTCCTTGCTAGGAAATAGCGTTTGCAGATGCCTACGTATCGTAGAATTACAGTTCTAATGCTTCTCAAATCCGGATACCGCTACTCATTTCTATGTTTCATGATAAGGTATAATATTCATTGTGCAGTGTTATGTATACCTCGTATTCACATGAAAAGAATGTAAATGCGACACTTACTTGCTAGTAAATAGCGTTGGCAGATGTCTACGTATCGAAGCAATAGAGTTCTAATGCTACTCAAAACGCGATATCGCATCTCATTCCTATGTTTCATGATAAGATATAATATTTAATGTGCAGTGTTATGTACTCCTCGTATTCACTTCAAAAGAAAGTGATTGCGACAATACCTTGGTAGGAAATAGCGTTTGCAGACGTCTCCGTATCGAAGAAATAGTGTTCTAATGCTTCTTAAATCACGATATCGCATCTCATTTCTATGTTTCGTGATAAGATATAATATTCATTGCGAAGTGTCACGTATACCTCGCATACACTTAAAATGAATGTAAATACGACACTTCCTTCCTAGGAAATAGCGTTGGCAGATGTCTACGTATCGAAGCAATAGAGTTCTAATGCTTCTTAAATCGCGATATCGCGTCTCATTTCTATGTTTCGTGATAAGATATAATATTCATTGCGAAGTGTCATGTATACCTCGTATTCCTTTCAAAAGAATGTAAATGCGACACTTCCTTCCTAGGAAATAGCGTTTGCAGATGTCAACGTGTCGAAGCAATAGATTTCTAATGCTTCCTAAATCGCGATATCGCATTTCATTTCTATGTTGCATGATAAGATATAATATTCATTGTGCAGTGTTATGTATACCTCGTATTCCTTTCAAAAGAATGTAAATGCGACACTTCCTTGCTAGGAAATGGCGTTGGCAGATGTCTACGTATCGAAGCAATAGAGTTCTAATGCTTCTTAAATCGTCATATCGCATCTCATATCTACGTTTCTTGATAAGATACAATATTCATTGCGAAGTGTCATGTATACCTCGTATTCTTCTCAAAAGAATGTAAATGCAACACTTCCTTGCTAGGAAGTAGCGTTTGGAGATGTCTACGTATCGAAGCAATAGGGATCTAAGGCTTCTTAAATCGCCATATGGCTTCTCATTTCTATGTTTTATGATAAGATATAATATTCATTGCGATGTGTCATGTATACCTCGTGTTCCTTTCAAAAGAATATAAATGCGACACTTCCTTGCTAGGATGTAGCGTTTGCAGATGTCTACGTTTCGAAGCAATAGAGTTCTAATGCTTCTTAAATCGCGATATCGCATCTCATTTCTATGTTTCATGATAAGATGTAATATTCATTGTGGAGTGTCATGTATACCTCGCACACACTTCAAACGAATGTAAATGCGACACTTCCTTGCTAGGAAATAGCGTTTGCAGATGCCTACGTATCGTAGAATTGCAGTTCTAATGCTTCTCAAATCCGGATACTGCTACTCATTTCTATGTTTCATGATAAGATATAATACTCATTGTGCAGTGTTATGTATACCTCGTATTCACATGAAAAGAATGTAAATGCGACACTTACTTGCTAGGAAGTAGCGTTTGCAGATGCCTACGTGTCGTAGCATTAGTGCTCTAATGCTTCTCAAAAGGCGATATCGTTTTTCCCTTCTATGTTTCATGATAATAAATAATATTCATTGCTTAGTGTCATGTGTACCTCGCATACACTTCAAATGAATGTAAGTGCGACTCTTCCTTGCTAGGAAATAGCGTTTGCAGATGTCTACGTATCGAAGCAATAGAGTTCCAATGCTTCTTAAATCGCGATATCGCAACTCATTTCTATGTTTCATGGTAAGATATATTATTCATTGTGCAGTGTTATGTAGACCTCGTATTCACCTCAAAAGAATGTAAATGCGACACTTCCTTGCTAGGAAATAGCGTTTGCAGATTTATACTTATCGAAGCAACAGACTTCTAATGCTTCATAAATCGCCATATCGCATCTCATTTCTATGTTTTATGATAAGATATAATATTAATTGTCCATTGTTATGTACATCTCGCCTACTCTTCAAATGAATGCAAATGCGACACTTCCACGCTAGGAAGTAGCGTTTGCAGATGGCTACGTATCGAAGCAATAGTGTTCTAATGCTTCTTAAATCGCCATATCGCATCTCATATCTATGTTTCATTATCAGATATAATATTCATTGTGCAGTGTTATGTATACCTCGTATTCACCTCAAAAGAATGTAAATGCGACACTTCCTTGCTAGGAAATAGCGTTTGCAGATGTATACCTATCGAAGCAATAGTGTTCTAATGCTTCTTAAATCGCCATATCGCATCTCATTTCTATGCTTCATGATAGATATAATATTCATTGTGCAGTGCTATGTACACCTCGCATACACTTCAAATGAATGTAAATGCGACACTTCCTTGCTAGGAAATAGCTTTGGTAGATGTCTACGTATCGAAGCAATAGGTTTCTATAGCTTGCTAATTCTCGATATCGCATCTCATATCTATGTTTCATGATAATATATAATATTCATTGCGAAGAGTCATGTATATATCGTATTCACCTCAAAAGAATGTAAATGCGACACTTCCTTGCTAGGAAGTAGCGCTTGCAGATGTTTACGTATCGAAGCAATAGGGATCTAATGCTTCGTAAACCGCCATATCGCTTCTCATTTCTATGTTTCATGATAAGATATAATATTCATTGCGAAGAGTCATGTATATATCGTATTCACCTCAAAAGAATGCAAATGCGACACTTCCTTGCTAGGAAGTAGCGTTTGCAGATGTCTACGTATCGAAGAAATAGAGTTCTAATGCTTCTTAAATCGTCATATCGCATCTCATTTCTATGTTTCATGATAAGATATAATATTCATTGTGAAGTGTCATGTATACCTCGTATTCCTTTCAAAAGAATGTAAATACGACACTTCCTTGCTAGGAAATAGCGTTGGCAGATGTCTACGTATCGAAGCAATAGAGTTCTAGTGCTTCTCAAAACGCGATATCGCATCTCGTTTCTATATTTCGTGACAGGATATAATATTCATTGCGAAATGTCACTTATACCTCGCATACACTTCAAATGAATATAATTGCGACACTTCCTTCCTAGGAAATAGCGTTTGCAGGTGTCTATGTATCATGGCAGTAGAGTTCTAACGCTTCTTCAAACGCGAGATCGCAACTCATTTCTATGTTTCATGATAAGATATAATATTCATTGCGAAGTGTCATGTATACCTCGTATTCACTTCATCAGAATGTAAATGCGACACTTCCATGTTAGGAATTAGCGTTTGAAGATGTCTCGGTATCGAAGCAATAGTGTTCTAATGCTTCTCAAAACGCGATGTCGCATCTCATTCCTGTGTTTCATGATTACATATAATATTCATTGTGCAGTGTTATGTATACCTCGTATTCATATCAAAAGAATGTAAATGCGACACTTCCTTGCTAGGAATTAGCGTTTGCAGATGTCTCCGTATCGAAGCAATAGATTTCTAATGCTTCTTAAATCGTCATATCGCATCTCATTTCTATGATTCATGTATAAGATATAATATTCATTGCGAAGTGTCACGTATACGTCGTATTCCTTTCAAAAGAATGTAAATGCGACACTTCCTTGCTAGGAAATAGCGTTGGCATATGTCTACGTATCGAAGCAATAGAGTTCTAATGCTTCTCAAAACGCGATATCGTTTCTCATTTCTATGCTTCATGGTAATATATAATATTCATTGCTTAGTGTCATGTATACCTCGCATACACTTCAAATGAATGTAAATGCGACTCTTCCTTGCTAGTAAATAGCGTTTGCAGATGACTACGTATCGAAGCAATAGAGTTCTAATGATTCTTATATCGCGATATCGCATCTCATTTCTATGGTTCATGATCAGATATAATATTCATTGTGCAGTGTTATGTATACCTCGTATTCATCTCAAAAGAATGTAAATGCGACACTTCCTTGCTAGGAATTAGCGTTTGCAGATGTATATGTATCGAAGCAATAGAGTTCCAATGCTTCTAAAATCGTCATATCCCATCTCATTTCTATGTTTCACGGTAAGATATAATATTCATTGCGAAGTGTCATGTATACCTCGTATTCCTTTCAAAAGAATGTAAATGCGACACGTCCTTGCTAGGAAGTAGCGCTTGCAGATGTTTACGTATCGAAGAAATAGTGTTCTAATGCTTCTTAATTCGCGATATCGCATCTCATTTCTATGTTTCATGATAATATGTAATATTCATTGCGAAGTGTCATGTATACCTCGCATGCACTTAAAATGAATGTAAATGCGACACTTCCTTCCTAGGAAGTAGCGTTTGCAGATGTCTACGTATCGAAGAAATAGAGTTCTAACGCTTCTTATATCGTCATATCGCATCTCATTTCTATGTTTCATGATAAGATATAATATTCATTGCTATGTGTCATGTATACCTCGTATTCCTTTCAAAAGAATGTAAATGCGAAACTTCCTTGCTAGGAAATAGCGTTGGATGATGTCTACGTATCAAAGCAGTAGAGTTCTAATGCTTCTTGTAATGCGATATCGCTACTCATTACTATGCTTCATGATAATATATAATATTCATTGTGGCTTGTTATGTATACCTTGTGTTCACTTCAAAAGAATGTAAATGCGGCACTTCCTTGCTAGGAAATAGCGTTTGCTGATGTCTACGTATCGAAGCAATAGTTTTCTAATGCTTCTTAAATCGTCATATCGCATCTCATTTCTATGCTTCATGATGGGATATAATATTCAATGCGAAGTGTCATGTATACCTCGTATTCCTTTCAATAGAATGTAAATCCGACACTTCCTGGCTAGGAAATAGCGTTTGCATATGCCTACGTATCGTTGCATTAGTGCTCTAATGCTTCTCAAAACGCGATATCGTTTCTCATTTCTATGTTTCATGATAATATATAATATTCATTGTGGAGTGTTATGTATACCTCGTACTCACATCAAAAGAATGTAAATGCGACACTGCCTTGCTTGGAAATAGCGTTTGAATATGTCTACGTATCGAAGCAATAGAGTTCTAATGCTTCTTAAATCGCCATATTGCATCTCATTTCTATGTTCCATGACGAGATATAATATTCATTGTGGAGTGTTATGTATACCTCGTATTCCTTTCAAAAGAATGTAAATGCGACACTTCCTTGCTAGGAAGTAGCGTTTGCAGATGTCTACGTATCGAAGCAATAGGGATCTAATGCTTCTTAAATCGCCATATCGCTTCTCATTTCTATGTTCCTAGATAATATATAATATTCACTGCGAAGTGTCATGGATACCTCGTATTCCTTTCAAAAGAATGTAATTGCGACACTACCTTGCTAGGAAATAGCGTTTGCAGAAGTCTACGTATCGAAGCAATAGTGTTCTAATGCTTCTTAAATCGCGCTACCGCATCTCATTTCTATGTTTCGTGATAAGATATAATATTCATTGCGAAGTGTCATGTATACCTCGTGTTCCTTTCAAAAGAATGTAAATGCGACACTTCCTTGCTAGGAAATAGCGTTGGCAGATGTCTATGTATCGAAGCAATGGAGTTCTAATGCTTCTTAAAACGCGATATCGCATCTCATTTCTATGTTTCTTGATAATATATAATATTCACTGCTTAGTGTCATGTATACCTCGCATACGCTTCAAATGAATGTAAATGCGACACTTCCTTGCCTGTAAATAGCGTTTGCAGATGACTACGTATCGAAGCAATAGAGTTCTAATGATTCTTATATCGCGATATCGCATCTCATTTCTATGTTTCATGATAAGATATAATATTCATTGCGAAGTGTCATGTATACCTCGTATTCCTTTCAAAAGAATGTAAATGCGTCACTTCCTTGCTAGGAAGTAGCGCTTGCAGATGTTTACGTATCGAAGCAATAGGGATCTAATGCTTCGTAAACCGCCATATCGCTTCCCATTTCTATGTTTCATGATAAGATATAATATTCATTGCGAAGTGTTATGTATACCTCGTATTCACTTCAGAAGAATGTAAATGCGACACTTCCTTGCTAGGAAATAGCGTTTGCAGATGTCTACGTTTCGTGGCATTAGAGTTCTGATGCTTCTCAAAACGCGATATCGATTCCCATTTCTATTTTTCATGATAATATATAATATTCATTGCGAAGTGTCACGTATACCTCGCATACGCTTAAAATGAATGTACATGCGACAATACCTTGCTAGGAAATAGCGTTGGCAGATGTCTACGTATCGAAGCAATAGAGTTCTAATGCTTCTTAAATCGTCATATCGCATCTCATATCTACGTTTCTTGATAAGATACAATATTCATTGCGAAGTGTCATGTATACCTCGTATTCTTTTCAAAAGAATGTAAATGCGACACTTCCTTGCTAGGAAGTAGCGTTTGGAGATGTCTACGTATCGAAGGAATAGGGATCTAAGGCTTCTTAAATCGCCATATGGCTTCCCATTTCTATGTTTTATGATAAGATATAATATTCATTGCGATGTGTCATGTATACCTCGTGTTCCTTTCAAAAGAATGTAAATGCGACACTTCCTTGCTAGGATGTAGCGTTTGCAGATGTCTACGTTTCGAAGCAATAGAGTTCTAATGCTTCTTAAATCGCGATATCGCATCTCATTTCTATGTTTCATGATAAGATATAATATTCATTGTGCAGTGCTATGTATACCTCGTATTCACATGAAAAGAATGTAAATGCGACACTTACTTGCTAGGAAGTAGCGTTTGCAGATGCCTACGTATCGTAGCATTAGTGCTCTAATGCTTCTCAAAAGGCGATATCGTTTTTCCCTTCTATGTTTCGTGATAATAAATAATATTCATTGCTTAGTGTCATGTGTACCTCGCATACACTTCAAATGAATGTAAGTGCGACACTTCCTTGCTAGGAAATAGTGTTTGCAGATGTCTACGTATCGAAGCAATAGAGTTCCAATGCTTCTTAAATCGCGATATCGCATCTCATTTCTATGTTTCATGGTAAGATATAATATTCATTGTGCAGTGTTATGTATACCTCGTATTCACCTCAAAAGAATGTAAATGCGACACTTCCTTGCTAGGAAATAGCGTTTGCAGATGTATACCTATCGAAGCAATAGTGTTCTAATGCTTCTTAAATCGCCATATCGCATCTCATTTCTATGCTTCATGATAGATATAATATTCATTGTGCAGTGCTATGTACACCTCGCATACACTTCAAATGAATGTAAATGCGACACTTCCTTGCTAGGAAATAGCGTTGGTAGATGTCTACGTATCGAAGCAATAGGCTTCTAAAGCTTGCTAATTCTCGATATCGCATCTCATATCTATGTTTCATGATAATATATAATATTCATTGCGAAGTGTCATGTATACCTCGTATTCTTTTCAAAAGAATGTAAGTGCGACACTTCCTTGCTAGGAAGTAGCGTTTGCAGATGTCTCCGTATCGAAGCAATAGATTTCTAATGCTTCTTAAATCGTCATATCGCATCTCATTTCTATGATTCATGATAAGATATAATATTCATTGCGAAGTGTCACGTATACCTCGCATACACTTCAAATGAATGTAAATGCGACTCTTCCTTGCTAGTAAACAGCGTTTGCAGATGTCTACGTATCGAAGCAATAGAGTTCTAACGCTTCTTAAATCGTCATATCGCATCTCATTTCTATCTTTCATTATAAGATATAATATTCATTGCGAAGTGTCATGTATACCTCGTATTCCTTTCAGAAGAATGTAAGTGCGACACTTCCTTGCTAGGAAGTTGCGTTTGCAGACGTCTACGTATCGAAGCAATAGATTTCTAATGCTTCTTAAACCGTCATATCGCATCTCATTTCTATGTTTCATGATAAGATATAATATTCATTGCGAAGTGTCATGTATACCTCGCATTCTTTTCAAAAGAATGTAAGTGCGACACTTCCTTGCTAGGAAGTAGCGTTTGCAGATGTCTACGTATCGAAGCAATAGATTTCTAATGCTTCTTAAATCGTCATATCGCATCTCATTTCTATGTTTCATTATAAGATATAATATTCATTGCGAAGTGTTATGTATACCTCGTATTCCTTTCAAAAGAATGTAAATGCGACACTTCCTTGCTAGGAAGTAGCGCTTGCAGATGTCTACGTATCGTAGCATTAGTGTTATAACGCTTCTCAAAACGCGATATCGCTACTCATTTCTATGTTTCATGATAAGATATAATATTCATTGTGCAGTGTTATGTATACCCCGAATTCACTTCAACAGAATGTAAATGCTACAATTCCTTGCTAGGAAATAGCGTTTGCAGATGTCTACCAATCGAAGCAATAGGGTTCTAATGCTTCATATATCGCGATATCGCATCTCATTTTTATGTTTCCTGATAAGATATAATATTCATTGTGCAGTGTTATGTATACCTTGTATTCACTTCTAAAGAATGAAAATGCGACACTTCTTTGCTAGGAAATATTGTTTCCAGATGGCTACGTATCGAAGCAATAGATTTCAAATGCTTCTTGAATCGCAATATCGCATCTCTTTTCTACGTTTCATGATAAGATATAATATTCATTGTGCAGTGTTATGAATACCTCGTATTCACTTCAAAAGAATGTAAATGCGACACTTCCTTTTTAGGAAATAGAATTTGCAGATGTCTACGTTTCGTAGCATTAGGGTTCTAATGCTTCTCAAAACGCGATATGGATTCTCATTTCTTTGTTTCATGATAATATATAATATTCATTGCGAAGTGTCATGTATACCTCGCATACACTTAAAATGAATGTAAATGCGACACTTCCCTGCTAGGATGTAACGTTTGCAGATGTCTACGTATCGAACCGATAGACATCTAATGCTTCATAAATCGCCATATCGCATCTCATTCCTATGTTTCATAATAAGATACAATATTCAATGCGAAGTGTCATGTATACCTCGTATTCACTTCAAAGGAATGTAAGTGCGACACTTCCATGCTAGGACATGTCGTTTGCAGATGTCTACGTATCGTAGCAATAGATTTCTAATGCTTCTTAAATTGCGATATCGCTCCTAATTTCTACGTTTCATGATAAGATATAGTATTCATTGCGAAGTGTTATATATACCTCGTAATCACTTCAAAAGAATGTAAATGCGACACTTCCTTGCTAGGAAATGTCGTTTGCAGATGTCCACGTATCGTAGCAATAGAGTTCTAATGCTTCCTAAATCGCGATATCGCTCCTAATTTCTATGTTTCATGATAAGATATAATATTCATTGCGAAGTGTCATGTATACCTCGTATTCACTTCAAAAGAATGTAAATGCCACACTTCCTTGCTTGGAATTACCGTTCGCAGATGTTTACGTATCGTAGAAATAGAGTTCTAATGCTTCTTAAAACGCGATATCGCATCTCATTTCTATGTTTCATAATAAGACACAATATTCAATGCGAAGTGTCATGTATACCTCGTATTCACTTCAAAAGAATGTAAATGCGACACTTCCATGCTAGGAAATGCCGTTTGCACATGCCTACGTATCGTAGCAAAGGATATCTAATGCTTCTTAAAACTCGATATCGCATCTCACTTCTATGTTTCACGATAAGATATAATATTCATTGCGAAATGTCACTTATACCTCGCATACACTTCAAAAGAATGTAAATACGACACTTCCTTCCTAGGAAATAGCGTTTGCAGATGTCTAAGTATCGAAGCAATAGAGTTCTAATGCTTCTTCTGACGGGATATCGCATCTCTTTTCTATGTTTCATGATAAGATATGATATTCATTGCGAAGTGTCATGTATACCTTGTATTCACTTAAAAGGAATGTAATTGCGACACTTTCTTGCTAGGAAATGGTGGTTGCAGATGTCTCCGTATCGAAGCAATAGACTTCTAATGCTTCTTAAATCGCGATATCGCATCTCATTTCTATGTTTCGTGATAAGATATATTATTCATTGCGTAGTGTCATGTATACCTCGTATTCACTTCAAATGAATGCAAATGCGACACTTCCTTGCTAGGAAATAGTGTTTCCAGATATCAACGTACCGTAGCTATAGAGCTCTAAAGCTTCTTAAAACAACATATCGCATCTCATTTCTATGTTTCATGATAGGATATAGTATTCATTGCGAAGTGTCATGTATACCTCGTAATCACTTCAAAAGAATGTAAATGCGACACTTCCTTGCTAGGAAATGTCGTTTGCAGATGTCTACGTATCGTAGCAATAGAGTTCTAATGCTTCTCAAAACGCGATATAGCTACTCATTACTATGTTTCATGATAAGATATAATATTCATATCGAAGTGTCATGTATACCTCGTATTCACTTCAAAAGAATGTAAATGCGACACTTCCATGCTAGGAAATAGCGTTTGCGGATGTCTACGTATCGTAGCAATAGAGTTCTAATGCTTCTTAAAACGCGATATCGCATCTCATTTCTATGTTTCATAATAAGACACAATATTCAATGCGAAGTGTCATGTATACCTCGTATTCACTTCAAAAGAATGTAAATGTGACACTTCCATGCTAGGAAATGCCGTTTGCAGATGCCTACGTATCGTAGCAAAGGATATCTAATGCTTCTCAAAACTCGATATCGCATCTCACTTCTATGTTTCGTGATAAGATATAATATTCATTGCGAAATGTCACTTATACCTCGCATACACTTCAAAAGAATGTAAATACGACACTTCCTTCCTAGGAAATAGCGTTTGCAGATGTCTAAGTATCGAAGCAATAGAGTTCTAATGCTTCTTCTAACGGGATATCGCATCTCTTTTCTATTTTTCATGATAAGATATGATATTTATTGCGAAGTGTCATGTATACCTTGTATTCACTTAAAAGGAATGTAATTGCGACACTTTCTTGCTAGGAAATGGTGGTTGCAGATGTCTCCGTATCGGAGCAATAGACTTCTAATGCTTCTTAAATCGCGATATCGCATCTCATTTCTATGTTTCGTGATAAGATATATTATTCATTGCGAAGTGTCATGTATACCTCGTATTCACTTCAAATGAATGCAAATGCTACACTTCCTTGCTAGGAAATAGTGTTTCCAGGTATCAACGTACCGTAGCTATAGAGCTCTAAAGCTTCTTAAAACAACATATCGCATCTCATTTCTATGTTTCATGATAGGATATAGTATTCATTGCGAAGTGTCATGTATACCTCGTAATCACTTCAAAAGAATGTAAATGCGACACTTCCTTGCTAGGAAATGTCGTTTGCAGATGTCTACGTATCGTAGCAATAGAGTTCCAATGCTTCTCAAAACGCGATATAGCTACTCATTACTATGTTTCATGATAAGATATAATATTCATATCGAAGTGTCATGTATACCTCGTATTCACTTCAAAAGAATGTAAATGCGACACTTCCATGCTAGGAAATATCGTTTGCAGATGCCTACGTATCGTAGGAATAGAGTTCTAATGCTTCTTAAAACGCGATATCGCATCACATTTCTATGTTTCATGATAAGATATAATATTCATTGCGAATTGTGATGTATACCTCGCATACACTTCAATAGAATGTAAATGCGACAGTTCCTTGCTAGGAAATAGTGTTTGCAGATATCTACGTATCGAAGCAATAGACTTCTAATGCTTCTTAAATCGCGATATCGCATCTCATTTCTATGTTTCGAGATAAGATATATTATTCATTGCGAAGTGCCATGTATACCTCGCATACACTTCATTTGAATGTACATGCGACACTTCGTTGCTAGGAAATAGCGTTTGCAGATGTCTACATATCGAAGCATTAGTTTTCTAATGCTTCTTAAATCGTCATATCGCATCTCATATCTACGTTTCATGATAGGATATAATATTCATTGCGAAGTGTCATGTATTCCTCGTATTCCCTTCAAAAGAATGTAAATGCGACACTTCCTTGCTAGGTAATAGCGTTTGCAGATGTCTACGTATCGAAGCAATAGACATCTAATGCTTCATAAATCGCCATATCGCATCTCATTTCTATGTTTCATGATAAGATATAATATTCATTGCGAAGTGTCACGTATACCTCATATTCCTTTCAAAAGAATGTAAATGCGACACTTCCTTGCTAGGAGTTAGCGTATGCTGATGTCTACGTATCGAAGCAATAGTGTTCTAATGCTTTTAAATCGCGATATCGCATATCATTTCCATGTTTCATGATAAGATATAGTATTCATTGTGCAGTGTCATGTATACCTCGTATTCACTTCAAAAGAATGTAAATGCGACACTTCCTTGCGAGGAAATAGCGGTTCCAGATGTCAGCGAATCGAAAGAATAGTGTTCTAATGCTTATTAGAACGACATGTCGCATATATTTCTATGTTTCATGATAAGATATAATATCCGTTGCGAAGTGTCACTTATACCTCGTATTCACTTCAATGATTGTAAATGCGACACTTCCTTGCCAGGAAATAGCGTTTGCACATGTCTACGTATCGTAGCAATGGTGTTCTAATACCGCTTAAAACGCGATATCGCATCTCATTTCTATGTTTCGTGATAAGATATAATATTCATTGCGATGTGTCATGTATACCTCGTATTCCTATCAAAAGAATGTAAATGCGACTCTTCCTTGCTAGGATGTAGCGCTTGCAGATGTTTACGTATCGAAGCAATAGAGTTCTAGTGCTTCTGAAATCGCGATTTCGCAATCTCATTTAAATGTTTCATGATAAAATATAATATTCATTGTGAAGTGTTATGTACTCCTCGTATTCACTTCAAAAGAAAGTGAATGCCACAATTCCTTGCTAGGAAATAGCGTTTGCAGATGCCTACGTATCGTAGCATTAGTGCTCTAATGCTTCTCAAAACGCGATATCGTTTCTCATTTCTATTTTTCATGATAAGATATAATATTTAATGTGCAGTGTTATGTACTCCTCGTATTCACTTCAAAAGAAAGTGAATGCCACAATTCCTTGCTAGGAAATAGCTGTTGCAGATGCCTACGTATCGTAGCAACAGTGCTCTAATGCTTCTCAAAACGCGATATCGCATCTCATTCCTATGTTTCATGATAAGATATAATATTAAATGTGCAGTGTTATGTACTCCTCGTATTCACTTCACAAGAAAGTGAATGCGACAATACCTTGCTAGGAGATAGCGTTTGCAGATTTCTCCGTATCGAAGAAATAGTGTTCTAATGCTTCTTAAATCGCGATATCGCATCTCATTTCTATGTTTGGTGATAATATATAATATTTATTGGGAAGTGTCATGTTTACCTCGTATTCATTTCAAAAGAATTTAAATGCGACACTTCCTTGCTAGGAAATAGCGTTTGCAGATATCTACGTATCGAAGCAATAGTGTTCTAATGCTTCTTAAATCGTCATATCGCATCTCATTTCTATGTTTCATGATAAGATATAATATTCATTACGAAGTGTCATGTATACCTCGTATTCCTTTCAAGAGGATGTAAATGCGACACTTCTTTGCTAGGAAGTAGCGCTTGCAGATGTCTACGTATCGTAGCATTAGTGTTATAATGCTTCTCAAAACGCGATATCGCTACTCATTTCTATGTTTCATGATAAGATATAGTATTCATTGTGCAGTGTTATGTATACCTCGAATTCACTTCAATAGAATGTAAATGCTACAATTCCTTGCTAGGAAATAGCGTTTGCAGATGTCTACATATCGAAGCAAAATATCTCTAATGCTTCTCAAAACGCGATATCGCATCTCGTTTCTATGTTTCCGTGACAGGATATAATATTCATTGCGAAATGTCACTTATACCTCGCACACACTTCAAATGAATGTAATTGCGACACTTCCTTCCTAGGAAATAGCGTTTGCAGGTGGCTATGTATCATGGCAATAGAGTTCTAACGCTTCTTCAAGCGCGAGATCGCAACTCATTTCTACGTTTCATGATAAGATATAATATTCATTGCGAAGTGTCATGTATACCTCGTATTCACTTCAACAGAATCTAAATGCGACACTTCCTTGTTAGGAATTAGCGTTTGAAGATGTCTCCGTATCGAAGCAATAGTGTTCTAATGCTTCTCAAAACGCGATGTCGCATCTCATTTCTGTGTTTCATGATTACATATAGTATTCATTGTGCAGTGATATGTATACCTCGTATTCGCATTAGATGAATGTAAATGTGACACTTCCTTCCTAGGAAATAGCGTTTGTACGTGTCTACGTATCATAGCTATAGAGTTCTAACGCTTGTTAAATCGCGATATCGCATCTCATTTTGTATGTTTCATGATAAGATATAATATTCATTGTGCAGTGTTAAGTATACCTCGTATTCACATCAAAAGAATGTAAATGCGACACTTCTTGCTAGGAAATAGCGTCTGCGGATGTCTACGTATCGAAGCAATAGAATTCTAATGCTTCTTAAATCGTCATATCGCATCTCATTTCTATGTTTCATGATAAGATATAATATCCATTGCGAAGTGTCATGTATGCCCCGCATTCACTTCAAAAGAATGTAAGTGCGACACTTCTTTGCTAGGGAAATAGCGTCTCCAGATGTCTACGTATCGTAGCAATAGAGCTCTAATGCATCTTAAAACGCGATATCGCATCTCATTTCTATGTTTCGTGATAAGATATAATATTCATTGCGAAGTGTCATGCATACCTCGAATTCACTTCAAAAGAATGTAAATGCGACGTTTCCATCCTAGGAAATAGCGTTTGCAGATGTCTATGTATCGTAGCAGTAGAGTCCTAATGCTTCTTAAAACGAGATGTCGCATTTCATTTCTATGTCTCGTGATAAGATATAATATTCAGTGCGAAGTGTCAAGTATACCTCGTATTCACTACAAAAGAATGTAAATGCGACACTTCCTTGCGAGGAAATAGCGGTTCCAGATGTCAGCGTATCGAAACAATAGTGTTCTAATGCTTATTAGAACGACATGTCGCATATATTTCTATGTTTCTTGATAAGATATAATAATCATTGCGAAGTGTCATGTATACCTCGTATTCACTTCAAAAGTATGTAAATGCGACACTTCCTTGCGAGGAAATAGCGGTTCCAGATGTCAGCGTATCGAAACAATATTGTTCTAATGCTTATTAGAATGACATGTCGCATATATTTCTATGTTTCAATGATAAGATATAATATCCATTGCGAAGTGCCACTTATACCTCGTATTCACTTCAAATGATTGTAAATGCGACACTTCCTTGCTAAGAAATAGCTTTTGCAGTTGTCTACGTGTCGAAGCAATAGAGTTCCAATGCTTCTTAAAACGTGATGTCGCATATTATTTCTATGTTTCGTGATAAGATATAATATTCATTGCGAAATATCACGTATACCTCGTATTCACTTCAAAAGAAAGTAAATGCGACACTTCCATGCTAGGAAATAGCGTTTGCAGATGTCTACGTATCGTAGCAATGGTGTTCTAATACCGCTTAAAATGCGATATCGCATCTCATTTCTATGTTTCATGATAAGATATAATACCCATTGCGAAGTGTCATGTATACTTCGTATTCACTTCAAAAGAATGTAAAATGCGACACTTCCTTGCTAGGAAATAGCGTTTGCACATGTCTACGTATCGAAGCAATTGAGTTCTATTGCTCCTTAAAACGCGATATCGCATCTCGTTTCTATGTTTTATGATGAGATATAATATCCATTGCGAAGTGTCATGTATACCCCGCATTCACTTCAAAAGAATGTAAATGCGACACTTCCTTGCTAGGAAATAGCAAGTGTCATTCAGCCTCCTGGGATACGAATAATTTGTTCGCCAGGGACGTGACAATGTTTCTGGTGGCAGCGGTGGGATATTCGCGTATAACTTATCGGAAATTCTGCTGAATAAGTGTACGAACAGCCATGGCAACGCGCACGCTGACAAAGCGAACGCGGCTTCAGGTACAGAAGGACGCCGCCGCAACCGAATCCGATACTCACCGAACGTTAGATTTTCACGATGCTCTCGCAAACGACGCCGCCGGACCTTCAGACGATAATACGGATAAAGAACAGGCGATCGCTACGTTAAATCGCCAAATAGATTTCATGCGTCGGGAATTGGAATCCTTTCGCGCGGCACAATCCGCAAACGCCGACACTATCTCTATCGGAACTCCGCACCTGCAACCGACACGTAGCTCAGAGTCTGATTCACCAAACTCCCAAACAGATAGGCTTATTTTTCGCGAAGCAATAGATAGCATCCCTATATTTGATGGCAAAAACTTGCCAATATTACAGTTCGTGCGGGCCTGTAAACGGGCGAGGGAGTTGATTTCGCCCGAAGGAGAACCCTCGTTCACCAAACTCATTGTCAATCGTTTACGCGGCCGTGCATATCTGGCCGTAGAGGACGAGCAATGCTCTTCGGTCGGACAACTGACCAATATTCTACGAGCCGCATTCGAAAAATACAAAGTCAACCGACCATTACAGGGGCGAACTAACTAATACTTTCATGCGCCCAGGAGAACATATCCTCGATTTCATAGGTAGAATTAAAGACCTACGTAACGCAGCAATCGACTGCGAACGATTCGATTCCGCCGAATTAGTAAATTCACGTTCCGGAATAGACGCGCTTACGCTTAGGTGTTTTTGCGACGGGCTTATCCCGGAAATTCGACATTCCATGAACACGCGATTGTACGAAACAT
The DNA here is from genome assembly GCF_050948175.1 of Xylocopa sonorina. Taxonomy (NCBI): domain Eukaryota; kingdom Metazoa; phylum Arthropoda; class Insecta; order Hymenoptera; family Apidae; genus Xylocopa; species Xylocopa sonorina. The sequence goes on along the minus strand of NW_027490136.1, from coordinate 225,183 downwards.
ACGCGGACGCGTTCGCTCACGCTAAGGAGTTGTACAGGCGACACGAATTAGACAAAGAGAGACTCTTCTCGTCGCGTCCCCGTACGGAAAATTTTCACTTCGAGCGCCGGCAAGAAACGGTTTGCGCTCGTTGTAATAGTCGCGGTCATGTCACTCGCGACTGCAAGTACGCAAGTCATAGACCGTCAGTTACGTACCCACGGGAAGAAACCCCGAGGTATCCTCGACAGGAACGACCGCTTGTAACGGGACCTCCGCGATGTCAGTACGCACCGCCCGATCGACGGGATATCGTTTGTAGGTACTGCCGAAACCTGGGACATAGCATAGACGAATGTCGAAAGCGACAATTTAATAATGTCGGAAATAACGTTTCGCGCCCGAATCCGGGTAAACGCGAACGGCCCTCCCGACCCGCCGCGAGACGGTACGCGAGGCCGGCTACGATCGCCGAGTTCTCGCCTTAACGTACGACGAGTCAACATCGATAATAGAAGAGCAGCAGTAAACATAACGAGTAAAACTAGCGTCCCCACGGTTGTCATAAATTCTAACGCGTTAATTGAACCGTAGTAATGATGATCGACACCGGAGCCGAGATCAACGTGATCAAGGAAAACGCGCTAAAACCTAAAACTCTAATTAACACTGCAGAACGCCTAACTATTACCGGAGTAACTCAGGGTACCGTAGCCACCTTAGGGACGGTTACGTTACCGATATTTTCTCGTGATGTTCCGTTTAATGTCGTCAGTTCCGACTTCCCAATTAAAACCGCCGGGATCCTGGGATCCGGGTTTTGTGCAGACGCGGATATATCTTTTAGAAATAAATATATCCTGTGGCACGGGAATAGGATCCTATTTGCACGTCACGAAGACGTTTTAAATAAAATAATACTTCCTCCGCGGACTAACTCGGGCATACGCGTCGGAATAATTAATTCAGGCGTAGGCGAAGGAATAATCCCCCGAACACAGATCGCGAAGGGAGTATATTTCGGTGATGCTATCGTTAAAGTGCGAAACGGCCATGCGATAGCACGCATAATTAATGCGACCGATACCGAGATCGAGATCGCGGTGCCCAGAATTCATCTGGACCCGCTTCCCGTTCTCGAATCGCTGAAACGAGAACCAGCGTTATATTCGTTATTTACGAATACTTCTAAATCCACTGTTTCTAATACAAAAATCAATACTACATCCACTGTTTCTAATACAAAAATGAATACTAAATCCACTGTTTCAAGCATGCCTACTAATTCTACTAATACTAAATCCACTGTCTCAAGCATGCGTACTAACTCGACTAATTCCAAATTCACTGTATCCACTCTAAAACGAGTATTCCCAAATCCCACTGTATCTTATGCTAACATTGTTTCAAAATCCACTTCAAATTCTACGAATTCCAACGAAAATCTCTTACCATCGTCACGCGATATTCAACACAAAGTTTCCAATCATGATAAATCTTCCAATAACAACCTCAAAATCCACAAAAATTTTTTCAAGTGCCATCGAAGGTACGCAACGTAACTTAAACATCCGCGCGAAAGATACACAAAATAAACCTCTTCTCAAAAGCGATAGCGAACGACACTCGAAACGCGACACTCCGCGCGCCACTCAAAATGTAACGCGACCTCAAAGCCGATTCGACGAAATAGTCGCGTCACTCCGTCTAGATCATCTAAACAGCGAAGAAAGAAATAATATATACAAACTGATTTCTAACAATCAAGATTTATTCCATCTCCCAGGCGATAAATTAGGATTTACCAATGTAACCGAGCACCGCATTCCAACGATAAACGATCAGCCAATAAACGTGAAACAATACCGCTTCCCGCCGATACACAAGGAAGAAATACAACGTCAAATAGATCAATTATTAGAAAACGAATCGTACGCCGCGTATTTAGATGAACTCAACGATAGAATACGTACTTCACAAGAAATAGCGAAAACAAACTTAGACTGTGCAAAAACACGCCCTAAATTCTATTACGATAAGAAACTTAATGTAAAGGATTTCCAAATCGGACAGTGGGTTTATTTGCTCCGCGAACCACTTAGACATAAATTCGATTCTCAATACACAGGCCCATATAAGATCTTGGAGATTCTACCTAACAATAATGTAAAAATGAATGTTAAGGGGAGGCACAAGATTGTGCATTCAAATAAATTAAAAAATTGTAAGCGCCTACAAACGATGAATGCACGTATGAGAGTTCGATCGAATGTAGGAGACAGTGAAAAGTGTAAGTCGAAATCAAAAACTGAAAATCTTAATGAACAAAGAGTAAAAGAATCGGTGACAGTGACAAACGAACAAAGTGCACCACAGAAGAAAAGTGCAACCAAACAGAGTGCAGCCGTAGCAGCACAACATACGCAGAGACCACAGCATCCACGAGACGAGAGCCCACAGCATCCACGAGATCATAGACCACAGCATCCACGAGATGAGAGCAGCATACACGCCCAGGAGGACCAATCTCCTCCACAGCACACGAAACGAGTAGCATCCCACATCGAGGCCACATCAGTCCAGAGATTTCGCCATAGGCGAAATTGTTTTTCTAAGGGGGAAGGTGTGACGTCAGGCGTGCCGCCTGCCACCCTCTCAACGCACCACAGCAACCACCCTCACGCGCCTGCACCACAGGCAACACCCAGGCGCAACTCGCCGTCTCACTCAGGCCAAGGGCTACGACCATCGACTCGCTCGCACCGGCAGAGGTGCTCGCCGTCTCTCTCACTCCAAGGGACCTACCCTCCGTCTCACTCGCACCCGCAGAGGTGTCCGCCACCTCTCTCGCTCCAAGGGCAACACACTCTGTCCCACTCGCACCGAGGACCTCGTGCGCCATCTCGCTCGCACCAAGGACCATGTGCGCTGTCTCGCTCCCACTCAAGGAGTCATCCACCGTCTCACTCTTACCTGCAGGGAAACTCGCCCTCTCGCTCACTCCAGGGACGTACCAGGAGAATCAACCTCTACGAGATCCGACGGCGGGAACCCTCACCGTACAAAGGACTCTACGATTTCACCATCCCAGATCCGCCATGCCCAAAATACTATTTCTAAGATTGTTAATTAACATTATATATATACTCCTACATTCTAAGCTCTGTATTCCTAGCTCATAGAATTTACACGACACTACTTTATAACGACACAAACAACACACATTTTACATATAAGGCGTAATTTCTAATTTCATACTTGTACCTCTATATTCATAAGTTGCGCTAATTAAGTAAGCCGCGACGCATGAGATCGCGACCGCCTCAGCGGCACGCGCCGCTAGCCCCACCACGCAACGCCGAGACCCCACTCCGGCGTCCACATACTCCCACCTACGTTCGCACGCGACCGAAGCGCTCCGAGAGTCGAGGAGGTCGCAGACGCATCTTGGGAGACACAGTCAATTACAGACAGTCATGACGGACAGTCAGACACAGTCAGTCAGTACCGTCAGTACGGTACAGTTCTACCTCGCCTTCGGGCACTTCTAATTCCAAGTCTCTTCCAAGTCGCGCCTTAGGGCCGTCGCGCAGCCTCGATAAGGTTCCTAGTTCTAAAGTCTTTGTTCTAATTCCTAATTCATAGTTAACCTAGTCTTAATACTTAGAAATAATTGTTCTTGTACTCTTTGATTTAGAATATACTTTATTATTTTTCTACCACATCAAGTTCTAGTTCATTCCAACTCCATTTCTAAATTCAATTTTACTTTAATACAAATTCTTCCAAGTTCGTAACAACTTGAGTGTTTACAAACGAACTCTTCGCGCCGGGAGGAAGAATTTAATCCATTTTCTCGTGCGGAATACGTTGGTAAAACGCCAGAATTCTTCGTTCATCGACGGATGGTGACATTCATCGCAGCTTCCACTGTCACAAAGCCGATTCCAGCCAGCCGTACGCCGACTCCTCCCCCGAGAACGACCTTCGACGATCGCCACATCTGAAAGCAGAAGAGGGAAATCAGCGAAAGGTAAGTAAAATCCCTCCTTACACGCGTTCGCGATTGTTTACGGTGCCCGCGTCTTGCCAAAATCGACGGACCCGGTCATACGCGTTTTATACCGGACCGAATTCGCGACTAAAAGGCTTGTGTCATTCAGCCTCCTGGGATACGAATAATTTGTTCGCCAGGACGTGACAATATCTTATCATGAAACATAGAAATTAGGAGCGATATCGCGATTTAAGAAGCATTAGAATTCTATTGCCACGATACGTAGACATCTGCAAACGACATCTCCTAGCAAGGAAGCGTCGCATTTACATTCTTTTGAAGTGATTACGAGGTATACATGACACTTCGCAATGTATACTATATCTTATCGTAAAACATAGAAATGAGATGCGATATCGCGTTTTAAGATGCATTAGAGCTCTATTGCTACGATACGTAGACATCTGCAAACGCTATCTCCTAGCAAGGAAGTGTCGCATTTACATGCGTTTGAAGTATAGACGAGATATACATAACACTGCACAATGAATATTATATCTTATCATGAAACATAGAAATGAGATGCGATATGGCGATTTAAGAAGCATTAGAACTCTATTGCTTCGATACGTAGAATCTGCAAACGCTATTTCCTAGCAAGGAAGTGTCGCATGTACATTCAATTGAAGTGTATACGAGATATACATGGCTCTTCGCAATGAATATTAGATATTATCATGAAACATAGAAATGAGAAACGATACCGCGTTTTGAGAAGCATTAGAACTCTATTGCTTCGATACGTAGACATCTGCAAACGCTATTTCCTAGCAAGGAAGTGTCGCATTTACATTCTTTTGAGGTGAATACGAGGTATACATAACACTGCACAATGGATATTATATCTTATCATGAAACATAGAAATGAGATGCGATATCGCGATTTAAGAAGCATTAGAATTCTATTGCTTCGATACGTAGAATCTGCAAACGCTATTTCCTAGCAAGGAAGTGTCGCATGTACATTCAATTGAAGTGTATGCGAGATATACATGGCTCTTCGCAATGAATATTAGATATTATCATGAAACATAGAAATGAGAAACGATACCGCGTTTTGAGAAGCATTAGAACTCTATTGCTTCGATACGTAGACATCTGCAAACGCTTTTTCCTAGCAAGGAAGTGTTGCATTTACATTCTTTTGAAAGGAATACGGGGTATACATGACACTTCGCAAAAAATATTACATTTTATCATGAAATATAGAAATGAGATGCGATATGGCGATTTGAGAAGCATTAGAACTCCATTGCTTCGATAAGTAGACATCTGCAAACTCTATTTCCTAGCAAGGAGGTGTCGCATTTACATTCATTTGAAGTGTATGCGAGGTATACATGACACTAAGCAATGAATATTATATACTATCATGAAACATAGAAATAAGAAGCGATGTCGCGTTTTGAGAAGCATTAGAGCACTAATGCTACGATACGTAGACATCTACAAACGCAATTTCCTAGCAAGGAAGTGTCGCATTTACCTTCTTTTGAAGTGAATACGAGGTATACATAACACTGCACAATGGATATTATATCTTATCATGAAACACAGGAATGTGATGTGATATCGCGATTTAAGAATCATTAGAATTCTATTGCTTCGATACGTAGACATCTGCAAACGCTACTTCCTAGCGAGGAAGTGTCGCATATACAGTCAATTGAAGTGTATGCGAGATATACATGACACTTCGTAATGAATACTATATCTTATCATGAAACATAGAGATGAAAGGCGATATGGCGATATATGAAGCATTAGATGTCTATTGCTTCGATACGTAGACATCTGCATACGCTTTTTCCTAGCAAGGAAGTGTCGCAATTACATTCTTTTGAAAGGAATACGAGGTATACATGACACTTCGCAAAGAATATTACATTTTATCATGAAATATAGAAATGAGATGCGATATGGCGATGTATGAAGCATTAGAATTCTATTGCTTCGATACGTAGACATCTGCAAACTCTATTTCCTAGCAAGGAACTGTCGCATTTACATTCTTTTGAAGTGTATGCGAGGTATTCATAACACTGCACAATGAATATTATATAGTATCATGAAACATTAAAGTGAGATGCGATATCGCGATTTAAGAAGCTTTGGAAATCTATAGCTTCGATACGTAGACATCTGCAAACGCTATTTCCTAGCAAGGAACTGTCACATTCACATTCATTTGAAGTGTATGCGAGGTATACATGACACTTCGCAATGAATATTATATATTATCATGAAACATAAATATGAGATGCGTTATCGCGAATTAGCAAGCTTTAGAAATCTATATCTTCGATAGGTAGACATCTGCAAACGCTATTTCCTAGCAAGGAAGTGTCGCATTTACATTCTGTTGAGGTGAATACGAGGTATAAGTGACACTTCGCAATGAATACTATATCTTATCATCAAACATAGAAATGAGATGCGATATCGCGTTTTATTAAGCATTAGAACTCTATTGCTTGGATACCTAGACATGTGCAAACGCTATTGTCTAGCAAGGAAATGCCGCGTTTACAATCATTTGAAGTGTATGCGAGGTATACATGGCACTGCGCAATCAATATTATATCTTATCATGAAACATAGAAATGAGATGCGAAATCGCAATTTAAGAAGCATTAGAACTCTATTGCTACGCTACTTAGACATCTGCAAACGCTATTTCCTAGAAAGGAAATGCTGCATTTACATTCATTTGAAGTGCACGCGAGGTATACATGACACTTCGCAATGAATATTGTATCTTATATCTTAGATATGACGTGCGATATCGCGTGTTAAGAAGCATTAGACTTCCATTGCTACGATACGTAGACATCTGCAAACGCTATTTCCTAGCAAGGAAGTGTCGCATTTACATTCCTTTGAAGCGTATACGAGGTATATATGACACTCCGCCATGAACATTATATCTTATCATGAGACATAGAAGTGAGATGCGATATAGTGTTTTAAGAAGCATTTGAACGCTACTGCTACGATACGTAGACATCTGCAAACGCTATTTCCTAGGAAGGAAGTGTCGGATTTACATTCTTTTGAAGTGAATACGAGGTATACATGACACTTCGAAATGAATTTTATACCTTATCACGAAACACAGAAAAGAGATGCTATATCCTGTTATAAGAAGCATTAGTACTCCATTGCTTCGATACGTAGACATCTGCAAACACTATTTCCTAGCAAGGAAGTGTCGCAATTACATTCGTTTGAAGTGTATGCGAGGTATAAGTAACATTTCGCAATGTATAATATATCTTATCATGAAACATAGAAATGAGATGAGATATCGCGTTTTAAGGAGCATTAGAACTCTACTGCTACTATTCGTAGGCATCTGCAAACGACATTTCCTAGCATGGAAGTGTCGCATTTACATTCTTTTGAAGTGAATACGAGGTATACATGACACTTCGCATTGAAAATTATATCTTATTATGAAACATAGAAATGAGATGCGATATCGCGGTTTAAGAAGCATGGAAGTCTATTGCTACGATACGTAGACATCTGCAAAAGCTATTTCCTAGCAAGGAACTGTCGCATTTTCATTCCTTTGAAGTGAATACGAGGTATACATGACACTTCGCATTGAATATTATACCTTATCACGAAACATAGAAATGAGATGCGATATCGCTATTTAAGAAGCATTAGAACTCTATTGCTACGATACGTAGACATCTGCAAACTCTATTTCCTAGCATGGAAGTGTCGCATTTGCATTCTTTTGAAGTTAATACGAGGTATACATGACACTTCGCAATGAATATTGTATCTTATCTCGAAACATAGAAGTGAGATGCGATATCGCGATTTACGAAGCACTAGAACTAGACTGCTACGATACGTAGACATCTGCAAACGTTATTTCCTAGCAAGGAAGTGTCGCATTTACATTCGTTTGAAGTGAATACGAGGAATACATAACACTCCGCAATGTATATTATATCTTATCATGAAACATAGAAATGAGATGCGATATCGCCTTTTAAGAAGCATTATAACACTATTGATTCGATGCGTAGACATCTGGAAATGCTATTTTCTAGCAATGAAATGACGCATTTACATTGTTCTGCAGTGTATACGAGGTAAACATAACACTTCGCAGTCAATATTATATCTTATCATGAAACATATATATAAGATGTGACATCGTGTTTTAAGAAGAATTAGAACTCTATCGTTTCGATACGTAGACATCTGCAAACGCTATATCCTAGCAAGGATGCGTCGCATTTACATTCTTTTGAGGTGATTACGAGGTATACATAACACTCCAAAGTGAATATTACATCTTATCGTGAAACATAGAAATGAGGAGCGATGACGCGCTTTAAGAAGCATTAGAACTATATTGCTATGATACGTAGGCATCTCCAAACCCTTATTCCTAGTAAGGAAGTGTCGCATTTACAATCTTTCGAAGTGAATACGAGGTATACATGGCACTTCGCAATGAATATCATATCTCATCATGAAACATAGAAATGATATGCGATATCGCGTCTTGAGATGCACTAGAACGCTATTGCTACGACACGTAGACATCTGCAAACTATATTTCCTGGCAAGGATGTGGCGCATTTACATTCTTTAGAAGTGAATATGAGGTATACATGATACTTCGCAATGAATATTATATCTTATCATGAAACATAGAAATGACATGCGATATCGCGTCTTGAGAAGCATTAGAACACTATTGCTACGATACGTAGACATCTGCAAAAGCTATTTCCTAGCAAGGAACTGTCGCATTTACATTCTTTTGTGGTGAATACAAGGTATACATAGCACTCCACAATGAATATTATATCTTATCATGAGACATAGGAATGAGATGCGATATCGCGTTTTAATATGCATTAGAACTCTATTGCATCGATACGTAGACATCTGCAAACGCTACTGCCCAGCAAGGAAGTGTCGCATTTACATTCTTTTGAGGTGAATACGAGGTATACATAACACTGCACAATGGATATTATATCTTATCATGAAACATAGAAATGAGATGCGATATCGCGATTTAAGAAGCGTTAGAAGTCTATTGCTGTGACACGTAGACATCTGCAAATGCTACTTCCAAGCAAGGAAGTGTCGCATTTACATTCTTTTGAAATGAATACGCGGTACACATGACACCTCGCAATGAATTCTATATCTTATCATGAAACATAGAAATGGAATGCGATATCGCGTTTTAAGAAGCGTTAGAACTCTGTTGCTTCGATACGGTGACATCTGCAAACGCAGTTTCCTAGCAAGGATGTGTCGCATTTACATTCTTTTGAAGGGAATACGAGGTATACATGACACTGCACAATGAATATTATATCTTATCATGAAACATAGAAACGAGATGCGATATCGCTATTTAAGAAGCATTAGAACTCTCTTGCTACGATACGTAGACATCTGCAAACAATATTTCCTAGCAAGGAAGTGTCGCATTTACATTCTCTTGAAATGAATACGAGGTATACATAACACTCCATAATGATTATTATATCTTATCATGAAGAATAGGAGTGAGATGCGATATCGCGTTTTAAGAAGCATTAGAACTCTATTCCTACGATACGTAGGCATCTGAAAACGCTATTTCCTAGCATGGAAGTGTCGCATTTACATTCTTTTGAAGTGAATACGAGGTATACATGACACTTCGGTATGAATATTATATCTTATCATGAAACATAGAAATGAGATGCGATATGACGATTTAAGAAGCATTAAAATCCTATTGCTTCGATACGTAGACATCTGCAAACGCTATTTCCTAGGAAGGAAGTGTCGCATGTACATTCAATTGAAGTGTATGCGAGGTACACATGTCACTTCGCAATGAATATTATATCTTATCATGAAACGAAGAAATGAGATGCGATATCGCGTTTTAAGAAGCATTAGAATTCTACTGCTACTGATATCTGGAAACGACATTTCCTAGCATGGAAGTGTCGCATTTACATTGTTTTGATGTCAATACGAGGTATACATGACTCATCACAATGAATATTATATCTTATCATGAAACATAGAACTGAGATGCGATATATAGTTTTAAGTAGCATTAGAACTCTATTCCTTCGATACGTAGATATCTACTAACGCTACTTCCTAGCAAAGTGTCGCATTTTGTGACGTCAGGCGTACCGCCTGCCACCATCAGACGTCGCCCGCCAACCTCGACGGCCACAGATCAGCATCCGCATCTCCTCCAGCATCCGGATCACCTACACGCTGGCAACCCGCATACTCGCCGCCACCGAACGGGGCGGAGAACGCCACACATACGCGAGGGAGGATTCTACTCCACGCTACTAGGATGAGGAGAGCTGCGACGCCTGGAGCATCGAAAGGTAAGTTGCACGTCACTGTACCCTGTAAATCGAGTCTTGTCCGCCGACGAACACAGCTCCGCGCAATTCGCGTCGATTTCGGGAACGGCTACGAAAAGTGTCCACGTGACGAGCGCTTTCGCGACTTCAGGACGTGACACTTCAAAGAAATGTAAATGCGACACTTCCTTGTTAGGAAATAGCGTTTGCAGATGTCTCCGTAACGAAGCAAGACTGTTCTAGTGTTTCTTAAAACGCGATATCGCATCTCATGTCTATGCTTCATGATAAGATATAATATTCATTGCGATGTGTCATGTATACCTCGTATTCACTCCAAACAAATGTAAATGCGACACTTCCTTGCTAGGAAATAGCGTTTGCAGATGCCTACGTATCGTAGCAATAGAGTTGTAGTGCTTCTCAAAACGCGATATCGCATCCCATTTCTATGCTTCATGATAAGATATAATATTCATTGCGAAGTGTCATGTATACCTCGTATTCACTCCAAACGAATGTAAATGCGAATCTTCCTTGCTAGGAAATAGCGTTGGCAGATGTCTACGTATCGTAGCAATAGAGATCTAATGCTACTTGAATCGCGATATCGCATCTCATTTATATGTTTGGTGATAAGATATAATATTCATTGCGAAGTGTCATGTATACCTCGTATTCACTTCAAAAGGATGCAAATGCAACGTTTCCATCCTAGGAAATAGCGTTTGGCAGATGTCTACGTATCGTAGCAAGAGAGTCCTAATGCTTCTTAAAACGTGATGTCGCATCTCATTTCTATGTCTCGGGATAAGATATAATATCACTGCGAAGTGTCATGTATACATCGTATTCAACACCAAATGAATGTAAACGCGGCGCTTCCTTGCTAGGAAATAGCGTTTGCAGATGACTTCGTATCGTAGAAATAGAGTTCTGACTCTTCTTAAAAACGCGATATCGCATCACTTTTCTATGTTTCATGATAAGATATAATATCCATTCCTATGTGTCATGTATACCTCGTATTCAATTCAAATGAATGTAAATGCGACTCTTCCTTGCTGGGAAATAACGATTGCAGATGTCTACGTATCGAAACAATATAATTCTAATGCTCCTTGAAACGAGATGTCGCATCTCATTTCTATGTTTCATGATAAGATATAATATTCATTGCGAAGTAGCATGTATACCTCGCTTACACTTCAAAAGAATGTAAATGCGACACTTCCTTGCTAGAGGAATAGCGTTTGCGGATGTCCTACGTATTGTAGCAATAGAGTTCTAATGCTTCTTAAAACGCGACAACGCATCTCATTCCTATGTTTCATGATAAGATATAATATGCATTGCGGAGTGATATGTATACCTCGTATTCACTTCAAAAGAATGTAAATGCGACACTTCCTTGCTAGGAAGTAGCGTTTGCAGATGTCTACGTATCGTAGCAATAGAGTTCTAATGCTTCTCAATACGCGATATCGCATCTCCTTTTTATGTCTCATGATAAGATATAACATTCATTGCGGATTGTCATGTATTCTCGTCTACACTTCAAAGGAATGTAAAGGCGATACTTCCTTGCTAGTAAATAGCGTTTGCAGATGACTACCTATCGTAGCAATGGAGTTCTAACGCTTCATAAAACACGATATCGCATTACATTTCTATGTTTCATGATGAGATATAATATTCATTGCGAAGTGTCATGTATACCTCGTATTCACTTCAAATGAATGTAAATAACACACTTCCTTACTAAGAAATAGCGTTTCCAGATGTCTACGTATCGAAGCATTAGATCTCTAATGCTCCTTAAAACGCGATATCGCATCTCAGTTTTATGTTTCATGATAAGATATGAAATTCATTGTGAAATGTTTTGTATACCTCGCCTACACTTCAAAATAATGTAAATGCCACATTTCCTTGCTAGGAAATGTGTTCCCAGGTGTCAACGTATCGAAGTAATAGAGTTCTAGTGCTTCTTCAGACGCGATATCGCATCACATTTCTATGTTTCATGATGTGATATAATATTCATTGCGAAGTATTATGTATACCTCGTCTACACTTCAAAATCATGTAAATAACACACTTCCTTACTAAGAAATAGAGTTACCAGATATCTACGTATCGAAGCAATAGATTTCTAATTCTTCCTAGAACGCGATATCGCACCTCATTTCTAGGATTCATGATAAATTATAATATTCATTGCGACGTGTTATGTATACCTCGCATACTCTTCAAATGAATGTAAGTGCGACACTTGCTTGCTACGAAGTAGCGTTTGCAGATGTCTACGTATCGAAGCAATAGAGTTTTAAAGCTTCTTAAATCGCGATATTGCATCTCATTTCTATGCTTCATAATAAGATATAATATGCATTGTGGAGTGATACGTATACCTCGTATTCACTTCAAAAGAATGTAAAGGCGACACTTCCTTGCTAGGAAATAGAGTTTGCAAATGTCTACGTATTGTAGCAATGGAGTTATAATGCTTCATATATCGCGATATCGCATCTCATTTCTATGTTTCATGATAAAATATAATCTTCATTGCGAAGTGTCATGTATACCTCGTCTACACTTCAAATGAATGTAAATGCCACACATGCTGGCTAAGAAATAGCGTTTCCGGATGTCTACCTATCGAAGCAATAAAGTTCTAATGCTTCTTAGAACGCGATATCGCATCTCATTTCTATTTTTCATGATAAGATATAATATTCATTGCGAAGTGTCTTGTATTCTCGTCTACACGTCAAAAGAATGTAAATGCAACACTTCCTTGCTAGGGAATAGCGTTTCCAGATGTCTACGTATCGAAGCAATAGAGTTCTGATGGGTAGGGGTAGAGGTCCTTCTCACACCCAAGAACCATCCTGTTTGTCTCCATGGACTATGGCAGCGGTCTTATCGTTGCAGAGCTCTGGATCCTATCCTTCGGGCTTCAGTGTCTCTTCTTGCTCACTTCCCGACTCCTCCACCGTCGAGCCTGTCACTCTACCTCGGCGCACAGCCCTTCCGCGAACCCGCGGTCTTATTATCCGCCGAAAACGCGTCTTATGGGTCGCTTCTTCCATCAGCTCGCCAGTCTAATCCGTAGAACGGAGAGAGAGAAACGAACGGGGGGGGGGATGGTTCTACCATCGTGTATTTCACGCTCCTCGCAGATACAGCTATCGCGATGGTCCGTGTCCGCGCTTCTCGCATGGGTGGTGATCTGCGAGCTAGTCTAACCGAAGCAGGGGTTGGTGGGTGAGCGAGCCTTGTGACTTCACCACGTCACAGTACATACAAATTTGCGATTAAGTAGCTATGTGTTCAAATTCAATTCCGAATAATGCACTAAAAAGCATCCCAGATAACAAACGGCAAGATGGTATCGACACCGTGCCGGCACTATATTGCCACTTCCGAGGGAGTGTCATCTGATTCGTAGTCATCTGTGACCGGATTCGTTGACTAAAATGCCAGAACGTGTTACCAGCACGTTCTAGACAAGCGAATCGCGCAGCACCAGCACCATGGTGACACGCGTATCATCGCTCCATTCATGAATCTCCTCAGCAATGACGCAGGATCACATTTGGCAATGGGGAACCTGTGCTTTCATACAAATTAGAACCGTTAGATGTCAGTAGATGTTCAGCATATGAGTATTGACAGACATTTTGATGGTCGTTTTCCTATATTTATAGTTATTGAGCGAGTCGTATACATTTCTTTCAATCCATCATAGACTAAAAATATTATTTATAAAAAAAAATATTACTTATAAAATAAAAATTCATGCATGTTGCGTCCCTAACTTCGCCTTGTGTAATTTTTGAAATAACATGCTGTCATCGTATTTAATGTAACCCTCAATTGCATGAATTTGTAACAATAAATTGAAGAAAATATATATAAAATAAGTGTATATATTTTTATGACAAAGTAATTATCGACTTTATGGAAAAAATCGCCCTATCGAGCTAGTTTATAGAAAATAATAAAATCGAATTCTTATATCTTTGTTTCGTGCCGGTGTATCTATATTGGAATCAAAATAAATAAATTGCACAGTTTAGTCATTTTTCATATTTGCTTATAATTTTTATGGAAACAGCTTCCCCACTAGTAAATGTCAGCCTACGCCACAACCATGCGTGTAGCTATGGTGAGCTGATAGTGTCATTGTCACGGCCGTGTAGCCCGTGTGCTATATCTCGGTGCTTTAATAGTGCCGTGATACGAATGCCGCCCCAGTACTAACAGTATGCCATTTCGAAAGCTGAGTAGGAGCACTTTGTTAGCACAGTTCTGTCACGGAATTCGTTCCATCCGTTGTGATTGGCGTGCCAATCGCTGGCTGTTTGGGATATTGTAGTGCATGAGGCAGACTTGTTCCTTATCATCGTCAAGGAGATGGATTTTCACTCCCCCCTTTTTGAATTTTTTAAATTATTGTTTGGAATTTTTGCCGTTTCTGTATCTCTATGACCGCATTGTGGATTCAACTTATGTACGATCTTTTTGGTCTTCATCTTTCGTTACATGTAATATTATATATGTGATGCACGTTTGTTATGTAATGCTTCGATTTGTAAGCCTCAGATACTTTTATTCTTTGGTAAAGCAACTTATTCGATTAATATATATTTATTAGACATAGATATAAACAATTAGAAAAATGTTATTAAAATACTATTAAATATGTTGTTGCAATTATATATTTAAGGGTCTGAAGATGTAGATGCAATTAATGTCCGATATTTTACGTCATCCAATCGACGTATCCAGTGAGGCTATGAAATATAAAAGTCTTTTACTAGTCTTCGACCCCTTTACATGTTACATGAATGATAAGTTCTGCAAGACAAGAAACCTGAATTAGTGAGATATCTAGGAACATAAGTAATTTGTAAGTAACACATCTTTTCTCTTCGAAATATTTGCCTTTGCATAGAATAGAACGTATAGATATAATTGCCTGTTTTGTACCCATTTCGGTCCAATTCTATTATAGCCTTTGAGCAGAAGTAAAATTGATTATACTTGATTTTTGCAATAGTTCTTTAATTAACAGATTTTAATAACCTAGAAATCATCATTTGACGGATGTATCAATCTACTTTGTAGCTCCATCAGTTTCTTTTTCTGCTCGCTACTTTCCATTTTCGTAGACACCTGGAAGCGACATTTCCTAGCAAGGAAGTGTGGCATTTACACTCTTTTGAAGTGTAGACGTGGTATACATAGCACTTCGCAATGAATATTATATCTTATTATGAAACATAGAAATGAGATGCGGTAACCCGTTCTAAGAAGCATAAGAACCCTATTGCTTCGATACGCAGACATCTGCAGACGCTATTTCCTAGCAAGGAAGTGTCGCATTTACATTCTTTTGAAGTAAATACGAGGTATACCTACGTCCTCCACAATGAATATTATATCTGATCATGAAACATAGAAATGAGATGCGTTATCGCGTTCTAACAAGAATTAGAACTCTACTGCTTCGATACGTAGATATCTGGAAACACATTTCCTAGCAAGGAAGTGTTGCATTTACATTCTTTTGAATTGTAGATGAGGTACACATAACACTTTGCAATGAATATTATATCATATCATGAAACAATGAAATGAGATGCGATATAGCGTTTTAAGAAGAAACAGAACTCTATTCCTTCGATACGTAGACATCTAGAAACGCTATTTCCTAGCAACGACGGGTGACATTTACATTCTATTGAAGTATAGACGAGGTATACATAGCACTTCGCGATGCATATCATATCTTATCATGAAATACAGAAATGAGATGCGATATCGCGTTTTAAGAAGCATTAGAACTCCATTGCTTCGATACGTAGACATCTGGAAACGCTATTTCCTAGAAAGCACATGTGATATTTACATTCTATTGAGTGTATGCGAGGTATACATAACAGTTTGCGATGAATATGATATCTTATCATGAAACATAGAAATGAGATGCGCTGTCGCGATTTGAGAAGCATTAGAACACCATTGCTTCGATACGTGGACTCCAGGAAACGAATTTCCTAGCAAGGAAGTGAGGTATTTAAATTCTTTTGAAGTGTAGACGAGGAATACACAACACTTCGCAATGAATATTATATCTTATCATGAGACATAGAAATGAGATGCGATATCGCGTTTTAAGAAGCATTGGAACCCTATTGCTACGATATGTAGACGCCTGGAAACGCTATTACCTAGCAGGGAAGTTTCGCATTTACATGCTTTTGAAGTGAATACGAGAATTACATAACACTCCACAATGAATATTATATCTTATCACGAAACGTCGAAATGTGATGCGATATCGCGATTTAAGAAGCATTGGAATCCTATTGCTTCGATACGGAGACATCTGCAAACGCTATTCCCTAGCATGGAAGTGTCGCATTTACATTGTTTTGAAGTGAATACGAGGTATACATGACACTTCGCTATGAATATTATATCTTATCATGAAACATACGATTGGGATGCGATATCCCGTTCTAAGAAGCATTAGAACTCTATTGCTTCGATACGTAGGCATCTTCAAACGCTATTTCCTAGCATGGAAGTGTCGCATTTACATTCTTTTGAAGTGAATACGAGGTATACCTAAGTCTCCACAAAGAATATTATATCTTATCAGGAAACATAGAAATGATATGCGATATGGCGATTTAAAAAGCATTAGATCTCTATTGCTTCGATACGGAGACATCTGCAAATGCTATTTCCTAGTAAGGAAGTGTCGCATTTACATCATTTGAAGTGTAGACGAGGAATACAAAACACTTCGCAATGAATATTATATCTTATCATGAAACATAGAAATGAGATGCGATATCGCTATTTAAGAAGCATTAGAACTCTATTGCTACGATACGTAGACATCTATAAACGCTATTTCCTAGCAAGGAAGTGTCGCATTTACATTCTTTTGAAGGGAATACGAGGTATACATGACACTGCACAATGAATATTATATCTTATCATGAAACATAGAAATGAGATGCGATATCGCGATTTAAGAAGCGTTAGAAGTCTATTGCTGTGACACGTAGACATCTGCAAATGCTACTTCCAAGCAAGGAAGTGTCGCATTTACATTCTTTTGAAATGAATACGCGGTACACATGACACCTCGCAATGAATTCTATATCTTATCATGAAACATAGAAATGGAATGCGATATCGCGTTTTAAGAAGCGTTAGAACTCTGTTGCTTCGATACGGTGACATCTGCAAACGCAGTTTCCTAGCAAGGATGTGTCGCATTTACATTCTTTTGAAGGGAATACGAGGTATACATGACACTGCACAATGAATATTATATCTTATCATGAAACATAGAAACGAGATGCGATATCGCTATTTAAGAAGCATTAGAACTCTCTTGCTACGATACGTAGACATCTGCAAACAATATTTCCTAGCAAGGAAGTGTCGCATTTACATTCTCTTGAAATGAATACGAGGTATACATAACACTCCATAATGATTATTATATCTTATCATGAAGAATAGGAGTGAGATGCGATATCGCGTTTTAAGAAGCATTAGAACTCTACTGCAACGATACGTAGACATCTGCAAACGCTATTTCCTAGCATGGAAATGTCGCATTTATATTCTTGTGTAGTGAAATCGAGGTATACATGACACTTCGCAATGAATATTATATCTTATCATGAAACATAGACGTGAGATGCGATATCGCGTTTTAAGAAGCATTAGAACTCCATAGCTACGATACGTAGACATCTGCGAACGCTATTTCCTAGCATGGAAGTGTCGCATTTACATTCTTTTGAAGTGAATACGAGATATACATAACACTTCGCAATGGATATTATATCTTATCATGAAACATAGGAATGAGGTGCTATATCGCGTTTTGAGAAGCATTAGAACTCTATTGCTACGATACGTAGACATCTGCGAACGCTATTCCCTAGCATAGAAGTGTCGCATTTACATTCCATTGAAGTGAATACGAGGTATGCACGACACTTCGCAATGGATATTATATCTTATCGTGAAACATAGAAATGAGATGCGACATCGCGTTTTGAGAAGCATTAGAACTCTATTGCTACGATACGTAGACATCTGCAAACGCTATTTCCTAGCATGGAAGTGTCGCATTTACATTCTTCTAAAGTGAGTACGAGGTATACATGACTCTTGGCAATGAATATTACATTTTGTCATGAAACATGGAAGTGAGATGCGATATCGCGTTTTAAGAAGCTTTAGAACTCTATTGCTACGATACGTAGACATCTGCAAACGCTATTTTCTAGCATGGAAATGCCGCATTTACATTCTTCTGAAGATAATACGTGTTATACATAATACTCCATAATGAATATTATACCTTATCATGAAACATAGAAGTGTGATGCGATGTCGCGATTTAAGTAGCAATAGAACTCCATTGCCACGATGCGTAGACATCTGCAACTGTTATTTCCTAGCAAGGAAGTCTCGCATTTACATTCTTTTGAAGTGAATACGAGGTATACATGACACTTCGCAATGGATATTATATCTTACCATGAAACATAGAAATGAGATGCGACATCTCGTTTTAAGAAGTATTAGAACACTATTCTTTCGATACGTGGTCATCTGGAAACGCTATTTCCTAGCAAGGAAGTGTCGCATTTATATTCTTTTGAAGTGAATACGAGGTATACATAACACTCCATAATGAATATTATACCTTATCATGAAACATAGAAGTGTGATGCGATATCGCGTTTTAGGGAGCATTAGAACTCTATTGCTACGATACGTAGACATCTGCAAACAAAATTTCCTAGCAAGATAGTGTCGCATTTACATTCTTTTGAAGTGAATACGAGGTATACATAACACTCCACAATGAATATTATGTCTTATCACGTAACATAGAAATGACATGCGACATCTCGTTTTAAGTAGCATTAGAACACTATTGCTACGATACGTAGACATCTGCAAACGCTATTTCCCAGAAGGGAAGTGTCGCATTTACATTCTTTTGAAGTGAATACGAGGTATACCTAAGTCTCCACAATCAATATTATCTCTTACCATGAAACATAGAAATGAGATGCGATATCGCGGTTTAAGAAGGATTAGAACACTATTGCTTCGATACGCAGATATCTGGAAACGCTATTTCCTAGCAAAGAAGTGTCGCATTTACATTCGTTTGAAGTGTAGACGAGGAATACGTAACACTTCGCAATGAATATTATATCTTATCATGAAACATAGAAATGAGCTGCGATATCGCGAATTAAAAAGCATTAGAACTCCATTGCTACGATACGTAGACACCTGCAATCGCTATTTCCTAGCACGTAAGTGTCGTATTTACATTCTTTAGCAGTGAGTACGAAGTATACGTGACACTTCGCAGTGAATATTATATCTTATCATGAAACATAGATATGAGATTCGATGTCTCGTGTTAAGAAGTATTAGAACGTTATTGTCACGATACGTAGACGTCTGTAAACGCTATTTCCTAGCAAGGAAGTGTCGCATTTACATTCTTTTGAAGTAAATACGGGGTTTATATAACATTCCACGATGAATATTATATCTTATTGCGAAACATAGAAATGAAATACGACATCTCGTTTTAAGAAGCATTAGAAATCTATTGCTACGATACGTAGACATCTGCAAACTCTATTTCCTAGCATGGAAGTGTCGCATTTACATTCTTTTCAAGTGAATACGAGGTATACATGACACTTCGCAATGAATATTATATCTTAACGTAAAACATAGAAATGAGAAGCGAAATCGCGATTTAAGAAGCATTAGAATTCTATTGCTTCGATACGGAGACATCTGCAAACGCTACTTGTTAGCAAGGAAGTTTCGCATTTACAATCGTTTGGAGTGAATACGTGCTATACATAACACTACACACAGATATATTATTCATTGTAATATATCTTATCATGAAACATGGGAATGAGGTGCTATATCGCGTTTTGAGAAGCATTAGAACTCTATTGCTAATATACGTAGACACCTGCAACCTCTATTTCCTAGCAAGGAAATGTCGTACTTACATTCTTTTGAACTGAATACGAGGTATACATGACACTTCGCAATGAATATTATATCTTATTATAAAACATAGAAATGAGATACGATATGGCGTTTCAAGAAGCATTAGAGCTCTATTTCTTCGATACGTAGATATCTGCTAACCTTATTTCCTAGGAAGGTAGTGTCGCATTTACATTCTTTTGAGGTGAATACGAGGTATCACGTCCGGTGAAACTATTTTCCGTTGCTCCGGAGGCTTTACGACACGAGCCTATTTTTCGGAAATAGAAATACGATGCCTGAACCTCACATTGAGGTGGCTAACGATCTAGAACTAGAGGTTTCTACCCCTCGGTAGGAGATCTCGAGTCAGAGTGTGTGCTCTGGAGACGCGTCTCTGACCTTCTCGGTTCGCGGGACGCTACGGTCGCGAACGCTCGTGGTAGGGAGATCGCGGTCCCGCGAGTGGGGGACTCGCGTCTCGAGGCGGAGAGCGCCCGGTCCAGCGAGTGGGGACCCGCGGTTCGTGGTGGGGCTAGCGGCGCATGCCGCATGCCGGACGCATCTTACTTAGTGTAACTTAGATCTAGGAATTCTTATATATGCGTCATGATATGGTATGTATGTCCTAGCTTAGAAGTAATATATAGGTTCTAGCAGATCCTGTTCCCCGTGTTGGAAAAGACCCCATTCAGGTGATGGGCTGCGGCTACGTCTTCCTGCTGGACGGAATCCTCGGTGCGAGGGAGATAGGGCTGCCCGTCCTTGGTGCGGGCGAGACAGGTATACTCGGTGGTGCGAGTGAGGCAGCGGAACTCGGTGTGAGTGAGCGCGTGCAGGTATGCGCGTGCGAACACTTACAGTTGCTGGTTCTGCAGGCGAGTTTGGCTGGTTGCATGCGTCCAGGGGTTGATGCTGGGGGGTGCGAGAAGGTTGATGGGTGGCAGGCGGTACGCCTGACGTCACAAAATGCGACACTTCCTCTCTAGGAAATTCAGTTCCCAATATATCTCTGTATCGAAGCTATAGAGTTCTAATTCTCCTTAAAACGCGATATCGCACCTCATCTCTATGTCTCATGATAAGATATAATATTCATTGCGAGGTGTTATGTACACCTCGTCTTCACTTCAAAAGCATGTAAATGCCACACCTCCTTTCTGGGAAATGCGTTTCCAGATTTCTACGTATCGAAGCAATACAGTTCTAATGCTCCTTTAAACGCGATATAGCATCCCAATTCTATGGTTCATGATAAGTTATAATATTCACAGCGAAGTGTTATGTATACCTCGTCTACACTTCAAATGAATGTAAATGCCACACGTTCTTGCTCGGAGATAGCGTTTCCTAGATGTCTACGTATTGAAGCAATAGATTTCTAATGCTTCTATAAACGAGATATAACATCTCAGTTCTATGTTTTACGATACTATATAATATTCATTGCGAAGTGTTATGTATAACTCGTCTACACTTCAAAATAATGTAATGCCACACTTCTTGGATAGGAAATTGCGTTTCTAGATGTCTACGCATCGAAGCAATAGATTTCTAACTCTTTATAAAACGCGATATCGCATATCAGTTCTAAGTCACATGATAAGATGTAATTTCAATGCAACGCGTTATGTATATCTCCTCTACACTTCAAATGAATGTAAATACATCACTTCCTTGCTACGGAATTTCGTTTCAATATCTGAAGGTTTAGAAGCAATAGAGTTCTAATGCTTCGTAAAACGCGGCTGCGCATCTTACTTCTATATTTCATGACAAGATGTAATATTCATAGCATATATCATCTGCTTCTGCACATGAATTAAGTGTGAATCCTACACTTTCTTGCCCGGGGTTAGCGTTTCTAGATGTCCAGGTGCCGAAGCATTTAATTTGTCATGCTTCATGCACCTCAATATCGCATTTCATATAAACAGTTTAAAGTAAGTTAGAAGGTTGTAAAGCTCTATGCATCGCATTATGCTTATCTGCTTTTGTGCTTTATAATGCTGTGGGATGTGAGAAGGTCCTCAACCATCCTTAACCCCCTAAAGAGAAGTCAAAAGTCCAGCGGCCCTGCAGGTGGGCCATGGGAGCGCGACGCGAGAGGCGCTAGGCAATTTAAATGATCAGGAGGATCCCCTCAGGGACACCCAAGGGGGAGAGAAGAGGAAATCGCCGAAATCCACTGATCGATGGACCCGAACAATACCGGAGCCTACAGCCCACTTCACCAAGGAGCCCCGAGGAGGATGCAGGAGACCCGAGTACCACCAGCGAATTCAAGGAACCTGAAGAAGAAAACGTGAGGGCTTATTCCCTAAAGCGTCCCATTTCTTGTGTCGCATATTGTATATTGTATCTTATATCGTGAAGCGAGTTATGATACCCGGTAATTTGCGGCGTGTTGCGTAGTTTCCCGTAGCCCTTGTTAGTTAAACCCACGTCGAGACCATAAATAAACATGCCGTGACTTCAGTATCTCGCGACCTGAGTGTGTGTACTTGGCTAGGCGTAGTCGAGAAGAGGAGCATTTCGAAGTTTCAAGGGTTGTTCCGCCCCAGGGTTCCCGGGGTCGTGTAGTCTATCCCTTTGCTACTTTTTGAGCAGCTGGCGCCCAAGAAAAGTTGTACGTGAGCGGATACCTTGGAACGATAGATCGCTTTAGATTAAAGTACGTTTTACACCTTAAAGCATTTAGATAATTAACCCCTTCGAGCTTCCCTGACTTACTATATATAGGTTTCCGTCACAACTAATAGGAACCATCACTTTACATAGATATATAGAACACACATAGTTTTAAGCGTAGAATTGAGAATTTGAGAACTTACTTTGAAACGTTAGTAGTGAGGAATTCCATCGGATTTCATAGAAATTCAGAACTTACTTGCTATGAAACATAGGCAGATAAGGGCCATCGCGTTGCTTAGAACTTTAGAACTTGCTTACTTCAACAAAGATTTCTATTGGCTTCGTCCGTTCTTTTAGAAGAGTTTTTGATAAACCACATACTTTTCACGCTTCTGATATCTTTGAAAGTTCGCGAGATGTAATCGTTTAAGTTTTAAAATGATTACTTAATGTGAATTATTATTTTGTAACTCGCTCATAAACGAGTCTGCATAGGATTTAATCCATAAGTTTTTAATCCTGGAATTTATGCAGTTATTTGTTATTCACTTATGGCTCAAACGACAAAGATTCTGACCACTTCAAAATGGTTGACTTTCATCAATTTTCTTAAAAATTGAAATACTGCCCAACTGCTTGCATTAAAGACTGCAATTAAAGCTTTCGAAACATTTTACCTCTTATAGATGAATTCTGGAATTGAAATTGAATGTTTGACTTTTCTAACTCCTCTTTAGACATCTTTCTATTGGAATGTTCAAGTATTTTCATATTCGTAATTATTAAAAATGTTTTACTTGATTCTTTAATATAATATTTAGAATTTTCTGAGAAATATTTTTTATCGTAATGAACTATATAATTGCAATTATAATTCTTTATGAAATAATAATAACAGAAAGGTATGTATCCATTCGTGTAGTTTTGTAAAGAGTATTTAATCTTACTATCTAAAATGAAACATTGAAATCTGTTTACAATCTAATGGAATTTAATTACCTTTTGATTCAAATTCACAATGATAATCTTCCATAGTTCAACAATTTTGTGAGCTGTCCTCAGGAATCCGCAGCTCAGTACTTATAAAATGAACGACAGAAAGAACAGCCTAACCAAACGTATTCAAACCGATTTTTCAATACTAATCTTATCATGTTTAACTTATGCTGCAAACTATTGAAATGCCCTTCGAAAAGTGTTTATTCACAGTGAAGTAAACGGTAAGTATTACGCCTTCCACCACTGTTTACAATACGTATGTTTCATTTACTATCAAAACCGTGAGTATTATCGCCTTTCTTTACTTTTTGTAACCTTCAATGCCTTCATGTTACAGATCGTTAAACTTGCTTTAAAATGCTCTATCGTATTACGGAAGAATGGACATACCAATTCATTTTAAAAAATGAAGGTATCCTTCACATGTCCAACATAACTCCACTTACAAAAAAACTATTTTCATCAACGGATGGCCCCTTTGTACTATGCAATTTTATATTAGCAAAAACCAACAAGGCAACGATGAACAGAGTTAAATTTAATATTATGATGTTTATTATTTTACTTATAGTATATTTGTTTTTCTGGAATTTTGCCACAAGACAATGTTTACGATGTCGACAGATGAATATATTTGCCTTAGAATTACAAAAGCCAACTATTTCGAAAGTAGAATATTACTTTACTTCGCTAACCGAATCATTGCAAACGTTAAATAAGGTGCGTGCCTTTTAAAACAGTCAGATGCAAATTACGATACAACGTTTCCAAGAATGGTACGTGCCACTGTTTTTTAATTTCCGTTTATTTAATCAAAGCAAATTTAATTGAAATATCCGCAAAATTTGAGGACAAAAAGTTATTGTAATTTTGCGCAACATATATGATGGTGATAAAGGATAAGTATACGGAACTGAAAATGGAAAGTAGCGAGCAGAAAAAGAAACTGATGGAGCTACAAGGTAGATTGATACATCCGTCAAATGATGATTCTAGGTTAATAAAATCTGTTAATCAAAGAACTATTGCAAAAATCAAGTATAATCAATATTACTTCTGCTCAAAGGCTATAATAGAATTGTACCGAAATGGGTACAAAACAGGCCATTATATCTATACGTTCTATTCTATGCAAAGGCAAATATTTCAGAGAAAAGATGTGTTACTTACAAATTACTTATGTTCCTAGATATCTCACTAATTCAGGCTTCTTGTCTTGCAGAACTAATCATTCATTTAACATGTAAAGGGGTCCAAGAATAGTAAAAGATTTTTATATTTCATACCCTCACTTGATACGTCGATTGGATCACGTAAAATATCGGACATTAATTGCATCTACATCTTCAGACCTTAAATATATAATTGCAACAACATATTTAATAGCGTTTTCATAACATTTTTCTAATTGTTTATATCTATGTCTAATAAATATATATTAATCGAATAAGTTGCTTTACCAAAGAATAAAAGTATCTGAGGCTTACAAATCGGAGCATTACATAACAAACGTGCATCACATATATAATATTACATGTAATAAAAGATGAAGACGAAAAAGATCGTACATAAGCTGAATCCACAATGCGGTCATAGAAATACGGAAACGGCAAAAATTCCAAACAATAATTTAAAAAATTCAAAAAGGGGGGAGTGAAAATCCATCTCCTTGACGATGATAAGGAACAAGTCTGCCTCATGCACTACAATATCCCAAACAGCCAGCGATTGGCACGCCAATGACAACGGATGGAACGAATTCCGTGACAGAACTGTGCTAACAAAGTGCTCCTACTCAGCTTTCGAAACGGCATACTGTTAGTACTGGGGCGGCATTCGTATCACGGCACTATTAAAGCACCGAGATATAGCACACGGGCTACACGGCCGTGACAATGACACTATCAGCTCACCATAGCTACACGCGTGGTTGTGGCGTAGGCTGACATTTACTAATGGGGAAGCTGTTTCCATAAAAATTATAAGCAAATATGAAAAATGACTAAACTGTGCAATTTATTTATTTTGATTCCAAAATAGATACACCGGCATAAAACAAAGATATAAGAACTCGATTTTATTATTTTCTATAAACTAGCTCGATAGGGCGATTTTTTCCATAAAGTCGATAATTACTTTGTCATAAAAATATACACACTTATTTTGTATATATTTTCTTCAATTTATTGTTGCAAATTCATGCAATTGAGGGTTACATTAAATACGATGACAGCATGTTATTTCAAAAATTACACAAGGCGAAGT
Organism: Xylocopa sonorina; assembly: GCF_050948175.1. Classification (NCBI taxonomy): domain Eukaryota; kingdom Metazoa; phylum Arthropoda; class Insecta; order Hymenoptera; family Apidae; genus Xylocopa; species Xylocopa sonorina. The sequence continues at coordinate 198,795 of NW_027490136.1, read as the reverse complement.
TAGGGACGCAACAGCATGAATTTTATTTTATAAGTAATATTTTTTTTATAAATAATATTTTTAGTCTATGATGGATTGAAAGAAATATATACGACTCGCTCAATAACTATAAATATAGGAAAACGACCATCAAAATGTCTATCAATACTCATATGCTGAACATCTACTGACATCTAACGGTTCTAATTTGTATGAAAGCATAGGTTCCCCATTGCCAAATGTGATCCTGCGTCATTGCTGAGGAGATTCATGAATGGAGCGATGATACGCGTGTCACCATGGTGCTGGTGCTGCGCGATTCGCTTGTCTAGAACGTGCTGGTAACACGTTCTGTCATTTTAGTCAACGAATCCGGTCACAGATGACTACGAATCAGTTGACACTCCTCGGAAGTGGCAATATAGTGCCGACATGGTATCGATACCATCTTGCCGTTTGTTATCTGGGATGCTTTTTAGTGCATTATTCGGAATTGAATTTGAACACATAGCTACTTAATCGCAAATTTGTATGTACTGTGACGTGGTGAAGTCACAAGGCTCGCTCACCCCCCCCCCCTGCTTCGGTTAGACTAGCTCGCAGATCACCACCCATGCGAGAAGCGCGACACGGACCATCGCGATAGCTGTATTTGCGAGGAGCGTGAAATACACGATGGTAGAACATCCCCCCCCCCCCCCCCCCCCCGTTCGTTTCTCTCTCTCCGTTCTACGGATTAGACTGGCGAGCTGAGGGAAGAAACGACCCATAAGACGTCTCTTCGGCGGATAATAAGACCGCAGGTTCGCGGAAGGGCTGTGCGCCGAGGTAGCGTGACGGGCTCGACGGTGGAGGAGTCGGGAAGTGAGCAAGAATAGACCCTGAAGCCCGAAGGATACGATTCAGAGCTCTGCAACGATAAGACCGCTGCCATAGTCCATGGAGACAAATAAGATGGTTCTCGGGTGTGAGAAGGACCTCTACCCCTCCCCTGAGCCCATGGAGAGGAAAACTCAAGATGCGCAGCGGAATTGCAGGTGAGCCGTGGAAAGCGCGGCGCGCGACACGCGCCGCAGTTCAAATAATCCACAGGACCCCCTCTAGACACACCAGAGGGGGCGATCAGGGAAGATCGCCGAAATCCACCGATCGATGCCCCGAACAATGCCGAAGCGCATGGCCCTACCCCATCAAGGAGCCCTAAGGAGGATCTAAGGGAATCCGAAGACCCCCAGCAAACCTATATAATGAGCTAGCCAGCACGAGGACAGCCTCTTATTCTTCTGAACGACTTAGCGACTACTTAGCGAGCAACCGAGCAAGCGATTATACGGAGCGATTCGGAGGAGAGAGAGAGAGAGAGAGAGAGAGAGAGAGAGAAAGAGAGAGAGAGAGAGAGAGAGAGAGAGAGAGAGAGAGAGAGGTAGACGGACTGAACGAGATCCATACTTGTTGGAAACGAGAACGTGAGTCCTTATACGCTAAAGCGTCCCATTTGTTTCCTGCCGCAGTTGTGATATCGCGTATTGTAATTTGTATTGTATAACGGGTGGTGATCCCCGGTCATTCGCGGCGTGTCGTATACCCTTTTGTAATACCGCGCCGAGGCAATCTAGAAAGAAGCCGTGAGTTCAGTATCCCGCGACCCTAATTTGCGCACTCGGCTAGAAGCAGTCGAGCGAAAGAGTATTTCGAAATTTCGAGGGTTATCTTGCACCGGGTTTCCCCCGGTTGCGTGGTTTATTAATTTTTGCTACTTCTTGAGTAGCTGGCGCCCAAAAAGTCCCAGCCTCGCAGCTTCGAAATACTTGCTGGATAGGAAATTTATTGCTCTGTACTTCGCGTTGCCGAAGCACGCGGATATTCTGTACCCCGATATAACCCCGGACTAAACTTCTGGATACCCCGTTATTATTGGTTCTATATACCCTTTTCTTGCGGATTGTAACGGGAAAAACCGTCACAGTACATAATTATACATGACTGCATAAAAAGGATGTCATATACTTTTATAATCAATGCCATATAAGAATATAAAACGATGAAATATCCACTCCCATCAGGAGTAAAAACAATGTTTGGTACGCAAAGTTCATTGCAAAATATGATCAAGCAGTTAATATATTAAATCACTGCACACAATAAATCACTGAATGTATAATGATATGAATAGTAAGAAAAACATATTTACCTGTTAGATGTTTATAAATTCAAATTTAAAAGTCCAATCACATTTAATATATTATTGTTTAACAAGGTGATTTAATGTTGTTTCAAATAGGCGTGCAGAACTAGCTCGTACTTCTGTCAATGTAATTTCAATCGAAAAATACAAAGGATAAGAGGAAATATTCTCCAATATATAACATATATAAATCAACGAATGCAAGAGAGAACACTCGATCTCGGTGTAACGAGACCGGGGCGTCATCCTGCAGTAATCGTATAACGCCTGTTCCTAGATGGTGTAGAGAGTGAATGTGGAGGGTGAAAAGCATAAAATAACAACAATGTAACTAAAGAGAAAGAGAAAGAGAATATGTGGAAGCATTGCATTTATTAAGAGGAAATCCTAGAAATATCAAACAACAGATTATATACCATACTGTAAGGGTAAGGTACAACGAAATAGACGATATCGTGAGAGAAACTAAAAAAATCGAGAAACTTAAAAAGAAAATAATAATTTAGATTGAGCGAATTAATATCACTGATCCCGGCAAGCTTAATGGAAAACGCATAACGATGAATCGGTTAGAGTATAAGATAGATGTTGGTCGCGGTTAGAGTGGCCCTGGGAATCCTTTGCCCGCATCAGGGCAGGCAGTAGGATGGTGGAGAGCCTGCCCTCCTGTTGCTTGGATCTATAGAATTCACATTCTATTGTAGAGTAGAAGCAGATAATTATAATGCTTTTCATAGAAGATTACAGCTTACTTAATTCGAAACGTTGAAATGAGATGAGTCATGGCATTGTATAATGCATTAGTACTCTATTGTCTCGACATGTAGACACTACGAAGGGCAATCCTGTTGCATGGAGCTGTAGAATTTACATTCTTATGAAGTTTTAAAGCAGATAAGCATAGAGCTATGCATAAGAGATTACAGCATTCTTACTTTGAAACGATGAAATGGGATGCGCCAACGCATTGCATGGAGAATTCTAGCTCGATTGCCTTAACAGACAGACACTACGGAGCGCCATGCCGTTGCATGGAATTATATAGTTCACATTCTATTGAAGACCTCTAGCAGTTAAGCACAATGTTATGGACATATGATTACAGATTTTTTGCATTGAAACGTTGAAATGAGATGCGACATCGCGCTGCATGAAGTATTAGAAATGTCTTGCTTGGACACGTAGAGATCTGGAAACGATATTCTGTTGCAAGTAAGTATAGGATTCATATCCTTCTAAGGTCTAGATGCAGACAAATTTAACATATTGCATAGAACATAGCAATTTACCATGAATCATTGAAATGACTTGCGACATCGTGTTGAATGAAGCAATAGAATTCTATTGCTCCGATAAGTAAACAAATGGAAACGCTATTTCCGAGCAAGGAAGTGTGGCATTTACATCCTTTTGGAGTGTAGACAAGGTATACATAACATTGCACAATGAATACTATATCTTATCATGAAACATAGAAATGAGGTGCAATATCGCGTTTTAAGAAGAATTAGAACTCTTTTGCTACGATACGTAGACAACTGCAAACGCTATTTCCAAGCAAGGAATACTCGCATTTACATTATTTTGAAGTGAATACGAGGTATACATGACACTTCGCAATGAATATTATATCTTATCATGAACCATAGAAATGAGGTGCAATATCGCGATTTAAGTAGCATTCGAACTTTATTGCTACGATACGTAGACATCTGCAAACGCTATTTCCAAGCAAGGAATACTCGCATTTACATTCTTTTGAAGTGAATACGAGGGATACATGACACTTCGCAATGAAAATTATATCTTATCATGAAACATAGAAGTGAGATGCAACATCTCGTTTTAAGAAGAACTAGAAACCTATTGATTTGATACGTTGACATCTGGATACGCTATTTCCTAGCAAGGAAGTGTCGCATTTACATTCTTTTGAAGTGAATACGGGGTATACATGACACTTCACAATGAAAATTATATCTTATCATGAAACATAGAAATGAGGTGCAATATCGCGTTTTCAGAAGCATTAGAACTCTATTGCTACGATACGTAGACATCTGGAAACGCTATTTCCTAGCAAGGAAGTGTGGCATTTACATTCATTTGAGGTGAATACGAGGTATACATGACAATTCGTAATTAATATTATATCTTATCATGAAACATAGAAGTGAGATGCGATATCGCGTTTTAAGAAGCATTAGAACTCTATTGCTACGATACGTAGACATCTGCAAACGCTAGTTCCTAGCATGGAAATGCCGCATTTACATTCTTTTGAGGTTAATACGAGGTATACATGACACTTCGCAATGAATATTATATCTTATCTCGAATCATAGATGTGAGATGCGATATCGCGATTTAAGAAGCACTAGAACTCTATTGCTACGATGCGTAGACATCTGCAAATGTTATTTCCTATCAAGGAAGTGTCGCATTTACATTCTTTTGAAGTGAATGCGAGGTACACATAACACTCCACAATGAACATTATATCTTATTTCGAAGCATAGAAATGAAATACGACATCTCGTTTTAAGAAGCATTAGTACTCTATTGCTGTGATACGTAGACATCTGCAAATAATATTTCCTAGCAAGGAAGTGTAGCACTTACATACTTTTGAAGTGAATACGAGGTATACATAACACTCCACAATGAATATTATATCTTATTACGAAACATGGAAATGAAATGCGACATCTCGTTTTAAGAAGCATTAGAACTCCATTGCTACAATGCGTAGACATCTGCAAACGCTATTAAATGGCAAGGAAGTGCCGCGTTTACAATCTTTTGAGGTGAATACGGGGTATACATTACACTCCACAATGAATATTATATCTTATCATGAAACATAGAAATGAGCTGCGATATCGCGATTTAAAAAGCATTAGAACTCTATAGCTACGATACGTAGACACCTACAAACTCCATGTAATAGCAAGGAAGTATCGCATTTACATTCTTTTGAAGTGAATACGAGGTATACATGACACTTCGCAATGAATATTATATATTATCATGAAACATAGAAATGTGATGCGATATCGCCTTTTAAGAAGCATTAGAAATCTATTGCTTCGATGCGTAGACATCTGCAAACGCTATTTCCTGGCAAGGTAGAGCCGCATTTACATTCTTTTGTAGTAAATACGAGGTATACATGACACTTCGCAATGAATATTATATATTATCATGAAACATAGAAATTTGATGCGATATCGCCTTTTAAGAAGCATTAGAAATCTATTGCTTCGATACGTAGACATCTGCAAACGCTATTTCCTGGCAAGGAAGTGTCGCATTTACATTCTTTTGAGGTGAATACGAGGTATCACGTCCGGTGAAACTATTTTCCGTTGCTCCGGAGGCTTTACGACACGAGCCTATTTTTCGGTAATTCGGTCCGCGGGAACGCATTAAGACCGGGTCCGAATTTTGACTGACGCGACACTAGCGAAAACACTCGGGATAACAAGGGAATGACCCTACCTTTCGATGACTTCTGTCTCGATTTGTACGTGGAAACGGCGTGGAGGGTCTTTCGCTGGGATCGTAGCGGATTTCGTTCTGTTGGCTGCTACGGAAATCTCGATCAGCCGCCAGCGAAGAGAAGGACGGCGGTCGGAATTCAGCGATGATGCTGAATGTGGCAGAATCGGCGTGATGCGTCGTGGTGTCTGGATCGGAATCGTCGACGGTCGCTTCGGAAAACGGCGTCTGGGCTGGTGCGAAGGCAGGTCGCTGGTATACGAGGGTTCTCGGAAGGCCCTCCAAATATTCACGCACAAGTGATCGTATAAAATTCTTCCTACTCGCACGTCGCGTTCTTCGCAAACCGGAAGCATGATTCATTCACCAGGTTTTTCTGTACTTTCGACTAAGATCTGAAGGATAAGCGGCGGTCTCAACGTCACAAAGCCGATTTCTATACTCCCTCAATTTGATGAAGATCAACCCCAGTTGTATGGAAGGACCCGTGGAAGAATTCGTAGTTAAATGTAATGTTAAAAGTAGATCTAGTATTATAAACACTTGATAAAATTAATGGATGTGGAAATAGTAGACTTGCTAAAAGAACTTGTACTTGGATATAGTTATAGTAAAAATAAAATATATTCTAGGTTTAAAGTATACAAGAACTGGAATTATTCTAAGTCTAAGACTAAGTTAAAATGGAAATAGAAATACAATGCCTGAACCCCACATTGAGGTGGCTAACGATCTAGAACTAGAGCTTTCGACTCCTTGGTAGGAGATCTCGAGTCAGAGTGTGTGCTCTGGAGACGCGTCTCTGACCTCCTCGGTTCGCGGGGCGCTACGGTCGCGGACGCTGGTGGTAGGGAGATCGCGGTCCCGCGAGTGGGGGACTCGCGTCTCGAGGAGGAGAGCGCGCGGTCCAGCGAGTGGGGACCCGCGGCTCGTGGTGGGGCTAGCGGCGCATGCCGCTGGCCGGACGAATCTTACTTAGTGTAACTTAGATCTAGGAATTCTTATATATGCGTCATGATATGGTATGTATGTCCTAGCTTAGAAGTAATATATAGGTTCTAGCAGATCCTGTTCCCTGAATTGGAAAAGACCCCATTTCAGGTGATGGGCTGCGGCTACGTCTTCCTGCAGTACGCAGGAAGGTCCTGCCGTCCTTGGTGCGGGCGAGACAGGTATACTCGGTGGTGCGAGTGAGACACTGGTGCCCGGTACGAGCGAGACAGGTATACTCGTCGGTGCGAGTGAGGCAGCGAAACTCGGTGTAAGTGAGCGCGTGCAGGTATGCGCGCGCAAACACTTCCAGTTGCTGGTTCTGCAGGCAAGTTTGGCTGGTTGCATGCGTCCAGGGGTTGATGCTGGCGGGTGCGAGGAGGTTGATGGGTGGCAGGCGGTACGCAAGACGTCACAAAATGCTACACTTCCTTTCAAGGAAATTACGTTCCCAGATATCTCTGTATCGAAGCTATAGAGTTCTAATTCTCGTTAAGACGCGATATCGCACCTCATCTCTATGTCTCATGATAAGATATAATATTCATTGCTAGGTGTTATGTATTCCTCGTCTACGTTACAAGTGAATGTAAATGCGACACTCGTATGCTAGGAAATTGCGATTGAAGGTGTCTACGTATCGTAGCAATAGAGTGCTAATGCTACTTAAAACGCGACATCGCATCTCATTTCTATGTTTCATGATAAGATAAAATCTTCATCGTGCAGTGTTATGTATACCTCGTAATCACTTCAGAAGAATGTAAATGCGACACGTCCTTGCTAGGAAGTAGCGTTTGCAGACGTCTACGTATCCAAGCAATAGAGTTAAAATGCTTCTTAAATCGCAATATCGAATCTCATTTCTATGTTTCATGAAAAGATATAATATTCATTGTGCAGTGTTATGTATACCACGTATTCACTACAAAAGAATCTAAATGCGACACTTCCTTGCTAGGAAATAGAGTTTGCAGATGTCTACTTATCGAAGCAAAGAGTTCAAATGCTTCTTAAATCGCGATATCGCATCTCATTTCTATGTCACACGATAAGATATAATATTCATTGTGCAGTGTTATGTATATCTCGTCTATACTTCAAATGGATATAAATGCTACAATTTCTTGCTAGGAAATAGCGTTTGCAAGTGTCTACGTATCGAAGTAATAGACATCAAATGCTTCATAAATCGCCATATCGCATCTCATTTCTATGTTTCATGATAAGATATAATATTCATTGCGAAGTGTCATGTATACCTTGTATTCCTTTCAAAAGAATGTAAATGCGACACTTCCTTGCTAGGAAGTACCGCTTGCAGATGTCTACGTATCGAAGAAATAGTGTTCCAATGCTTCTTAAATCGCCATATTACATCACATTTCTATGTTTCATGATAAGATATAATATTCATTTTGGAGTGTTATGTATACCTCGTATTCACTTCAAAAGAATGTAAATGCGACACTTCCTTGCTAGTAAATGGCGTTTGCAGATGTCTACGTGTCGAAGCAGTAGAGCTCTAGTGCTTCTTAAACCGCCATATCGCATCTCATTTCAATGTTTCATGATAAGATATAATATTCAATGTGCAGTGTTATGTATATCTCGTCTATACTTCAAATGGATGTAAATGCGACACTTCCTTGCTAGGAAATAGCGTTTTCAGATATCTACGTATAGTGGCATTAGATTTCTAATGCTTCTCAAAACACGATATAGTTTCTCATTTCTATGTTTCATGATAGTATATAATATTCATTGCGTAGTGTAATGTATACCTCGCATACACTTCAAATGAATGTAAATGCGACAACTTCCTTGCTAGGAAATAGCGTTTGCAGATGTCTACGTACCGAAGCAATAGTGTTCTAATGCTTCTCAAAACGCGATATCGCATCTCATTTCTATGCTTCATGATAAGATATAATATTCATCGCGAAGTGTCATGTTTACCTCGTATGCACTTCAAAAGAATGTGAATAAGACACTTCCTTGCTAGGAAATAGCCTTTACAGATATCTACGTATCGTAGCAATAGAGTCCTAATGCTACTCCAATCGCGATGTCGCTTCTCATTTCTGTGTTTCATAATGACATATAATATTCATTGTGCAGTGTTATGTATACCTCGTACTCACTTCAAAAGAATGTAAATGCGACACTTCCTTGCTAGGAAATAGCGTTTGCAGATGTCTACGTATCGAAGCAATAGAGTTCTAAAACCTTCTAATTCGCGATATCGCATCTCATTTCTATGTTTCATGATAAGATATAATATTCATTGTGGAGTCTTATGTATACCTCGTATTCGTTTCAAAAGATTGTAAGTGCGACACGTCCTTGCTACTAAGTAGCGTTTGCAGATGCCTACGTATCGAAGCAATAGTGTTCTAATGATTCTTAAATCGCGATATCGCATCTCATTTCTATGTTTCATGACAATATATAATATTCATTGCGATGGGTCATGTATACCTCGCATACACTTAAAATGTATGTAAATGCGACACTTCCTTGCTAGGAAATAGCGTTTCCAGATGTCTACGTATCGAAGCAATAGATTTCTAATGCTTCATAAATCGCGATATCGCATCTCATCTCTATGTTTCATGATAAGATGTAATATTCATTGTGCAGTGTTATGTATATCTCGTCTATACTTCAAATGGATGTAAATGCTACAATTTCTTGCTAGTAGTCTACGTATCGTGGCATTAGAGTTCTAATGCTTCTTAAATCGCCATATCGGATCTCATTTCTATGCTTCATGATAATATATAATATTCATTGTGCAGTGCTATGTACATCTCGTCTATACTTCAAATGGATGTAAATGCGACACTTCCTTGCTAGGAAATAGCGTTTGCAGATGTCTACGTATCGTGGCATTAGAGTTCTAATGCTTCTCAAAACACGATATCGCTACTCATTACTATGCTTCATGGTAATATATAATATTCATTGTGGAGTGTTATGTATACCTCGTATTCGTTTCAAAAGAATGTAAATGCGACACTTTCTTGCTAGGAAGTAGCGTTTGCAGATGTCTACGTATCGAAGAAATAGTGTCCAATGCTTCTTAAATCGCCATAATACATCACATTTCTATGTTTCATGATAAGATATAATATTCATTGTGGAGTGTTATGTATACCTCGTATTCACTTCAAAAGAATGTAAATGCGACACTTCCTTGCTAGTAAATGGCGTTCGCAGATGTCTACGTATCGAAGCAGTAGAGTTCTAGTGCTTCTTAAATCGCCATATCGCATTTCATTCAATGTTCCATGATAAGATATAATATTCATTGCGAAGCGTCTCGTATACCTCATATTCCTTTCAAAAGAATGTAAATGCGACACTTCCTTGTTAGGAAGTATCGTTTGCAGATGTCTACGTACCGAAGCAATAGTGTTCTAATGCTTCTCAAAACGCGATATCGCATCTCATTTCTATGCTTCATGATAAGATATAATATTCATCGCGAAGTGTCATGTTTACCTCGTATGCACTTCAAAAGAATGTGAATAAGACACTTCCTTGCTAGGAAATAGCGTTTACAGATATCTACGTATCGTAGCAATAGAGTCCTAATGCTACTCCAATCGCGATGTCGCTTCTCATTTCTGTGTTTCATAATGACATATAATATTCATTGTGCAGTGTTATGTATACCTCGTACTCACTTCAAAAGAATGTAAATGCGACACTTCCTTGTTAGGAAATAGCGTTTGCAGATGTCTACGTATCGAAGCAATAGAGTTCTAAAACCTTCTAATTCGCGATATCGCATCTCATTTCTATGTTTCATGATAAGATATAATATTCATTGTGGATTCTTATGTATACCTCGTATTTGTTTCAAAAGATTGTAAATGCGACACGTCCTTGCTACTAAGTAGCGTTTGCAGATGCCTACGTATTGAAGCAATAGTGTTCTAATGATTCTTAAATCGCGATATCGCATCTCATTTCTATGTTTCATGACAATATATAATATTCATTGCGAAGGGTCATGTATACCTCGCATACACTTAAAATGAATGTAAATGCGACACTTCCTTCCTAGGAAATAGCGTTTGCAGATGTCTACGTATCGAAGCAATAGATTTCTAAAGCTTGCTAATTCGCGATATCGCATCTCATATCTATGTTTCATGATAATATATAATATTCATTGCGAAGTTTCATGTATTCCTCGCATACAATTCAAACGAATGTGAATGCGACAGTTCCTTGCTAGGAAATAGTGTTTGCAGATGCCTACGTGTCGAAGCAATAGTGTTCTAATGCTTCTTAAATCGTCATATCGCATCTCAATTCTATGTTTCTTGATAAGATATAATATTCATTGTGAAGTGTCATGTATACCTCGTATTCCTTTCAATAGAATGCAAATGCGACACTCCGCTGTTAGGAAGTAGCGTTTGCAGATATCTACGTATCGAACCAATAGTGTTCTAATGCTTCTTAAATCGCGATATCGCATCTCATTTCTATCTTTCATAACAATATATAATATTCATTGCAATGGGTCATGTATACCTTGCATACACTTAAAATGCATGTAAATGCGACACTTCCTTGTTAGGAAATAGCGTTTGCAGATGTCTACGTATCGTAGCAATAGATTTCTAATGCTTCTTAAATCGCGATATCGCATCTCATCTCAATGTTTCATGATAAGATATAATATTCATTGTGCAGTGTTATGTATATCTCGTCTATACTTCAAATGGATGTAAATGCTACAATTTCTTGCTAGTAGTCTACGTATCGTGGCATTAGAGTTCTAATGCTTCTTAAATCGCCATATCGGATCTCATTTCTATGCTTCATGATAAGATATAATATTCATTGTGCAGTGCTATGTACATCTCGTCTATACTTCAAATGGATGTGAATGCGACACTTCCTTGCTAGGAAATAGCGTTTGCAGATGTCTACGTATCGTGGCATTAGAGTTCTAATGCTTCTCAAAACACGATATCGCTACTCATTCCTATGTTTCATGATAAGATATAATATACATTGCGAAGTGTCACGTATACCTCGTATTCCTTTCAAAAGAATGTAAATGCGACACTGCCTTGCTAGGAAGTAGCGTTTGCAGATGTCTACGTATCGAAGCAATAGTGTTCTAATTCTTCTTAAATCGCGATATCGCATCTCATCTCTATGTTTCATGATAAGATATAATATTCATTGTGCAGTGTTATGTATATCTCGTCTATACTTCAAATGGATGTAAATGCTACAATTTCTTGCTAGGAAATAGCGTTTGCAGATGTCTACGTATCGAAGAAATAGACATCAAATGCTTCATAAATCGCCATATCGCATCTCATTTCTATGTTTCATGATAAGATATAATATTCATTGCGAAGTGTCATGTATACCTTGTATTCCTTTCAAAGGAATGTAAATGCCACACTTCCTTGCTAGGAAGTAGCGTTTGCAGATGTCTACGTATCGAAGAATTAGTGTTCTAATGCTTCTTAAATCGCCATATTACATCACATTTCTATGTTTCATGATAAGATATAGAATTCATTGTGCAGTGTTATGTATATCTCTTATTCACTTCAAAAGAATGTAAATGCTACAATTTCTTGCTAGGAAATAACGTTTGCAGATTTCTACGTATCGAAGCAATAGTGTTCTAATGATTCTTAAATCGCGATATCGCATCTCATTTCTATGTTTCATGATAAGACATAATATTCATTGCGATGTGTCATGTATACCTCGTATTCCTTTCAAAAGAATGTAAATGCGACACGTCCTTGCTAGGAAGTAGCGTTTGCAGATGCCTACGTATTGAAGCAATAGTGTTCTAATGATTCTTAAATCGCGATATCGCATCTCATTTCTATGTTTCATGACAATATATAATATTCATTGCGATGGGTCATGTATACCTCGCATACACTTAAAATGTATGTAAATGCGACACTTCCTTGCTAGGAAATAGCGTTTGCAGATGTCTACGTATCGAAGCAATAGATTTCTAATGCTTCTTAAATCGCGATATCGCATCTCATCTCAATGTTTCATGATAAGATATAATATTCATTGTGCAGTGTTATGTATATCTCGTCTATACTTCAAATGGATGTAAATGCGACACTTCCTTGCTAGGAAATAGCGTTTGCAGATGTCTACGTATCGAAGCAATAGAGTTCTCAAACCTTCTAGTTCGCGATATCGCATGTCATTTCTCTGTTTCATGATAACATATAATATTCATTGTGGAGTGTTATGTATACCTCGTATACACACCAAAGGAATGTAAATGCGACACTTTCTTACTAGGAAGTAGCGACTGCAGGTGTCTACGTGTAGCAGTAGAGTTCTAATGCTTCTTAAAACGAGATATCGCTTCTCATTTCTATGTTTCATGATAAGATATAATATTCATTGCGATGTGTCACGTATACCTCGCACACAGTTCAAATGAATGTAAATGCAACAATTCCTTGCTAGGAAATAGCGTTTGCAGATGACTACGTATCGAAGCAATAGATTTCTAATGCTTGTTAAAACGAGATATCGCATCTCATTTGTATGTTTCATGATGAGATATAATATTCATTGCGAAGTGTCATATATACCTCGTATTCACTTCAAGTGAATGTAAATGCGACACTTCCATTCTAGGAAATAGCGTTTGCAGATGTCTACGTGTCGAAGCTATAGAGTTCTAATGCTTCTTAAAACGTGATGTCGCATCTTACTTCCACGTTTCATGATAAGATATAATATCCATTGCGAAATGTCACGTATACTCCGTATTCACTTCCAAAGAATGTAAATGCGACACTTCCTTGCTAGGAAATAGCGTCTCCAGATATCTACGTATCGTAGCAATAAACTTCTAATGCATCTTAAAACGCGATAACGCATCTCAGTTCTATGTTTCATGATAAGATATAATATCCATTGCGAAGTGTCATGTAAACCCCGCATTCACTTCAAAAGAATGTAAATGCGACACTTCCTTGCTAGGAAATAGCGTCTCTAGTTATCTACGTATCGTAGCAATAGAGCTCTAATGCACCTTAAAACGCGATATCGCATCTCATTTCTATGCTTCATGATAAGATATAATATTCATTGTGCAGTGCTATGTACATCTCGTCTATACTTCAAATGGATGTGAATGCGACACTTCCTTGCTAGGAAATAGCGTTTGCAGATGTCTACGTATCGCAGCAATAGAGTTCCAATGCTTCCTAAAACGCGATATCGCATCTCACTGCTATGTTTCATGATAAGGTATAATATTCATTGCGAAGTGTCATGTATACATCGTATTCACTTCAAAAGAATGTAAATGCGACACTTCCATGCTAGGAAGTAGCGTTTGCAGATGTCTACGTATCGTAGCAATAGGGTTCTAATGCTTCTTAAAATGCGATATCGCATCACTCTTCTATGTTTCATGATAAGATATAATATTCATTGCGAAGTGTCATGTATACCTCGATTTCACTTCACAAGAATGTAAATGCGACACTTCCTTGCTAGGAAATATTGTTTGCAGATGTCTACGTATCACAGCAATAGAGTACTAATGCTTCTTGAAACGAGATGTCGTATTTCATTTCGATGTTTCGTAATAAGATATAATATTCGTTGTGTAATGTTATGTATACCTCGTATTCACTTCAGTGGAATGTAAGTGCGAAACTTCCTTGCTAGGAAATAGAGTTTGCAGATGCCTTCGTATATAGGCAATAGAGTTCTAATGCTTCTCAAAACTCGATACAGCACCTCATTCCTATGTTTCATGATAAGATATAATATTCATTGCCAAGTGTCATGTATACCTCGTATTCAATTCAAAAGAATGTAAGTGCGACCCTTCCATGCTAGGGAATAGCCTTTGCAAATGTCTACGTATCGTAGCAATAGAGTTCTAATGCTTCTTAAAACGCGATATCGCATCTCACTGCTATGTTTCATGAGAAGATGTAATATTCATTATGGAGTGTTATGTATACCTCGTACTCACTTCAAAAGAATGTAAATGCGACCCTCCCATCCTAGGAAATAGCGTTAGCAGATGTCTACGTATCGTAGCAATAGAGTTCTAATGCTTCTTAAAACGAGATGTCGCATCTGATTTCTATGTTTCATGATCAGATATAATATTCATTGCGAAGTGTCATGTATACCTCGTATTCACTTCAAAAGGATGTAAATGCGACACTTCCTTGCTAGGAAATAGCGTTTCCAGATGACTACGTGTCGAAACAATAGAGTTCTAATGATTCTTAAAATGCCATATCGCATCTCATTTCTATGTTTCATGCTAAGATATAATATTCATTGCGAAGTGTCATGTATATCTCGTAATCACTTCAAACGAATGTAAATGCGAAACTTCCATGCTAGGAAATAGCGTTTGCAGATGTCTACGTATCGTAGCAATAGAGTTTTAATGCTACTTAAAACGAGATGTAGCATTTCATTTCTATGTTTCGTGATAAGATATAATATTCATTATGGAGTGTCATGTATACCTGGTATTCACTTCAAAAGAATGTTAATGCGACACTTACATGCTAGGAAATAGCGTTTGCAGATGTCTACGTATCGCAGCAATAGAGCTCTAATGCTTCTCAAAACGCGATATAGCGCCTCATTCCTATGTTTCATGATAAGATATAATATTCATTGCCAAGTGTCATGTATACCTCGTATTCACTTCAAAAGAACGTAAATAAAACACATCCATGCTAGGAAATAGCGTTTGCAGATGTCTACGTATCGTAGCAATAGAGCTCTAATGCTTCTCGAAACGCGATATAGCGCCTCATTCCTATGTTTCATGATAAGATATAATATTCAGTGCGAAGTGTTATGTATACTTCTTATTCACTTCAAAAGGATGTAAGTGCGACACATCCTTGCTAGGAAATAGCGTTTCCAGACGACTACGTATGGAAATAATAGAGTTCTAATACATCTTAAAACGAGATGTCGCATCGCATTTCTATGTTTCATGATAAGATATAATATTCATTGCGAAGTGTCATGTATACCTCGTATTCACTTCATAAGAATGTAAATGCGATACTTGCATGCTAGGAAATAGCGTTTGCAGATGTCTACGTATCGCAGCAATAGAGTTCCAATGCTTCCTAAAACGAGATGTCGCATCTCATTTCTATGTTTCATGATCAGATATAATATTCATTGCGAAGTGTCATGTATACCTCGTATTCACTTCAAAAGAATGTAAATGCGACACTTCCATGCTAGGAAATAGGGTTTGCAGATGTCTACGTATCGTAGCAATAGAGTTCTATTGCTTCTTGAAACGTGATATCGCATCTCACAACTATGTTTCATGATAAGATATAATATTCATTGCGAACTGCCATGTATATCTCGTATTCTCTTCAAACGAATGTAAATGCGACACTTCCATGCTGGGAAATAGCGTTTGCGGATGTCTACGTATCGTAGCAATAGAGTTCTAATGCTTCTTAAAACGCGATATCGCATCTCACTGCTATGTTTCACGAGAAGATATAATTTTCATTGCGAAGTGTCATGTATACCTCGTATTCACTTCAAAAGAATGTAAATGCGACACTTCCATGCTAGGAAATAGCGTTTGCAGATGTCTACGTATCGCAGCAATGGAGATCCAATGCTTCCTAAAACGCGATATCGCATCACTCTTCTATGTTTCATGATAAGGTATAATATTCATTTCGAAGTGTCATGTATACCTCGTATTCACTTCAAATGAATGTAAATGCGACACTTCCATGCTAGGAAATAGCGTTTGCAGATGTCTGCGTATCGTAGCAATAGAGTTCTAATGCTTCTTAAAACGCGATATCGCATCTCACTGATATGCTTCATGATAAGATATAATATTCATTATGGAGTGATATGTATACCTCGTACTCACTTCAAAAGAATGTAAGTGCGACCCTTCCATGCTAGGGAATAGCCTTTGCAAATGTCTACGTATCGTAGCAATAGAGTTCTAATGCTTCTTAAAACGCGATATCGCATCTCACTGCTATGTTTCATGAGAAGATATAATATTCATTATGGAGTGTTATGTATGCCTCGTACTCACTTCAAAAGAATGTAAATGCGACCCTCCCATCCTAGGAAATAGCGTTAGCAGATGTCTTCGTATCGTAGCAATAGATTTCTAATGCTTCTTAAAACGAGATGTCGCATCTCATTTCTATGTTTCATGATCAGATATAATATTCATTGCGAAATGTCATGTATACCTCGTATTCACTTCAAAAGGATGTAAATGCGACACTTCCTTGCTAGGAAATAGCGTTTCCAGATGACTACGTGTCGAAACAATAGAGTTCTAATGATTCTTAAAATGCCATACCGCATCTCACTTCTATGTTTCATGCTAAGATATAATATTCATTGCGAAGTGTCATGTATACCTCGTAATCACTTCAAACGAATGTAAATGCGACACTTCCATGCTAGGAAATAGCGTTTGCAGATGTCTACGTATCGTAGCAATAGAGTTCTAATGCTTCTTAAAACGCGATATCGCATCTCACAGCTGTGTTTCATGAGAAGATATAATATTCATTGCGAAGTGTCATGTATATCTCGTATTCACATCAAAGGAATGTAAATGCGACACTTCCATGCTAGGAAATAGCGTTTGCAGATGTCTACGTATCGCAGCAATAGATTTCCAATGCTTCCTAAAACGCGATATCGCATCACTCTTCTATGTTTCATGATAAGGTATAATATTCATTACGAAGTGTCATGTATACCTCGTATTCACTTCAAAAGAACGTAAATAAGACACATCCATGCTAGGAAATAGCGTTTGTAGATGTCTACGTATCGTAGCAATAGAGCTCTAATGCTTCTCAAAACGCGATATAGCGCCTCATTCCTATGTTTCATGATAAGATATAATATTCAGTGCGAAGTGTTATGTATACTTCTTATTCACTTCAAAAGGACGTAAGTGCGACACATCCTTGCTAGGAAATAGCGCTTCCAGACGACTACGTATGGAAATAATAGAGTTCTAATACATCTTAAAACGAGATGTCGCATCGCATTTCTATGTTTCATGATAAGATATAATATTCATTGCGAAGTGTCATGTATACCTCGTATTCACTTCAAAAGAATGTAAATGCGACACTTCCATGCTAGGAAATAGGGTTTGCAGATGTCTACGTATCGTAGCAATAGAGTTCTAATGCTTCTTGAAACGTGATATCGCATCTCACAACTATGTTTCATGATAAGATATAATATTCATTGCGAACTGCCATGTATATCTCGTATTCTCTTCAAACGAATGTAAATGCGACACTTCCATGCTAGGAAATAGCGTTTGCAGATGTCTACGTATCGCAGCAACAGATTTCCAATGCTTCCTAAAACGCGATATCGCATCACTCTTCTATGTTTCATGATAAGGTATAATATTCATTAGGAAGTGTCATGTATACCTCGTATTCACTTCAAATGAATGTAAATGCGACACTTCCATGCTAGGAAATAGCGTTTGCGGATGTCTACGTATCGTAGCAATAGAGTTCTAATGCTTCTTAAAACGCGATATCGCATCTCACTGCTATGTTTCATGAGAAGATATAATTTTCATTGCGAAGTGTCATGTATACCTCGTATTCACTTCAAAAGAATGTAAATGCGACACTTCCATGCTAGGAAATAGCGTTTGCAGATGTCTACGTATCGCAGCAATGGAGTTCCAATGCTTCCTAAAACGCGATATCGCATCACTCTTCTACGTTTCATGATAAGGTATAATATTCATTTCGAAGTGTCATGTATACCTCGTATTCACTTCAAATGAATGTAAATGCGACACTTCCATGCTAGGAAATAGCGTTTGCAGATGTCTGCGTATCGTAGCAACAGAGTTCTATTGCTTCTTAAAACGAGATGTCGCATCTCATTTCTATGTTTCATGATCAGATATAATATTCATTGCGAAGTGTCATGTATATCTCGTATTCACTTCAAACGAATGTAAATGCGACACTTCCATGCTAGGAAATAGCGTTTGCAGATGTCTACGTATCGTAGCAATAGAGTTCTAATGCTTCTTAAAACGCGATATCGCATCTCACTGCTATGTTTCATGAGAAGACATAATATTCATTGCGAAGTGTCATGTATATCTCGTATTCACATCAAAAGAATGTAAATGCGACACTTCCATGCTAGGAAATAGCGTTTGCAGATGTCTACGTATCGCAGCAATAGAGTTCCAATGCTTCCTAAAACGCGATATCGCATCACTCTTCTATGTTTCATGATAAGGTATAATATTCATTACGAAGTGTTATGTATACCTCGTATTCACTTCAAATGAATGTAAATGCGACACTTCCATGCTAGGAAATAGCGTTTGCAGATGTCTACGTATCGTAGCAATAGAGTTCTAATGCTTCTTAAAACGCGATATCGCATCTCACTGCTATGTTTCATGAGAAGATATAATATTCATTGCGAAGTGTCATGTATATTTCGTATTCACATCAAAAGAATGTAAATGCGACACTTCCATGCTAGGAAATAGCGTTTGCAGATGTCTACGTATCGCAGCAATAGAGTTCCAATGCTTCCTCAAACGCGATATCGCATCTCTCTTCTATGTTTCACGATAAGGTATAATATTCATTGCGAAGTGTCATGTATACCTCGTATTCACTTCAAAAGAATGTAAATGCGACACTTCCATGCTAGGAAATAGCGTTTGCAGATGTCTACGTATCGTAGCAATAGAGTTCTAATGCTTCTCAAAACGCGATATAGCACCTCATTCCTATGTTTCATGATGAGATATAATATTCATTGCGAAGTGTCATGTATACCTCGTATTCACTTCAAAAGAATGTAAATGCGACACTTCCATGCTAGGAAATAGCGTTTGCAGATGTCTACGTATCGCAGCAACAGAGATCCAATGCTTCTTAAAACGCGATATCGCATCTCACTGCTATGTTTCATGAGAAGATATAATATTCATTGCGAAGTGTCATGTATATCTCGTATTCACTTCAAACGAATGTAAATGCGACACTTCCATGCTAGGAAATAGCGTTTGCAGATGTCTGCGTATCGTAGCAATAGAGTTCTAATGCTTCTTAAAACGCGATATCGCATCTCACTGATATGCTTCATGATAAGATATAATATTCATTATGGAGTGATATGTATACCTCGTACTCACTTCAAAAGAATGTAAGTGCGACCCTTCCATGCTAGGGAATAGCCTTTGCAAATGTCTACGTATCGTAGCAATAGAGTTCTAATGCTTCTTAAAACGCGATATCGCATCTCACTGCTATGTTTCATGAGAAGATATAATATTCATTATGGAGTGTTATGTATACCTCGTACTCACTTCAAAAGAATGTAAATGCGACCCTCCCATCCTAGGAAATAGCGTTAGCAGATGTCTTCGTATCGTAGCAATAGAGTTCTAATGCTTCTTAAAACGCGATATCGCATCTCACTGCTATGTTTCATGAGAAGATATAATATTCATTGCGAAGTGTCATGTATATTTCGTATTCACATCAAAAGAATGTAAATGCGACACTTCCATGCTAGGGAATAGCATTTGCAAATGTCTACGTATCGTAGCAATAGAGTTCTAATGCTTCTTAAAACGCGATATCGCATCTCACATCTATGTTTCAAGATAAGATATAATATTCATTGCGAATTGTCATGTATACCTCGTATTCACTTCAAAAGAACGTAAATAAGACACTTCCATGCTAGGAAATAGCGTTTGCAGATGTCTACGTATCGCAGCAATAGAGATCCAATGCTTCCTAAAACGCGATATCGCATCACTCTTCTATGTTTCATGATAAGGTATAATATTCATTACGAAGTGTCATGTATACCTCGTATTCACTTCAAATGAATGTAAATGCGACACTTCCATGCTAGGAAATAGCGTTTGCAGATGTCTACGTATCGCAGCAACAGAGATCCAATGCTTCTTAAAACGCGATATCGCATCTCACTGCTATGTTTCATGAGAAGATATAATATTCATTGCGAAGTGTCATGTATATCTCGTATTCACTTCAAACGAATGTAAATGCGACACTTCCATGCTAGGAAATAGCGTTTGCAGATGTCTACGTATCGCAGCAATAGAGTTCTAATGCTTCTTAAAACGCGATATCGCACCTCACTGCTATGTTTCATGAGAAGACATAATATTCATTGCGAAGTGTCATGTATATCTCGTATTCACATCAAAAGAATGTAAATGCGACACTTCCATGCTAGGAAATAGCGTTTGCAGATGTCTACGTATCGCAGCAATAGAGTTCCAATGCTTCCTAAAACGCGATATCGCATCACTCTTCTATGTTTCATGATAAGGTATAATATTCATTACGAAGTGTTATGTATACCTCGTATTCACTTCAAATGAATGTAAATGCGACACTTCCATGCGAGGAAATAGCGTTTGCAGATGTCTACGTATCGTAGCAATAGAGTTCTAATGCTTCTTAAAACGCGATATCGCATCTCACTGCTATGTTTCATGAGAAGATATAATATTCATTGCGAAGTGTCATGTATATTTCGTATTCACATCAAAAGAATGTAAATGCGACACTTCCATGCTAGGGAATAGCATTTGCAAATGTCTACGTATCGTAGCAATAGAGTTCTAATGCTTCTTAAAACGCGATATCGCATCTCACATCTATGTTTCAAGATAAGATATAATATTCATTGCGAATTGTCATGTATACCTCGTATTCACTTCAAAAGAACGTAAATAAGACACTTCCATGCTAGGAAATAGCGTTTGCAGATGTCTACGTATCGCAGCAATAGAGATCCAATGCTTCCTAAAACGCGATATCGCATCACTCTTCTATGTTTCATGATAAGGTATAATATTCATTACGAAGTGTCATGTATACCTCGTATTCACTTCAAATGAATGTAAATGCGACACTTCCATGCTAGGAAATAGCGTTTGCAGATGTCTACGTATCGTAGCAATAGAGTTCTAATGCTTCTTAAAACGCGATATCGCATCTCACTGCTATGTTTCATGATAAGATATAATATTCATTGCGAAGTGTCGTGTATATCTCGTATTCACTTCAAACGAATGTAAATGCGACACTTCCATGCTAGGAAATAGCGTTTGCAGATGTCTACGTATCGCAGCAATAGAGTTCCAATGCTTCCTCAAACGCGATATCGCATCTCTCTTCTATGTTTCACGATAAGGTATAATATTCATTGCGAAGTGTCATGTATACCTCGTATTCACTTCAAAAGAATGTAAATGCGACACTTCCATGCTAGGAAATAGCGTTTGCAGATGTCTACGTATCGTAGCAATAGAGTTCTAATGCTTCTTAAAACGCGATATCGCATCTCACTGCTATGTTTCATGATAAGATATAATATTCATTGCGAAGTGTCATGTATACCTCGTATTCACTTCAAAAGAATGTAAATGCGACACTTCCATGCTAGGAAGTAGCGTTTGCAGATGTCTACGTATCGTAGCAATAGGGTTCTAATGCTTCTTAAAATGCGATATCGCATCACACTTCTATGTTTCATGATAAGATATAATATTCATTATGGAGTGATATGTATACCTCGTACTCACATCAAAAGAATGTAAATGCGACCCTTCCATGCTAGGGAATAGCATTTGCAAATGTCTACGTATCGTAGCAATAGAGTTCTAATGCTTCTTAAAACGCGATATCGCATCTCACATCTATGTTTCAAGATAAGATATAATATTCATTGCGAATTGTCATGTATACCTCGTATTCACTTCAAAAGAACGTAAATAAGACACATCCATGCTAGGAAATAGCGTTTGCAGATGTCTACGTATCGCAGCAATAGAGATCCAATGCTTCCTAAAACGCGATATCGCATCACTCTTCTATGTTTCATGATAAGGTATAATATTCATTACGAAGTGTCATGTATACCTCGTATTCACTTCAAATGAATGTAAATGCGACACTTCCATGCTAGGAAATAGCGTTTGCAGATGTCTACGTATCGTAGCAATAGAGTTCTAATGCTTCTTAAAACGCGATATCGCATCTCACTGCTATGTTTCATGATAAGATATAATATTCATTGCGAAGTGTCATGTATATCTCGTATTCACTTCAAACGAATGTAAATGCGACACTTCCATGCTAGGAAATAGCGTTTGCAGATGTCTACGTATCGCAGCAATAGAGTTCCAATGCTTCCTCAAACGCGATATCGCATCTCTCTTCTATGTTTCACGATAAGGTATAATATTCATTGCGAAGTGTCATGTATACCTCGTATTCACTTCAAAAGAATGTAAATGCGACACTTCCATGCTAGGAAATAGCGTTTGCAGATGTCTACGTATCGTAGCAATAGAGTTCTAATGCTTCTCAAAACGCGATATAGCACCTCATTCCTATGTTTCATGATGAGATATAATATTCATTGCGAAGTGTCATGTATACCTCGTATTCACTTCAAAAGAATGTAAATGCGACACTTCCATGCTAGGAAATAGCGTTTGCAGATGTCTACGTATCGCAGCAACAGAGATCCAATGCTTCCTAAAACGCGATATCGCATCACTCTTCTATGTTTCATGATAAGGTATAATATTCATTTCGAAGTGTCATGTATACCTCGTATTCACTTCAAATGAATGTAGATGCGACACTTCCATGCTAGGAAATAGCGTTTGCAGATGTCTACGTATCGTAGCAATAGAGCTCTAATGCTTCTCAAAACGCGATATAGCACCTCATTCCTATGTTTCATGATAAGATGTAATATTCATTGCGAAGTGTCATGTATACCTCGTATTCACTTCAAAAGAACGTAAATAAGACACTTCCATGCTAGGAAATAGCGTGTGCAGATGTCTACGTATCGTAGCAATAGAGTTCTAATGCTTCTTAGAACGCGATATCGCATCTCACTTCTATGTTTCATGATAAGATATAATATTCATTGCGAAGTGTCATGTATACCTCGTATTCACTTCAAATGAATGTAAATGCCACACTTCCATGCTAGGAAATAGCGTTTGCAGATGTCTACGTATCACAGCAATAGAGTACTAATGCTTCTTAAAACGAGATGTCGTATTTCACTTCTATGTTTCGTAATAAGATATAATATTCATTGTGTAATGTTATGTATACCTCGTATTCGCTTCAGTGGAATGTAAGTGCGAAATTTCCTTGCTAGGAAATAGAGTTTGCAGATGTCTACGTATAATAGCAATAGAGTTCTAATGCTTCTCAAAACGCGATATAGCACCTCTTTCCTATGTTTCATGATAATATATAATATTCATTGCGAAGTGTCATGTATATCTCGTATTCACTTCAAAAGAATGTAAATGCGACACTTCCATGCTAGGAAATAGCGTTTGCAGATGTCTACGTATCGTAGCAATAGAGTTCTAATGCTTCTTAAAACGCGATATCGCATCTCACTTCTATGTTTCATGATAAGATATAATATTCATAGCGAAGTGTCATGTATACCTCATATTCACTTCAAAAGAATGTAAATGCGACACTTCCATGCTAGGAAATAGCGTTTTGCAGATGTCTACGTATCGTAGCAATAGAGTTCTAATGCTTCTTAAAACGCGATATCGCATATCACTGCTACGTTTCATGATAAGATATAATATTCATTATGGAGTGATATGTATACCTCGTACTCACATCAAAAGAATGTAAATGCGGCCCTTCCATGCTAGGGAATAGCCCTTGCAAATGTCTACGTATCGTAGCAATAGAGTTCTAATGCTTCTTAAAACGCGATATCGCATCTCACATCTATGTTTCATGATAAGACATAATATTCATTGCGAAGTGTCATGTATACCACGTATTCACTTCAAAAGAACGTAAATAAGACACTTCCATGCTAGGAAATAGCGCTTGCAGATGTCTACGTATCGTAGCTATAGAGTTCTAATGCTTCTTAGAACGCGATATCCCATTTCACTTGTATGTTTCATGATAAGATATAATATTCATTGCGAAGTGTCATGTATAGCTCGTATTCACTTCAAATGAATGTAAATGCCACACTTCCATGCTAGGAAATAGCGTTTGCAGATGTCTACGTATCACAGCAATAGGTTACTAATGCTTCTTAAAACGAGATGTTGTATTTCATTTCTATGTTCCGTAATAAGATATAATATTCATTGTGTAATGTTATGTATACCTCGTATTCACTTCAAAAGAATGTAAATGCGACACTTCCATGCTAGGAAATAGCGTTTGCAGATGTCTACGTATCGCAGCAATAGAGATCCAATGCTTCCTAAAACGCGATATCGCATCACTCTTCTATGTTTCATGATAAGGTATAATATTCATTTCGAAGTGTCATGTATACCTAGTATTCACTTCAAATGAATGTAAATGCGACACTTCCATGCTAGGAAATAGCCTTTGCAAATGTCTACGTATCGTAGCAATAGAGTTCTAATGATTCATAAAACGCGATATCGCATCTCACTGCTATGTTTCATGATAAGATATAATATTCATTGCGAAGTGTCATGTATACCTCGTATTCACTTCAAAAGAATGTAAATGCGACACTTCCATGCTAGGAAGTAGCGTTTGCCGATGTCTACGTATCGTAGCAATAGAGTTCTAATGCTTCTTAAAACGCGATATCGCATCTCACTGCTATGTTTCATGAGAAGATATAATATTCATTGCGAAGTGTCATGTATACCTCGTATTCACTTCAAAAGAATGTAAATGCGACACTTCCATGCTAGGAAATAGCGTTTGCAGATGTCTACGTATCGCAGCAATAGAGATCCAATGCTTCCTAAAACGCGATATCGCATCACTCTTCTATGTTTCATGATAAGGTATAAAATTCATTTCGAAGTGTCATGTATACCTCGTATTCACTTCAAATGAATGTAAATGCGACACTTCCATGCTAGGAAATAGCCTTTGCAAATGTCTACGTATCGTAGCAATAGAGTTCTAATGCTTCTTAAAACGCGATATCGCATCTCACTGCTATGTTTCATGAGAAGATATAATATTCATTATGGAGTGTTATGTATACCTCGTACTCACTTCAAAAGAATGTAAATGCGACCCTCCCATCCTAGGAAATAGCGTTTGCAGATGTCTACGTATCGTAGCAATAGAGTTCTAATGCTTCCTAAAACGAGATATCGCATCTCATTTCTATGTCTCATGATCAGATATAATATTCACTGCGAAGTGTCATGTATACCTCGTATTCACTTCAAAAGGATGTAAATGCGACACTTCCTTGCTAGGAAATAGCGTTTCCAGATGACTACGCGTCGAAACAATAGATTTCTAATGATTCTTAAAATGCCATATCGCATCTCACTTCTATGCTTCATGATAAGATATAATAATCATTGCGAAGTGTCATGTATATCTCGTATTCACTTCAAACGAATGTAAATGCGACACTTCCATGCTGGGAAATAGCGTTTGCAGATGTCTACGTATCGTAGCAATAGAGTTCTAATGCTTCTTAAAACGCGATATCGCATCTCACTGCTATGTTTCATGATAAGATATAATATTCATTGCGAAGTGTCATGTATACCTCGTCTTCACTTCAAAAGAATGTAAATGCGACACTTCCATGCTAGGAAGTAGCGTTTGCAGATGTCTACGTATCGTAGCAATAGAGTTCTAATGCTTCTTAAAACGCGATATCGCATCTCACTGCTATGTTTCATGATAAGATATAATATTCATTGCGAAGTGTCATGTATACCTCGTCTTCACTTCAAAAGAATGTAAATGCGACACTTCCATGCTAGGAAATAGCGTTTGCAGATGTCTACCTATCGTAGCAATAGAGTTCTAATGCTTCTTAAAACGAGATGCCTCATTCCATTTCTATGTTCCGTGATAAGATATAATATTCATTGTGGAGTGTCATGTATACCTCGTATTCACTTCAAATGAATGTAAATGCGACCCTTCCATCCTAGGAAATAGCGTTTGCAGATGTCTACGTATCGTAGCAATAGAGTTCTAATGCTTCTTAGAACGCGATATCGCATCTCACTTCTATGTTTCATGATAAGATATAATATTCATTATGGAATGTTATGTATACCTCGTACTCACTTCAAAAGAATGTAAATGCGACCCTTCCATGCTAGGAAATAGCGTTTGCAGATGTCTACGTATCGCAGCAATAGAGTTTTAATGCTTCCTAAAACGCGATATCGCACCTCTCTTCTATGTTTCATGATAAGGTATAATATTCATTGCGAAGTGTCATGCATATCTCGTATTCACTTCAAAAGAATGTAAATGCGACACTTCCATGCTAGGAAATAGCGTTTGCAGATGTCTACGTATCGCAGCAATAGAGTTTTAATGCTTCCTAAAACGCGATATCGCACCTCTCTTCTATGTTTCATGATAAGGTATAATATTCATTGCGAAGTGCCATGTATACCTCGTATTCACTTCAAAAGAATGTAAATGCGACACTTCCTTGCTAGGAAATAGCGTTTGCAGATGTCTACGTATCGCAGCAATAGAGATCCAATGCTTCCTAAAACGCGATATCGCATCACTCTTCTATGTTTCATGATAAGGTATAATATTCATTTCGAAGTGTCATGTATACCTCGTATTCACTTCAAATGAATGTAAATGCGACACTTCCATGCTAGGAAATAGCCTTTGCAAATGTCTACGTATCGTAGCAATAGAGTTCTTATGCTTCTTAAAACGCGATATCGCATCTCACTGCTATGTTTCATGAGAAGATATAATATTCATTATGGAGTGTTATGTATACCTCGTACTCACTTCAAAAGAATGTAAATGCGACCCTCCCATCCTAGGAAATAGCGTTTGAGGATGTCTACGTATCGTAGCAATAGAGTTCTAATGCTTCTTAAAACGAGATATCGCATCTCATTTCTATGTTTCATGATCAGATATAATATTCACTGCGAAGTGTCATGTATACCTCGTATTCACTTCAAAAGAATGTAAATGCGACACTTCCATGCTAGGAAATAGCGTTTGCAGATGTCTACGTATCGCAGCAATAGAGATCCAATGCTTCCTAAAACGCGATATCGCATCACTCTCCTATGTTTCATGATAAGGTATAATATTCCTTTCGAAGTGTCATGTATAACTCGTATTCACTTCAAATGAATGTAAATGCGACACTTCCATGCTAGGAAATAGCGTTTGCAGATGTCTGCGTATCGTAGCAACAGAGTTCTAATGCTTCTTAAAACGAGATGTCGCATCTCATTTCTATGTTTCATGATCAGATATAATATTCATTGCGAAGTGTCATGTATATCTCGTATTCACTTCAAACGAATGTAAATGCGACACTTCCATGCTAGGAAATAGCGTTTGCAGATGTCTACGTATCGTAGCAATAGAGTTCTAATGCTTCTTAAAACGCGATATCGCACCTCACTGCTATGTTTCATGAGAAGACATAATATTCATTGCGAAGTGTCATGTATATCTCGTATTCACATCAAAAGAATGTAAATGCGACACTTCGATGCTAGGAAATAGCGTTTGCAGATGTCTACGTATCGCAGCAATAGAGTTCCAATGCTTCCTAAAACGCGATATCGCATCACTCTTCTATGTTTCATGATAAGGTATAATATTCATTACGAAGTGTTATGTATACCTCGTATTCACTTCAAATGAATGTAAATGCGACACTTCCATGCTAGGAAATAGCGTTTGCAGATGTCTACGTATCGTAGCAATAGAGTTCTAATGCTTCTTAAAACGCGATATCGCATCTCACTGCTATGTTTCATGAGAAGATATAATATTCATTGCGAAGTGTCATGTATATTTCGTATTCACATCAAATGAATGTAAATGCGACACTTCCATGCTAGGAAATAGCGTTTGCAGATGTCTACGTATCGCAGCAATAGAGTTCCAATACTTCCTAAAACGCAATATCGCATCACTCTTCTATGTTTCATGATAAGGTATAATATTCATTACGAAGTGTCATGTATACCTCGTATTCACTTCAAATAAATGTAAATGCGACACTTCCATGCTAGGAAATAGCGTTTGCAGATGTCTACGTATCGTAGCAATAGAGTTCTAATGCTTCTTAAAACGCGATATCGCACCTCACTGCTATGTTTCATGAGAAGACATAATATTCATTGCGAAGTGTCATGTATATTTCGTATTCACATCAAATGAATGTAAATGCGACACTTCCATGCTAGGAAATAGCGTTTGCAGATGTCTACGTATCGCAGCAATAGAGTTCCAATGCTTCCTAAAACGCGATATCGCATCACTCTTCTATGTTTCATGATAAGGTATAATATTCCTTTCGAAGTGTCATGTATACCTCGTATTCACTTCAAATGAATGGAAATGCGACACTTCCATGCTAGGAAATAGCGTTTGCAGATGTCTACGTGTCGTAGCAATAGAGTTCTAAAGGTTCTTAAAACGCGATATCGCATCTCACTGCCATGTTTCATGAGAAGATATAATATTCATTATGGAGTGTCATGTATACCTCGTACTCACTTCAAAAGAATGTAAATGCGACCCTTCCATCCTAGGAAATAGCGTTTGCAGATGTCTACGTATCGTAGCAATAGAGTTCTAGTGCTTCTAAGAACGCGATATCGCATCTCACTTCTATGCTTCACGATAAGATATAATATTCATTGCGAAGTGTCATGTATACCTCGTATTCACTTCAAAAGAACGTAAATAAGATACTTCCATGCTAGGAAATAGCGTTTGCAGATGTCTGCGTATCGTAGCAACAGAGTTCTAATGCTTCTTAAAACGAGATGTCGCATCTCATTTCTATGTTTCATGATCAGATATAATATTCATTGCGAAGTGTCATGTATACCTCGTATTCACTTCAAAAGGATGTAAATGCGACACTTCCTTGCTAGGAAATAGCGTTTCAGATGACTACGTGTCGAAACAATAGGGTTCTAATGCTTCTCAAAACGCGATATAGCACCTCATTACTATGTTTAATGATAAGATATAATATTCATTGCGAAGTGTCATGTATACCTCGTATTCACTTCAAAAGAATGTAAATGCGACACTTCCATGCTAGGAAATAGCGTTTGCAGATGTCTACGTATCGCAGCAATAGAGATCCAATGCTTCCTAAAACGCGATATCGCATCACTCTTCTATGTTTCATGATAAGGTATAATATTCATTACGAAGTGTTATGTATACCTCGTATTCACTTCAAATGAATGTAAATGCGACACTTCCATGCTAGGAAATAGCGTTTGCAGATGTCTACGTATCGTAGCAATAGAGTTCTAATGCTTCTTAAAACGCGATATCGCATCTCACTGCTATGTTTCATGAGAAGATATAATATTCATTGCGAAGTGTCATGTATATTTCGTATTCACATCAAATGAATGTAAATGCGACACTTCCATGCTAGGAAATAGCGTTTGCAGATGTCTACGTATCGCAGCAATAGAGTTCCAATACTTCCTAAAACGCAATATCGCATCACTCTTCTATGTTTCACGATAAGGTATAATATTCATTACGAAGTGTCATGTATACCTCGTATTCACTTCAAATAAATGTAAATGCGACACTTCCATGCTAGGAAATAGCGTTTGCAGATGTCTGCGTATCGTAGCAATAGAGTTCTAATGCTTCTCAGAACGCGATATAGCACCTCATTCCTATGTTTCATGATGAGATATAATATTCATTGCGAAGTGTCATGTATACCTCGTATTCACTTCAAAAGAATGTAAATGCGACACTTCCATGCTAGGAAATAGCGTTTGCAGATGTCTACGTATCGCAGCAACAGAGATCCAATGCTTCCTAAAACGCGATATCGCATCACTCTTCTATGTTTCATGATAAGGTATAATATTCATTTCGAAGTGTCATGTATACCTCGTATTCACTTCAAATGAATGTAAATGCGACACTTCCATGCTAGGAAATAGCGTTTGCAGATGTCTACGTATCGTAGCAATAGAGCTCTAATGCCTCTCAAAACGCGATATAGCACCTCATTCCTATGTTACATGATAAGATGTAATATTCATTGCGAAGTGTCATGTATACCTCGTATTCACTTCAAAAGAACGTAAATAAGACACTTCCATGCTAGGAAATAGCGTGTGCAGATGTCTACGTATCGTAGCAATAGAGTTCTAATGCTTCTTAGAACGCGATATCGCATCTCACTACTATGTTTCATGATAAGATATAATATTCATTGCGAAGTGTCATGTATACCTCGTATTCACTTCAAATGAATGTAAATGCCACACTTCCATGCTAGGAAATAGCGTTTGCAGATGTCTACGTATCACAGCAATAGAGTACTAATGCTTCTTAAAACGAGATGTCGTATTTCACTTCTATGTTTCGTAATAAGATATAATATTCATTGTGTAATGTTATGTATACCTCGTATTCGCTTCAGTGGAATGTAAGTGCGAAATTTCCTTGCTAGGAAATAGAGTTTGCAGATGTCTACGTATAATAGCAATAGAGTTCTAATGCTTCTCAAAACGCGATATAGCACCTCTTTCCTATGTTTCATGATAATATATAATATTCATTGCGAAGTGTCATGTATATCTCGTATTCACTTCAAAAGAATGTAAATGCGACACTTCCATGCTAGGAAATAGCGTTTGCAGATGTCTACGTATCGTAGCAATAGAGTTCTAATGCTTCTTAAAACGCGATATCGCATCTCACTTCTATGTTTCATGATAAGATATAATATTCATTGCGAAGTGTCATGTATACCTCATATTCACTTCAAAAGAATGTAAATGCGACACTTCCATGCTAGGAAATAGCGTTTTGCAGATGTCTACGTATCGTAGCAATAGAGTTCTAATGCTTCTTAAAACGCGATATCGCATATCACTGCTACGTTTCATGATAAGATATAATATTCATTATGGAGTGATATGTATACCTCGTACTCACATCAAAAGAATGTAAATGCGGCCCTTCCATGCTAGGGAATAGCCCTTGCAAATGTCTACGTATCGTAGCAATAGAGTTCTAATGCTTCTTAAAACGCGATATCGCATCTCACATCTATGTTTCACGATAAGACATAATATTCATTGCGAAGTGTCATGTATACCACGTATTCACTTCAAAAGAACGTAAATAAGACACTTCCATGCTAGGAAATAGCGCTTGCAGATGTCTACGTATCGTAGCTATAGAGTTCTAATGCTTCTTAGAACGCGATATCCCATCTCACTTGTATGTTTCATGATAAGATATAATATTCATTGCGAAGTGTCATGTATACCTCGTATTCACTTCAAATGAATGTAAATGCGACACTTTCATGCTAGGAAATAGCGTTTGCAGATGTCTACGTATCGTAGCAATAGAGTTCTAATGCTTCTTAAAACGCGATATCGCATCTCACTGCTATGTTTCATGATAAGATATAATATTCATTGCGAAGTGTCATGTATACCTCGTATTCACTTCAAAAGAATGTAAATGCGACACTTCCATGCTAGGAAGTAGCGTTTGCAGATGTCTACGTATCGTAGCAATAGGGTTCTAATGCTTCTTAAAATGCGATATCGCATCACACTTCTATGTTTCATGATAAGATATAATATTCATTATGGAGTGATATGTATACCTCGTACTCACATCAAAAGAATGTAAATGCGACCCTTCCATGCTAGGGAATAGCATTTGCAAATGTCTACGTATCGTAGCAATAGAGTTCTAATGCTTCTTAAAACGCGATATCGCATCTCACATCTATGTTTCAAGATAAGATATAATATTCATTGCGAATTGTCATGTATACCTCGTATTCACTTCAAAAGAACGTAAATAAGACACATCCATGCTAGGAAATAGCGTTTGCAGATGTCTACGTATCGTAGCAATAGAGTTCTAATGCTTCTTAAAACGCGATATCGCACCTCACTGCTATGTTTCATGAGAAGACATAATATTCATTGCGAAGTGTCATGTATATCTCGTATTCACATCAAAAGAATGTAAATGCGACACTTCCATGCTAGGAAATAGCGTTTGCAGATGTCTACGTATCGCAGCAATAGAGTTCCAATGCTTCCTAAAACGCGATATCGCATCACTCTTCTATGTTTCATGATAAGGTATAATATTCATTACGAAGTGTTATGTATACCTCGTATTCACTTCAAATGAATGTAAATGCGACACTTCCATGCTAGGAAATAGCGTTTGCAGATGTCTACGTATCGTAGCAATAGAGTTCTAATGCTTCTTAAAACGCGATATCGCATCTCACTGCTATGTTTCATGAGAAGATATAATATTCATTGCGAAGTGTCATGTATATTTCGTATTCACATCAAAAGAATGTAAATGCGACACTTCCATGCTAGGGAATAACATTTGCAAATGTCTACGTATCGTAGCAATAGAGTTCTAATGCTTCTTAAAACGCGATATCGCATCTCACATCTATGTTTCAAGATAAGATATAATATTCATTGCGAATTGTCATGTATACCTCGTATTCACTTCAAAAGAACGTAAATAAGACACTTCCATGCTAGGAAATAGCGTTTGCAGATGTCTACGTATCGCAGCAATAGAGATCCAATGCTTCCTAAAACGCGATATCGCATCACTCTTCTATGTTTCATGATAAGGTATAATATTCATTACGAAGTGTCATGTATACCTCGTATTCACTTCAAATGAATGTAAATGCGACACTTCCATGCTAGGAAATAGCGTTTGCAGATGTCTACGTATCGTAGCAATAGAGTTCTAATGCTTCTTAAAACGCGATATCGCATCTCACTGCTATGTTTCATGATAAGATATAATATTCATTGCGAAGTGTCGTGTATATCTCGTATTCACTTCAAACGAATGTAAATGCGACACTTCCATGCTAGGAAATAGCGTTTGCAGATGTCTACGTATCGCAGCAATAGAGTTCCAATGCTTCCTCAAACGCGATATCGCATCTCTCTTCTATGTTTCACGATAAGGTATAATATTCATTGCGAAGTGTCATGTATACCTCGTATTCACTTCAAAAGAATGTAAATGCGACACTTCCATGCTAGGAAATAGCGTTTGCAGATGTCTACGTATCGTAGCAATAGAGTTCTAATGCTTCTCAAAACGCGATATAGCACCTCATTCCTATGTTTCATGATGAGATATAATATTCATTGCGAAGTGTCATGTATACCTCGTATTCACTTCAAAAGAATGTAAATGCGACACTTCCATGCTAGGAAATAGCGTTTGCAGATGTCTACGTATCGCAGCAACAGAGATCCAATGCTTCTTAAAACGCGATATCGCATCTCACTGCTATGTTTCATGAGAAGATATAATATTCATTGCGAAGTGTCATGTATATTTCGTATTCACATCAAAAGAATGTAAATGCGACACTTCCATGCTAGGAAATAGCGTTTGCAGATGTCTACGTATCGCAGCAATAGAGTTCCAATACTTCCTAAAACGCAATATCGCATCACTCTTCTATGTTTCACGATAAGGTATAATATTCATTACGAAGTGTCATGTATACCTCGTATTCACTTCAAATAAATGTAAATGCGACACTTCCATGCTAGGAAATAGCGTTTGCAGATGTCTACGTATCGTAGCAATAGAGTTCTAATGCTTCTCAGAACGCGATATAGCACCTCATTCCTATGTTTCATGATGAGATATAATATTCATTGCGAAGTGTCATGTATACCTCGTATTCACTTCAAAAGAATGTAAATGCGACACTTCCATGCTAGGAAATAGCGTTTGCAGATGTCTACGTATCGCAGCAACAGAGATCCAATGCTTCCTAAAACGCGATATCGCATCACTCTTCTATGTTTCATGATAAGGTATAATATTCATTTCGAAGTGTCATGTATACCTCGTATTCACTTCAAATGAATGTAAATGCGACACTTCCATGCTAGGAAATAGCGTTTGCAGATGTCTACGTATCGTAGCAATAGAGCTCTAATGCCTCTCAAAACGCGATATAGCACCTCATTCCTATGTTTCATGATAAGATGTAATATTCATTGCGAAGTGTCATGTATACCTCGTATTCACTTCAAAAGAACGTAAATAAGACACTTCCATGCTAGGAAATAGCGTGTGCAGATGTCTACGTATCGTAGCAATAGAGTTCTAATGCTTCTTAGAACGCGATATCGCATCTCACTACTATGTTTCATGATAAGATATAATATTCATTGCGAAGTGTCATGTATACCTCGTATTCACTTCAAATGAATGTAAATGCCACACTTCCATGCTAGGAAATAGCGTTTGCAGATGTCTACGTATCACAGCAATAGAGTACTAATGCTTCTTAAAACGAGATGTCGTATTTCACTTCTATGTTTCGTAATAAGATATAATATTCATTGTGTAATGTTATGTATACCTCGTATTCGCTTCAGTGGAATGTAAGTGCGAAATTTCCTTGCTAGGAAATAGAGTTTGCAGATGTCTACGTATAATAGCAATAGAGTTCTAATGCTTCTCAAAACGCGATATAGCACCTCTTTCCTATGTTTCATGATAATATATAATATTCATTGCGAAGTGTCATGTATATCTCGTATTCACTTCAAAAGAATGTAAATGCGACACTTCCATGCTAGGAAATAGCGTTTGCAGATGTCTACGTATCGTAGCAATAGAGTTCTAATGCTTCTTAAAACGCGATATCGCATCTCACTTCTATGTTTCATGATAAGATATAATATTCATTGCGAAGTGTCATGTATACCTCATATTCACTTCAAAAGAATGTAAATGCGACACTTCCATGCTAGGAAATAGCGTTTTGCAGATGTCTACGTATCGTAGCAATAGAGTTCTAATGCTTCTTAAAACGCGATATCGCATATCACTGCTACGTTTCATGATAAGATATAATATTCATTATGGAGTGATATGTATACCTCGTACTCACATCAAAAGAATGTAAATGCGGCCCTTCCATGCTAGGGAATAGCCCTTGCAAATGTCTACGTATCGTAGCAATAGAGTTCTAATGCTTCTTAAAACGCGATATCGCATCTCACATCTATGTTTCACGATAAGACATAATATTCATTGCGAAGTGTCATGTATACCACGTATTCACTTCAAAAGAACGTAAATAAGACACTTCCATGCTAGGAAATAGCGCTTGCAGATGTCTACGTATCGTAGCTATAGAGTTCTAATGCTTCTTAGAACGCGATATCCCATCTCACTTGTATGTTTCATGATAAGATATAATATTCATTGCGAAGTGTCATGTATACCTCGTATTCACTTCAAATGAATGTAAATGCGACACTTTCATGCTAGGAAATAGCGTTTGCAGATGTCTACGTATCGTAGCAATAGAGTTCTAATGCTTCTTAAAACGCGATATCGCATCTCACTGCTATGTTTCATGATAAGATATAATATTCATTGCGAAGTGTCATGTATACCTCGTATTCACTTCAAAAGAATGTAAATGCGACACTTCCATGCTAGGAAGTAGCGTTTGCAGATGTCTACGTATCGTAGCAATAGGGTTCTAATGCTTCTTAAAATGCGATATCGCATCACACTTCTATGTTTCATGATAAGATATAATATTCATTATGGAGTGATATGTATACCTCGTACTCACATCAAAAGAATGTAAATGCGACCCTTCCATGCTAGGGAATAGCATTTGCAAATGTCTACGTATCGTAGCAATAGAGTTCTAATGCTTCTTAAAACGCGATATCGCATCTCACATCTATGTTTCAAGATAAGATATAATATTCATTGCGAATTGTCATGTATACCTCGTATTCACTTCAAAAGAACGTAAATAAGACACATCCATGCTAGGAAATAGCGTTTGCAGATGTCTACGTATCGTAGCAATAGAGTTCTAATGCTTCTTAAAACGCGATATCGCACCTCACTGCTATGTTTCATGAGAAGACATAATATTCATTGCGAAGTGTCATGTATATCTCGTATTCACATCAAAAGAATGTAAATGCGACACTTCCATGCTAGGAAATAGCGTTTGCAGATGTCTACGTATCGCAGCAATAGAGTTCCAATGCTTCCTAAAACGCGATATCGCATCACTCTTCTATGTTTCATGATAAGGTATAATATTCATTACGAAGTGTTATGTATACCTCGTATTCACTTCAAATGAATGTAAATGCGACACTTCCATGCTAGGAAATAGCGTTTGCAGATGTCTACGTATCGTAGCAATAGAGTTCTAATGCTTCTTAAAACGCGATATCGCATCTCACTGCTATGTTTCATGAGAAGATATAATATTCATTGCGAAGTGTCATGTATATTTCGTATTCACATCAAAAGAATGTAAATGCGACACTTCCATGCTAGGGAATAACATTTGCAAATGTCTACGTATCGTAGCAATAGAGTTCTAATGCTTCTTAAAACGCGATATCGCATCTCACATCTATGTTTCAAGATAAGATATAATATTCATTGCGAATTGTCATGTATACCTCGTATTCACTTCAAAAGAACGTAAATAAGACACTTCCATGCTAGGAAATAGCGTTTGCAGATGTCTACGTATCGCAGCAATAGAGATCCAATGCTTCCTAAAACGCGATATCGCATCACTCTTCTATGTTTCATGATAAGGTATAATATTCATTACGAAGTGTCATGTATACCTCGTATTCACTTCAAATGAATGTAAATGCGACACTTCCATGCTAGGAAATAGCGTTTGCAGATGTCTACGTATCGTAGCAATAGAGTTCTAATGCTTCTTAAAACGCGATATCGCATCTCACTGCTATGTTTCATGATAAGATATAATATTCATTGCGAAGTGTCGTGTATATCTCGTATTCACTTCAAACGAATGTAAATGCGACACTTCCATGCTAGGAAATAGCGTTTGCAGATGTCTACGTATCGCAGCAATAGAGTTCCAATGCTTCCTCAAACGCGATATCGCATCTCTCTTCTATGTTTCATGATAAGGTATAATATTCATTACGAAGTGTCATGTATACCTCGTATTCACTTCAAATGAATGTAAATGCGACACTTCCATGCTAGGAAATAGCGTTTGCAGATGTCTACGTATCGTAGCAATAGAGTTCTAATGCTTCTTAAAACGCGATATCGCATCTCACTGCTATGTTTCATGATAAGATATAATATTCATTGCGAAGTGTCATGTATACCTCGTATTCACTTCAAAAGAATGTAAATGCGACACTTCCATGCTAGGAAATAGCGTTTGCAGATGTCTACGTATCGCAGCAACAGAGATCCAATGCTTCCTAAAACGCGATATCGCATCACTCTTCTATGTTTCATGATAAGGTATAATATTCATTTCGAAGTGTCATGTATACCTCGTATTCACTTCAAATGAATGTAAATGCGACACTTCCATGCTAGGAAATAGCGTTTGCAGATGTCTACGTATCGTAGCAATAGAGCTCTAATGCTTCTCAAAACGCGATATAGCACTTCATTCCTATGTTTCATGATAAGATGTAATATTCATTGCGAAGTGTCATGTATACCTCGTATTCACTTCAAAAGAACGTAAATAAGACACTTCCATGCTAGGAAATAGCGTGTGCAGATGTCTACGTATCGTAGCAATAGAGTTCTAATGCTTCTTAGAACGCGATATCGCATCTCACTTCTATGTTTCATGATAAGATATAATATTCATTGCGAAGTGTCATGTATACCTCGTATTCACTTCAAATGAATGTAAATGTCACACTTCCATGCTAGGAAATAGCGTTTGCAGATGTCTACGTATCACAGCAATAGAGTACTAATGCTTCTTAAAACGAGATGTCGTATTTCACTTCTATGTTTCGTAATAAGATATAATATTCATTGTGTAATGTTATGTATACCTCGTATTCGCTTCAGTGGAATGTAAGTGCGAAATTTCCTTGCTAGGAAATAGAGTTTGCAGATGTCTACGTATAATAGCAATAGAGTTCTAATGCTTCTCAAAACGCGATATAGCACCTCTTTCCTATGTTTCATGATAATATATAATATTCATTGCGAAGTGTCATGTATATCTCGTATTCACTTCAAAAGAATGTAAATGCGACACTTCCATGCTAGGAAATAGCGTTTGCAGATGTCTACGTATCGTAGCAATAGAGTTCTAATGCTTCTTAAAACGCGATATCGCATCTCACTTCTATGTTTCATGATAAGATATAATATTCATTGCGAAGTGTCATGTATACCTCATATTCACTTCAAAAGAATGTAAATGCGACACTTCCATGCTAGGAAATAGCGTTTTGCAGATGTCTACGTATCGTAGCAATAGAGTTCTAATGCTTCTTAAAACGCGATATCGCATATCACTGCTACGTTTCATGATAAGATATAATATTCATTATGGAGTGATATGTATACCTCGTACTCACATCAAAAGAATGTAAATGCGGCCCTTCCATGCTAGGGAATAGCCCTTGCAAATGTCTACGTATCGTAGCAATAGAGTTCTAATGCTTCTTAAAACGCGATATCGCATCTCACATCTATGTTTCATGATAAGACATAATATTCATTGCGAAGTGTCATGTATACCACGTATTCACTTCAAAAGAACGTAAATAAGACACTTCCATGCTAGGAAATAGCGCTTGCAGATGTCTACGTATCGTAGCTATAGAGTTCTAATGCTTCTTAGAACGCGATATCCCATCTCACTTGTATGTTTCATGATAAGATATAATATTCATTGCGAAGTGTCATGTATACCTCGTATTCACTTCAAATGAATGTAAATGCCACACTTCCATGCTAGGAAATAGCGTTTGCAGATGTCTACGTATCACAGCAATAGGTTACTAATGCTTCTTAAAACGAGATGTTGTATTTCATTTCTATGTTCCGTAATAAGATATAATATTCATTGTGTAATGTTATGTATACCTCGTATTCACTTCAAAAGAATGTAAATGCGACACTTCCATGCTAGGAAATAGCGTTTGCAGATGTCTACGTATCGCAGCAATAGAGATCCAATGCTTCCTAAAACGCGATATCGCATCACTCTCCTATGTTTCATGATAAGGTATAATATTCATTTCGAAGTGTCATGTATACCTCGTATTCACTTCAAATGAATGTAAATGCGACACTTCCATGCTAGGAAATAGCCTTTGCAAATGTCTACGTATCGTAGCAATAGAGTTCTAATGATTCATAAAACGCGATATCGCATCTCACTGCTATGTTTCATGATAAGATATAATATTCATTGCGAAGTGTCATGTATACCTCGTATTCACTTCAAAAGAATGTAAATGCGACACTTCCATGCTAGGAAGTAGCGTTTGCAGATGTCTACGTATCGTAGCAATAGAGTTCTAATGCTTCTTAAAACGCGATATCGCATCTCACTGCTATGTTTCATGAGAAGATATAATATTCATTGCGAAGTGTCATGTATACCTCGTATTCACTTCAAAAGAATGTAAATGCGACACTTCCATGCTAGGAAATAGCGTTTGCAGATGTCTACGTATCGCAGCAATAGAGATCCAATGCTTCCTAAAACGCGATATCGCATCACTCTTCTATGTTTCATGATAAGGTATAAAATTCATTTCGAAGTGTCATGTATACCTCGTATTCACTTCAAATGAATGTAAATGCGACACTTCCATGCTAGGAAATAGCCTTTGCAAATGTCTACGTATCGTAGCAATAGAGTTCTAATGCTTCTTAAAACGCGATATCGCATCTCACTGCTATGTTTCATGAGAAGATATAATATTCATTATGGAGTGTTATGTATACCTCGTACTCACTTCAAAAGAATGTAAATGCGACCCTCCCATCCTAGGAAATAGCGTTTGCAGATGTCTACGTATCGTAGCAATAGAGTTCTAATGCTTCCTAAAACGAGATATCGCATCTCATTTCTATGTCTCATGATCAGATATAATATTCACTGCGAAGTGTCATGTATACCTCGTATTCACTTCAAAAGGATGTAAATGCGACACTTCCTTGCTAGGAAATAGCGTTTCCAGATGACTACGCGTCGAAACAATAGATTTCTAATGATTCTTAAAATGCCATATCGCATCTCACTTCTATGCTTCATGATAAGATATAATAATCATTGCGAAGTGTCATGTATATCTCGTATTCACTTCAAACGAATGTAAATGCGACACTTCCATGCTGGGAAATAGCGTTTGCAGATGTCTACGTATCGTAGCAATAGAGTTCTAATGCTTCTTAAAACGCGATATCGCATCTCACTGCTATGTTTCATGATAAGATATAATATTCATTGCGAAGTGTCATGTATACCTCGTCTTCACTTCAAAAGAATGTAAATGCGACACTTCCATGCTAGGAAGTAGCGTTTGCAGATGTCTACGTATCGTAGCAATAGAGTTCTAATGCTTCTTAAAACGCGATATCGCATCTCACTGCTATGTTTCATGATAAGATATAATATTCATTGCGAAGTGTCATGTATACCTCGTACTCACTTCAAAAGAATGTAAATGCGACCCTTCCATGCTAGGAAATAGCGTTTGCAGATGTCTACGTATCGCAGCAATAGAGTTTTAATGCTTCCTAAAACGCGATATCGCACCTCTCTTCTATGTTTCATGATAAGGTATAATATTCATTGCGAAGTGTCATGCATATCTCGTATTCACTTCAAAAGAATGTAAATGCGACACTTCCATGCTAGGAAATAGCGTTTGCAGATGTCTACGTATCGCAGCAATAGAGTTTTAATGCTTCCTAAAACGCGATATCGCACCTCTCTTCTATGTTTCATGATAAGGTATAATATTCATTGCGAAGTGCCATGTATACCTCGTATTCACTTCAAAAGAATGTAAATGCGACACTTCCTTGCTAGGAAATAGCGTTTGCAGATGTCTACGTATCGCAGCAATAGAGATCCAATGCTTCCTAAAACGCGATATCGCATCACTCTTCTATGTTTCATGATAAGGTATAATATTCATTTCGAAGTGTCATGTATACCTCGTATTCACTTCAAATGAATTTAAATGCGACACTTCCATGCTAGGAAATAGCCTTTGCAAATGTCTACGTATCGTAGCAATAGAGTTCTTATGCTTCTTAAAACGCGATATCGCATCTCACTGCTATGTTTCATGAGAAGATATAATATTCATTATGGAGTGTTATGTATACCTCGTACTCACTTCAAAAGAATGTAAATGCGACCCTCCCATCCTAGGAAATAGCGTTTGCAGATGTCTACGTATCGTAGCAATAGAGTTCTAATGCTTCTTAAAACGAGATATCGCATCTCATTTCTATGTTTCATGATCAGATATAATATTCACTGCGAAGTGTCATGTATACCTCGTATTCACTTCAAAAGAATGTAAATGCGACACTTCCATGCTAGGAAATAGCGTTTGCAGATGTCTGCGTATCGTAGCAACAGAGTTCTAATGCTTCTTAAAACGAGATGTCGCATCTCATTTCTATGTTTCATGATCAGATATAATATTCATTGCGAAGTGTCATGTATATCTCGTATTCACTTCAAACGAATGTAAATGCGACACTTCCATGCTAGGAAATAGCGTTTGCAGATGTCTACGTATCGTAGCAATAGAGTTCTAATGCTTCTTAAAACGCGATATCGCACCTCACTGCTATGTTTCATGAGAAGACATAATATTCATTGCGAAGTGTCATGTATATCTCGTATTCACATCAGAAGAATGTAAATGCGACACTTCCATGCTAGGAAATAGCGTTTGCAGATGTCTACGTATCGCAGCAATAGAGTTCCAATGCTTCCTAAAACGCGATATCGCATCACTCTTCTATGTTTCATGATAAGGTATAATATTCATTACGAAGTGTTATGTATACCTCGTATTCACTTCAAATGAATGTAAATGCGACACTTCCATGCTAGGAAATAGCGTTTGCAGATGTCTACGTATCGTAGCAATAGAGTTCTAATGCTTCTTAAAACGCGATATCGCATCTCACTGCTATGTTTCATGAGAAGATATAATATTCATTGCGAAGTGTCATGTATATTTCGTATTCACATCAAATGAATGTAAATGCGACACTTCCATGCTAGGAAATAGCGTTTGTAGATGTCTACGTATCGCAGCAATAGAGTTCCAATACTTCCTAAAACGCAATATCGCATCACTCTTCTATGTTTCATGATAAGGTATAATATTCATTACGAAGTGTCATGTATACCTCGTATTCACTTCAAATAAATGTAAATGCGACACTTCCATGCTAGGAAATAGCGTTTGCAGATGTCTACGTATCGTAGCAATAGAGTTCTAATGGTTCTTAAAACGCGATATCGCATCTCACTGCCATGTTTCATGAGAAGATATAATATTCATTATGGAGTGTCATGTATACCTCGTACTCACTTCAAAAGAATGTAAATGCGACCCTTCCATCCTAGGAAATAGCGTTTGCAGATGTCTACGTATCGTAGCAATAGAGTTCTAGTGCTTCTAAGAACGCGATATCGCATCTCACTTCTATGCTTCACGATAAGATATAATATTCATTGCGAAGTGTCATGTATACCTCGTATTCACTTCAAAAGAACGTAAATAAGATACTTCCATGCTAGGAAATAGCGTTTGCAGATGTCTGCGTATCGTAGCAACAGAGTTCTAATGCTTCTTAAAACGAGATGTCGCATCTCATTTCTATGTTTCATGATCAGATATAATATTCATTGCGAAGTGTCATGTATACCTCGTATTCACTTCAAAAGGATGTAAATGCGACACTTCCTTGCTAGGAAATAGCGTTTCAGATGACTACGTGTCGAAACAATAGGGTTCTAATGCTTCTCAAAACGCGATATAGCACCTCATTACTATGTTTAATGATAAGATATAATATTCATTGCGAAGTGTCATGTATACCTCGTATTCACTTCAAAAGAATGTAAATGCGACACTTCCATGCTAGGAAATAGCGTTTGCAGATGTCTACGTATCGCAGCAATAGAGATCCAATGCTTCCTAAAACGCGATATCGCATCACTCTTCTATGTTTCATGATAAGGTATAATATTCATTACGAAGTGTTATGTATACCTCGTATTCACTTCAAATGAATGTAAATGCGACACTTCCATGCTAGGAAATAGCGTTTGCAGATGTCTACGTATCGTAGCAATAGAGTTCTAATGCTTCTTAAAACGCGATATCGCATCTCACTGCTATGTTTCATGAGAAGATATAATATTCATTGCGAAGTGTCATGTATATTTCGTATTCACATCAAATGAATGTAAATGCGACACTTCCATGCTAGGAAATAGCGTTTGCAGATGTCTACGTATCGCAGCAATAGAGTTCCAATACTTCCTAAAACGCAATATCGCATCACTCTTCTATGTTTCATGATAAGGTATAATATTCATTACGAAGTGTCATGTATACCTCGTATTCACTTCAAATAAATGTAAATGCGACACTTCCATGCTAGGAAATAGCGTTTGCAGATGTCTACGTATCGTAGCAATAGAGTTCTAATGCTTCTTAAAACGCGATATCGCATCTCACTGCTATGTTTCATGATAAGATATAATATTCATTGCGAAGTGTCATGTATACCTCGTATTCACTTCAAAAGAATGTAAATGCGACACTTCCATGCTAGGAAGTAGCGTTTGCAGATGTCTACGTATCGTAGCAATAGGGTTCTAATGCTTCTTAAAATGCGATATCGCATCACACTTCGATGTTTCATGATAAGATATAATATTCATTATGGAGTGATATGTATACCTCGTACTCACATCAAAAGAATGTAAATGCGACCCTTCCATGCTA
Source organism: Xylocopa sonorina (assembly GCF_050948175.1). Classification (NCBI taxonomy): domain Eukaryota; kingdom Metazoa; phylum Arthropoda; class Insecta; order Hymenoptera; family Apidae; genus Xylocopa; species Xylocopa sonorina. The sequence continues at coordinate 154,153 of NW_027490136.1, read as the reverse complement.
GGGAATAGCATTTGCAAATGTCTACGTATCGTAGCAATAGAGTTCTAATGCTTCTTAAAACGCGATATCGCATCTCACATCTATGTTTCAAGGTAAGATATAATATTCATTGCGAATTGTCATGTATACCCCGTATTCACTTCAAAAGAACGTAAATAAGACACTTCCGTGCTAGGAAATAGCGTTTGCAGATGTCTACGTATCGCAGCAATAGAGATCCAATGCTTCCTAAACCGCGATATCGCATCACTCTTCTATGTTTCATGATAAGGTATAATATTCATTACGAAGTGTCATGTATACCTCGTATTCACTTCAAATGAATGTAAATGCGACACTTCCATGCTAGGAAATAGCGTTTGCAGATGTCTACGTATCGTAGCAATAGAGTTCTAATGCTTCTTAAAACGCGATATCGCATCTCACTGATATGTTTCATGATAAGATATAATATTCATTGCGAAGTGTCATGTATATCTCGTATTCACTTCAAACGAATGTAAATTCGACACCTCCATACTAGGAAATAGCGTTTGCAGGTGTCTACGTATCGCAGCAATAGAGTTCCAATGCTTCCTAAAACGCGATATCGCATCTCACTTCTATGTTTCACGATAAGGTATAATATTCATTGCGAAGTGTCATGTATACCTCGTATTCACTTCAAAAGAATGTAAATGCGACACTTCCATGCTAGGAAATAGCGTTTGCAGATGTCTACGTATCGTAGCAATAGAGTTCTAATGCTTCTCAAAACGCGATATAGCACCTCATTCCTATGTTTCATGATAAGATATAATATTCATTGCGAAGTGTCATGTATACCTCGTATTCACTTCAAAAGAATGTAAATGCGACACTTCCATGCTAGGAAATAGCGTTTGCAGATGTCTACGTATCGCAGCAACAGAGATCCAATTCTTCCTAAAACGCGATATCGCATCACTCTTCTATGTTTCATGATAAGTTATAATATTCATTTCGAAGTGTCATGTATACCTCGTATTCACTTCAAATGAATGTAAATGCGACACTTCCATGCTAGGAAATAGCGTTTGCAGATGTCTACGTATCGTAGCAATAGAGCTCTAATGCTTCTTAGAACGCGATATCGCATCTCACTTCTATGTTTCATGATAAGATATAATATTCATTGCGAAGTGTCATGTATACCTCGTACTCACATAAAAGGAATGTAAATGCGGCCCTTCCATGCTAGGGAATAGCCCTTGCAAATGTCTACGCATCGTAGCAATAGAGTTCTAATGCTTCTTAAAACGCGATATCGCATCTCACATCTATGTTTCATGATAAGACATAATATTCATTGCGAAGTGTCATGTATACCACGTATTCACTTCAAAAGAATGTAAATGCGACACTTCCATGCTAGGAAATAGCGTTTGCAGATGTCTACGTATCGCAGCAATAGAGATCCAATGCTTCCTAAAACGCGATATCGCATCACTCTTCTATGTTTCATGATAAGGTATAATATTCATTTCGAAGTGTCATGTATACCTCGTATTCACTTCAAATGAATGTAAATGCGACACTTCCATGCTAGGAAATAGCCTTTGCAAATGTCTACGTATCGTAGCAATAGAGTTCTAATGCTTCTTAAAACGCGATATCGCATCTCACTGCTATGTTTCATGAGAAGATATAATATTCATTATGGAGTGTTATGTATACCTCGTACTCACATCAAAAGAATGTAAATGCGACCCTCCCATCCTAGGAAATAGCGTTTGCAGATGTCTACGTATCGTAGCAATAGAGTTCTAATGCTTCCTAAAACGAGATATCGCATCTCATTTCTATGTTTCATGATCAAATATAATATTCACTGCGAAGTGACATGTATACCTCGTATTCACTTCAAAAGGATGTAAATGCGACACTTCCTTGCTAGGAAATAGCGTTTCCAGATGACTACGCGTCGTAACAATAGATTTCTAATGATTCTTAAAATGCCATATCGCATCTCACTTCTATGCTTCATGATAAGATATAATAATCATTGCGAAGTGTCATGTATATCACGTATTCACTTCAAACGAATGTAAATGCGACACTTCCATGCTGGGAAATAGCGTTTGCAGATGTCTACGTATCGTAGCAATAGAGTTCTAATGCTTCTTAAAACGCGATATCGCATCTCACTGCTATGTTTCATGATAAGATATAATATTCATTGCGAAGTGTCATGTATACCTCGTCTTCACTTCAAAAGAATGTAAATGCGACACTTCCATGCTAGGAAGTAGCGTTTGCAGATGTCTACGTATCGTAGCAATAGAGTTCTAATGCTTCTTAAAACGCGATATCGCATCTCACTGCTATGTTTCATGATAAGATATAATATTCATTGCGAAGTGTCATGTATACCTCGTCTTCACTTCAAAAGAATGTAAATGCGACACTTCCATGCCAGGAAATAGCGTTTGCAGATGTCTACCTATCGTAGCAATAGAGTTCTAATGCTTCTTAAAACGAGATGCCTCATTCCATTTCTATGTTCCGTGATAAGATATAATATTCATTGTGGAGTGTCATGTATACCTCGTATTCACTTCAAATGAATGTAAATGCGACCCTTCCATCCTAGGAAATAGCGTTTGCAGATGTCTACGTATCGTAGCAATAGAGTTCTAATGCTTCTTAGAACGCGATATCGCTTCTCACTTCTATGTTTCATGATAAGATATAATATTCATTATGGAATGTTATGTATACCTCGTACTCACTTCAAAAGAATGTAAATGCGACCCTTCCATGCTAGGAAATAGCGTTTGCAGATGTCTACGTATCGCAGCAATAGAGTTTTAATGCTTCCTAAAACGCGATATCGCACCTCTCTTCTATGTTTCATGATAAGGTATAATATTCATTGCGAAGTGTCATGCATATCTCGTATTCACTTCAAAAGAATGTAAATGCGACACTTCCATGCTAGGAAATAGCGTTTGCAGATGTCTACGTATCGCAGCAATAGAGTTTTAATGCTTCCTAAAACGCGATATCGCACCTCTCTTCTATGTTTCATGATAAGGTATAATATTCATTGCGAAGTGCCATGTATACCTCGTATTCACTTCAAAAGAATGTAAATGCGACACTTCCTTGCTAGGAAATAGCGTTTGCAGATGTCTACGTATCGCAGCAATAGAGATCCAATGCTTCCTAAAACGCGATATCGCATCACTCTTCTATGTTTCATGATAAGGTATAATATTCATTTCGAAGTGTCATGTATACCTCGTATTCACTTCAAATGAATGTAAATGCGACACTTCCATGCTAGGAAATAGCCTTTGCAAATGTCTACGTATCGTAGCAATAGAGTTCTTATGCTTCTTAAAACGCGATATCGCATCTCACTGCTATGTTTCATGAGAAGATATAATATTCATTATGGAGTGTTATGTATACCTCGTACTCACTTCACCAGAATGTAAATGCGACCCTCCCATCCTAGGAAATAGCGTTTGCAGATGTCTACGTATCGTAGCAATAGAGTTCTAATGCTTCTTAAAACGAGATATCGCATCTCATTTCTATGTTTCATGATCAGATATAATATTCACTGCGAAGTGTCATGTATAACTCGTATTCACTTCAAAAGGATGTAAATGCGACACTTCCTTGCTAGGAAATAGCGTTTCCAGATGACTACGCGTCGAAACAATAGATTTCTAATGATTCTTAAAATGCCATATCGCATCTCACTTCTATGCTTCATGATAAGATATAATAATCATTGCGAAGTGTCATGTATATCTCGTATTCACTTCAAACGAATGTAAATGCGACACTTCCTTGCTAGGAAATAGCGTTTCCAGATGACTACGTGTCGAAACAATAGAGTTCTAATGATTCTTAAAATGCCATATCGCATCTCACTTCTATGTTTCATGATAAGATATAATATTCATTGCGAAGTGTCATGTATATCTCGTATTCACTTCAAACGAATGTAAATGCGACACTTCCATGCTAGGAAATAGCGTTTGCAGATGTCTGCGTATCGTAGCAATAGAGTTCTAATGCTTCTTAAAACGCGATATCGCATCTCACTGCTATGTTTCATGATAGGATATAATATTCATTATGGAGTGATATGTATACCTCGTACTCACTTCAAAAGAATGTAAGTGCGACCCTTCCATGCTAGGGAATAGCCTTTGCAAATGTCTACGTATCGTAGCAATAGAGTTCTAATGCTTCTTAAAACGCGATATCGCATCTCACTGCTATGTTTCATGAGAAGATATAATATTCATTATGGAGTGTTATGTATACCTCGTACTCACTTCAAAAGAATGTAAATGCGACCCTCCCATCCTAGGAAATAGCGTTTGCAGATGTCTACGTATCGTAGCAATAGAGTTCTGGTGCTTCTAAGAACGCGATATCGCATATCACTTCTATGTTTCACGATAAGATATAATATTCATTGCGAAGTGTCATGTATACCTCGTATTCACTTCAAAAGAACGTAAATAAGATACTTCCATGCTAGGAAATAGCGTTTGCAGATGTCTGCGTATCGTAGCAACAGAGTTCTAATGCTTCTTAAAACGAGATGTCGCATCTCATTTCTATGTTTCATGATCAGATATAATATTCATTGCGAAGTGTCATGTATACCTCGTATTCATTTCAAAAGGATGTAAATGCGACACTTCCTTGCTAGGAAATAGCGTTTCAGATGACTACGTGTCGAAACAATAGGGTTCTAATGCTTCTCAAAACGCGATATAGCACCTCATTACTATGTTTCATGATAAGATATAATATTCATTGCGAAGTGTCATGTATACCTCGTATTCACTTCAAAGGAATGTAAATGCGACACTTCCATGCTAGGAAATAGCGTTTGCAGATGTCTACGTATCGCAGCAATAGAGATCCAATGCTTCCTAAAACGCGATATCGCATCACTCTTCTATGTTTCATGATAAGGTATAATATTCCTTTCGAAGTGTCATGTATAACTAGTATTCACTTCAAATGAATGTAAATGCGACACTTCCATGCTAGGAAATAGCGTTTGCAGATGTCTGCGTATCGTAGCAACAGAGTTCTAATGCTTCTTAAAACGAGATGTCGCATCTCATTTCTATGTTTCATGATCAGATATAATATTCATTGCGAAGTGTCATGTATATCTCGTATTCACTTCAAACGAATGTAAATGCGACACTTCCATGCTAGGAAATAGCGTTTATAGATGTCTACGTATCGTAGCAATAGAGTTCTAATGCTTCTTAAAACGCGATATCGCACCTCACTGCTATGTTTCATGAGAAGACATAATATTCATTGCGAAGTGTCATGTATATCTCGTATTCACATCAAAAGAATGTAAATGCGACACTTCCATGCTAGGAAATAGCGTTTGCAGATGTCTACGTATAGCAGCAATAGAGTTCCAATACTTCCTAAAACGCAATATCGCATCACTCTTCTATGTTTCATGATAAGGTATAATATTCATTACGAAGTGTCATGTATACCTCGTATTCACTTCAAATGAATGTAAATGCGACACTTCCATGCTAGGAAGTAGCGTTTGCAGATGTCTACGTATCGTAGCAATAGAGTTCTAATGCTTCTTAAAACGCGATATCGCATCTCACTGCTATGTTTCATGATAAGATATAATATTCATTGCGAAGTGTCATGTATACCTCGTACTCACTTCAAAAGAATGTAAATGCGACACTTCCATGCTAGGAAGTAGCGTTTGCAGATGTCTACGTATCGTAGCAATAGGGTTCTAATGCTTCTTAAAATGCGATATCGCATCACACTTCTATGTTTCATGATAAGATATAATATTCATTATGGAGTGATATGTATACCTCGTACTCACATCAAAAGAATGTAAATGCGACCCTTCCATGCTAGGGAATAGCATTTGCAAATGTCTACGTATCGTAGCAATAGAGATCTAATGCTTCTTAAAACGCGATATCGCATCTCACATCTATGTTTCAAGATAAGATATAATATTCATTGCGAATTGTCATGTATACCCCGTATTCACTTCAAAAGAACGTAAACAAGACACTTCCGTGCTAGGAAATAGCGTTTGCAGATGTCTACGTATCGCAGCAATAGAGATCCAATGCTTCCTAAACCGCGATATCGCATCACTCTTCTATGTTTCATGATAAGGTATAATATTCATTACGAAGTGTCATGTATACCTCGTATTCACTTCAAATGAATGTAAATGCGACACTTCCATGCTAGGAAATAGCGTTTGCAGATGTCTACGTATCGTAGCAATAGAGTTCTAATGCTTCTTAAAACGCGATATCGCATCTCACTGATATGTTTCATGATAAGATATAATATTCATTGCGAAGTGTCATGTATATCTCGTATTCACTTCAAACGAATGTAAATGCGACACTTCCATGCTAGGAAATAGCGTTTGCAGATGTCTACGTATCGTAGCAATAGAGTTCTAATGCTTCTCAAAACGCGATATAGCACCTCATTCCTATGTTTCATGATAAGATATAATATTCATTGCGAAGTGTCATGTATACCTCGTATTCACTTCAAAAGAATGTAAATGCGACACTTCCATGCTAGGAAATAGCGTTTGCAGATGTCTACGTATCGCAGCAACAGAGATCCAATGCTTCCTAAAACGCGATATCGCATCACTCTTCTATGTTTCATGATAAGTTATAATATTCATTTCGAAGTGTCATGTACACCTCGTATTCACTTCAAATGAATGTAAATGCGACACTTCCATGCTAGGAAATAGCGTTTGCAGATGTCTACGTATCGTAGCAATAGAGCTCTAATGCTTCTCAAAACGCGATATAGCACCTCATTCCTATGTTTCATGATAAGATATAATATTCATTGCGAAGTGTCATGTATACCTCGTATTCACTTCAAAAGAACGTAAATAAGACACTTCCATGCTAGGAAATAGCGTGTGCAGATGTCTACGTATCGTAGCAATAGAGTTCTAATGCTTCTTAGAACGCGATATCGCATCTCACTTCTATGTTTCATGATAAGATATAATATTCATTGCGAAGTGTCACGTATACCTCGTACTCACATAAAAGGAATGTAAATGCGGCCCTTCCATGCTAGGGAATAGCCCTTGCAAATGTCTACGTATCGTAGCAATAGAGTTCTAATGCTTCTTAAAACGCGATATCGCATCTCACATCTATGTTTCATGATAAGACATAATATTCATTGCGAAGTGTCATGTATACCACGTATTCACTTCAAAAGAACGTAAATAAGACACTTCCATGCTAGGAAATAGCGCTTGCAGATGTCTACGTTCGTAGCTATAGAGTTCTAATGCTTCTTAGAACGCGATATCGCATCTCACTTCTATGTTTCATGATAAGATATAATATTCATTGCGAAGTGTCATGTATACCTCGTATTCACTTCAAATGAATGTAAATGCCACACTTCCATGCTAGGAAATAGCGTTTGCAGATGTCTACGTATCACAGCAATAGGTTACTAATGCTTCTTAAAACGAGATGTTGTATTTCATTTCTATGTTCCGTAATAAGATATAATATTCATTGTGTAATGTTATGTATACCTCGTATTCACTTCAAAAGAATGTAAATGCGACACTTCCATGCTAGGAAATAGCGTTTGCAGATGTCTACGTATCGCAGCAATAGAGATCCAATGCTTCCTAAAACGCGATATCGCATCACTCTTCTATGTTTCATGATAAGGTATAATATTCATTTCGAAGTGTCATGTATACCTCGTATTCACTTCAAATGAATGTAAATGCGACACTTCCATGCTAGGAAATAGCCTTTGCAAATGTCTACGTATCGTAGCAATAGAGTTCTAATGATTCTTAAAACGCGATATCGCATCTCACTGCTATGTTTCATGATAAGATACAATATTCATTGCGAAGTGTCATGTATACCTCGTATTCACTTCAAAAGAATGTAAATGCGACACTTCCATGCTAGGAAGTAGCGTTTGCAGATGTCTACGTTTCGTAGCAATAGAGTTCTAATGCTTCTTAAAACGCGATATCGCATCTCACTGCTATGTTTCATGAGAAGATATAATATTCATTGCGAAGTGTCATGTATATCTCGTATTCACTTCACAAGAATGTAAATGCGACACTTCCATGCTAGGAAATAGCGTTTGCAGATGTCTACCTATCGTAGCAATAGAGTTCTAATGCTTCTTAAAACGAGATGCCTCATTTCATTTCTATGTTCCGTGATAAGATATAATATTCATTGTGGAGTGTCATGTATACCTCGTATTCACTTCAAATGAATGTAAATGCGACCCTTCCATCCTAGGAAATAGCGTTTGCAGATGTCTACGTATCGTAGCAATAGAGTTCTAATGCTTCTTAGAACGCGATATCGCATCTCACTTCTATGTTTCATGATAAGATATAATATTCATTATGGAGTGTTATGTATACCTCGTACTCACTTCAAAAGAATGTAAATGCGACCCTTCCATGCTAGGAAATAGCGTTTGCAGATGTCTACGTATCGCAGCAATAGAGTTTTAATGCTTCCTAAAACGCGATATCGCACCTCTCTTCTATGTTTCATGATAAGGTATAATATTCATTGCGAAGTGTCATGCATATCTCGTATTCACTTCAAAAGAATGTAAATGCGACACTTCCTTGCTAGGAAATAGCGTTTGCAGATGTCTACGTATCGCAGCAATAGAGATCCAATGCTTCCTAAAACGCGATATCGCATCACACTTCTATGTTTCATGATAAGGTATAATATTCATTTCGAAGTGTCATGTATACCTCGTATTCACTTCAAATGAATGTAAATGCGACACTTCCATGCTAGGAAATAGCCTTTGCAAATGTCTACGTATCGTAGCAATAGAGTTCTAATGCTTCTTAAAACGCGATATCGCATCTCACTGCTATGTTTCATGAGAAGATATAATATTCATTATGGAGTGTTATGTATACCTCGTACTCACTTCAAAAGAATGTAAATGCGACCCTCCCATCCTAGGAAATAGCGTTTGCAGATGTCTACGTATCGTAGCAATAGAGTTCTAATGCTTCTTAAAACGAGATATCGCATCTCATTTCTATGTTTCATGATCAGATATAATATTCACTGCGAAGTGTCATGTATACCTCGTATTCACTTCAAAAGGATGTAAATGCGACACTTCCTTGCTAGGAAATAGCGTTTCCAGATGACTACGCGTCGAAACAATAGATTACTAATGATTCTTCAAATGCCATATCGCATCTCACTTCTATGCTTCATGATAAGATATAATAATCATTGCGAAGTGTCATGCATATCTCGTATTCACTTCAAAAGAATGTAAATGCGACACTTCCATGCTAGGAAATAGCGTTTGCAGATGTCTACGTATCGCAGCAATAGAGTTTTAATGCTTCCTAAAACGCGATATCGCACCTCTCTTCTATGTTTCATGATAAGGTATAATATTCATTGCGAAGTGCCATGTATACCTCGTATTCACTTCCAAAGAATGTAAATGCGACACTTCCTTGCTAGGAAATAGCGTTTGCAGATGTCTACGTATCGCAGCAATAGAGATCCAATGCTTCCTAAAACGCGATATCGCATCACACTTCTATGTTTCATGATAAGGTATAATATTCATTTCGAAGTGTCATGTATACCTCGTATTCACTTCAAATGAATGTAAATGCGACACTTCCATGCTAGGAAATAGCCTTTGCAAATGTCTACGTATCGTAGCAATAGAGTTCTAATGCTTCTTAAAACGCGATATCGCATCTCACTGCTATGTTTCATGAGAAGATATAATATTCATTATGGAGTGTTATGTATACCTCGTACTCACTTCAAAAGAATGTAAATGCGACCCTCCCATCCTAGGAAATAGCGTTTGCAGATGTCTACGTATCGTAGCAATAGAGTTCTAATGCTTCTTAAAACGAGATATCGCATCTCATTTCTATGTTTCATGATCAGATATAATATTCACTGCGAAGTGTCATGTATACCTCGTATTCACTTCAAAAGGATGTAAATGCGACACTTCCTTGCTAGGAAATAGCGTTTCCAGATGACTACGCGTCGAAACAATAGATTACTAATGATTCTTAAAATGCCATATCGCATCTCACTTCTATGCTTCATGATAAGATATAATAATCATTGCGAAGTGTCATGTATATCTCGTATTCACTTCAAACGAATGTAAATGCGACACTTCCATGCTGGGATATAGCGTTTGCAGATGTCTACGTATCGTAGCAATAGAGTTCTAATGCTTCTTAAAACGCGATATCGCATCTCACTGCTATGTTTCATGATAAGATATAATATTCATTGCGAAGTGTCATGTATACCGCGATTTCACTTCACAAGAATGTAAATGCGACACTTCCTTGCTAGGAAATATTGTTTGCAGATGTCTACGTATCATAGCAAAAGAGTACTAATGCTTCTTAAAACGAGATGTCGTATTTCATTACTATGCTTCGTAATAAGATATAATATTCATTGTGTAATGTTATGTATACCTCGTATTCACTTCAGTGGAATGTAAGTGCGAAATTTCCTTGCTAGGAAATAGAGTTTGCAGATGTCTACGTATATAGGCAATAGAGTTCTAATTCTTCTTAACACGCGATATCGCATCTCACATCTATGTTTCATGATAAGATATAATATTCATTGCGAAGTGCCACGTATACCTCGTATTCACTTCAAAAGAACGCAAATAAGACACTTCCATGCTAGGAAATAGCGTTTGCAGATGTTTACGTATCGTAGCAATAGAGTTCTAATGCTTCTTAGAACGCGATATCGCATCTCACTTCTATGTTTCATGATAAGATATAATATTCATTGCGAAGTGTCATGTATACCTCGTATTCACTTCAAAAGAACGTAAATAAGACACTTCCATGCTAGGAAATAGCGTTTGCAGATGTCTACGTATCACAGCAATAGAGCACTAATGCTTCTTAAAACGAGATGTCGTATTTCATTTCCATGTTCCGTAATAAGATATAATATTCATTGTGTAATGTTATGTATACCTCGTATTCACTTCAGTGGAATGTAAGTTCGAAATTTCCTTGCTAGGAAATAGCGTTTGCAGATGTCTACGTATCGTAGCAATAGAGTTCTAATGCTTCTCAAAACGCGATATAGCACCTCATTCCTATGTTTCATGATAAGATATAATATTCATTGCGAAGTGTCATGTATACCTCGTATTCACTTCAAAAGAATGTAAATGCGACACTTCCATGCTAGGAAATAGCGTTTGCAGATGTCTACGTATCGCAGCAATAGAGATCCAATGCTTCCTAAAACGCGATATCGCATCACTCTTCTACGTTTCATGATAAAGTATAATATTCATAGCGAAGTGTCATGTATACCTCGTATTCGCTTCAAATGAATGTAAATGCGAAACTTCCATGCTAGGAAATAGCGTTTGCAGATGTCTACGTATCGTAGCAATAGAGTTCTAATGCTTCTCAAAACGCGATATAGCACTTCATTCCTATGTTTCATGATAAGATATAATATTCATTGCGAAGTGTCATGTATATCTCGTATTTACATCAGAAGAATGTAAATGCGACACTTCCATGCTAGGAAATAGCGTTTGCAGATGTCTACCTATCGTAGCAATAGAGTTCTAATGCTTCTTAAAACGAGATGCCTCATTTCATTTCTATGTTCCGTGATAAGATATAATATTCATTGTGGAGTGTCATGTATACCTCGTATTCACTTCAAATGAATGTAAATGCGACCCTTCCATCCTAGGAAATAGCGTTTGCAGATGTCTACGTATCGTAGCAATAGAGCTCTAATGCTTCTCAAAACGCGATATAGCACCTCATTCCTATGTTTCATGATAAGATATAATATTCATTGCGAAGTGTCATGTATACCTCGTATTCACTTCAAATGAATGTAAATGCCACACTTCCATGCTAGGAAATAGCGTTTGCAGATGTCTACGTATCACAGCAATAGAGTACTAATGCTTTTAAAACGAGATGTCGTATTTCATTTCTATGTTCCATAATAAGATATAATATTCATTGTGTAATGTTATGTATACCTCGTATTCACTTCAGTGGAATGTAAGTGCGAAATTTCCTTGCTAGGAAATAGAGTTTGCAGATGCCTACGTATAATAGCAATAGAGTTCTAATGCTTCTCAAAACGCGATATAGCACCTCCTTCCTATGTTTCATGATAAGATATAATATTCATGGCGAAGTGTCATGTATACCTCGCATACACGTCAAATGAATGTAAATGCGACACTTCCTTGCTAGGAAATAGTGTTTGCAGATGCCTACGTATCGAAGCAATAGAATTCTAATGCTACTTAAAACGAGATATCACATCTCATTTCTACGTTTCATGATAAGATATAATATTCATTCCGAAGTGTTATGTATTCCTCGCACACATTTCAAATGAATGTAAATGCGACACTTCCTTTCTAGAAAATAGTGTTTGCAGATGTCTACGTATCGAAGCAATAGAGTTCCAATGCTGCTTAAAACGGGATATCGCATCTCACATCTATGTTCCATGAAAAGATATAATATTAATTGCGAAGTGTCACGAATACCTTGCATTCGCTTCAGAACAATGTGAATGCGACACTTCCATGCTAGGAAATAGCGTTCGGAGATGTCGACGTATCGAAGCAATAGAGTTCCAATGCTTCTTAAAACGATATATCGCATCTCATTTCTATGTTTCATGATAAGATATAATATTCATTGCGAAGTGTTATGTATACCTCGCATACACTTCAATTGAATGTAAATGCGACACTTCCTTGCTAGGAAATAGTGTTTGCAGATGTCTACCTATCGAAGCAATAGAGTTCTAATGCTTCTTAAAACGAGATACCGCATGTCATTCCTTTGTTTCATGATATGATATAATATTAATTGCGATGTGTCAGAAATACCTCATATTCACTTCAAAAGAATGTAAATGCGACACTTCCATGCTAGGAAATAGTGTTTCCAGATGTCTACGTATCGAAGCAATAGAGTGCTAATGCTTCTTAACTCGCCATTTCGCATCGCATTTCACTGTTTCATGACAAGATATAATAATCATTGTGCAGTGTTATGTATACCTCGTATTCACTTCAAATGAATGTAAATGCGACACTTCCTTGCTGGGAAGTAGCGTTTGCAGATGTCTACGTATCGAAGCAATAGAGTTCTAATGCTTCTTAAATCGCGATATCGCATCTCATTTCTACGTTTCATGATAAGATATAATATTCATTGTGCAGTGTTATGTATATCTCGTCTATACTTCAAATGAATGTAAATGCGACACTTCCTTGCTAGGAAATAGCGTTTGTAGATGTCTACGTATCGAAGCAATAGAGTTGTAATTCTTCTTAAATCGCCATATTGAATCTCATTTCTATGTTCCATGACAAGATATAATAATCATTGTGCAGTGTTATGTATACCTCGTATTCACTTCAAATGAATGTAAATGCGACACTTCCTTGCTGGGAAGTAGCGTTTGCAGATGTCTACGTATCGAAGCAATAGAGTTCTAATGCTCCTAAAATCGTCATATCGCATCTCATATCTACGTTTCTTGATAAGATATAATATTCATTGCGAAGTGCTATGCTATGTATACCACGTATTCCTTTCAAAAGATTGTAAATGCGACACTTCCTCGCTAGGAAATAGCGTTTGCAGGTATCTACGTATCGTAGCAATAGTGTTCTAATGCTTCTTAAAAAGCGAAATCGCTCGTCATTTCTATGTTTCATGATAAGATATATTATTCATTGCGGAGTGTTATGTATACCTCGTATTCCTTTCAAAAGAATGTAAATGCGACACTTCCTTGCTAGGAAGTATCGTTTGCAGATGTCTACGTATCGAAGCAGTAGATTTCTAATTCTTCTTAAATCGTCATATCGCATCACATATCTACGTTTCTTGATAAGATATAATATTCATTGCGAAGTGCTATGTATACCTCGTATTCCCTTTAAAGGAATGTAAATGCGACACTTCCTTGTTAGGAAGTAGCGTTAACAGATGTCTACGTATCGAAGCAATAGAGTTCTAATGCTTCTAAAATCGCCATATCGCATCTCATTTCTATACTTCATGATAAGATGTAATATTCATTGTGCAGTATCATGTATACCTCGTATTCCTTTCAAAAGAATGTAAATGCGACACTTCCTTTGTAGGAAGTAGCGTGTGCAGATGTCTACGTATCGAAGCAATAGTGTTCTAATGCTTCTTAAATCGCATTATTGCATCTCATTTCTATGTTTCATGATAAGACATGATATTCATTATGTAGTGCTATGTATTCCTCGTATTCACTTCAAAAGAAAGTAAATGCGACAATACCTTGCTAGGAAATAGCGTTTACAGATGTCTCCGTATCGAAGAAATAGTGTTCTAATGCTTCTTAAATCGCGATATCGCATCTCATTTCTATGTTTCGTGATAAGATATAATATTCATTGCGAAGTGTCATGCTTACCTCGTATTCATTTCAAAAGAATGTAAATGCGACAGTTCCTTGCTAGGAAACAGCGTTTGTAGATGTCTACGTATCGTGCATTATTGTTCTAATGCTTCTCAAAACGCTATATCGCATCTCATTTCTATGTTCAATGATAATATATAATATTCATTACGAAGTGTCATGTATACCTCGCATACACGTCACATGAATGCAAATGCGACACTCCCATGCTAGGAAATAGCGTTTCCAGATGTCTACATATCGTAGCAATAGAGTTCTAGTGCTCCTTAAAACGGGATATCGCATCTCATTTCTATGTGTCATGATAAGATATAATACACATTGCGATGTGTTATGTGTTGCTCGTCTACATTTCAAATTTATGTATAAGCGACACTTCCTATCTAGGAGATAGCGTTGGCAGATGTCTACGTATTGATGCAATAGCGTTCTGATGCTTCTCGAAACGAGATATCGCATCTAATTTGTATGTTTCATGATAAAATATAGTATTCATTGCGAAGTGTCATGTACACCTTTTATTCGCTTCAAAAGAATGTAAATGCGACACTTCCTTCCTAGGAAATAGCGTTTGCAGATGTCTAAGTATCGATGCAGTAGAGTTCTAATGCAACGTAAAACGCGATATTGCATCTCAATTCTATGTTTCATGATAAGATATATTATTCATTGCGAAGTCTTATGTGTACCTCGCATACACTTGATATGAATGTAAGTGCGACACTTCCTTGCTACGAAGTAGCATTTGCAAATGTCTACGTATCGAAACAATAGAGTTCTAATGCTTCTTAAAACGCGATATCGCATCTCATTTCTATGTCTCACGATAAGATATAATATTCATTGCGGAGTCTTATGTATATCTCGCCTACACTTCAAAAGCATGTAAATGCCAAACTACCTTGCCACGGAATAGTAATTCTAGATGTCTACGGTAACGTCAGGCGTGACGCCTGCCACCCTCCGGCGTGCTTCAGGTCCAGCAACCGCTCATCCGTCAGCATCTGCATCCGCAGCATACGTGCGAGGACCGCACTGCGTCCCGGCGCCTCAGGACGTGGAGACAGAGCTACAAGGACGTAGAGTACATCAGCACGTACCCACATACTTACCCTCCATACCTGTGTACATACACACGACAACACACACGTCGAATTCTAAGTTCGATTAGAGATAATCTGCGATGCGCTCGCGCGCACACTCGACGCTCGCGGCTTACGCTCAACGTGAGCCGCACCCCACTCCGACCGGCCGCCCCATCACGAGGGCCGAGCGGCCGCCCTACTCCACCGCCTGCCCCACCGCGTGGGCCCAGAGACTCGCGCGCGGCACGATCCGAGAAGGTGGCGAACGTGCTTCCGATACGAGGCTTCTAATCCGAACGCCGAACCGAGCAGTTCGAATCTGCCTCCGCTGTATCCTGCAGCGAGCTACCAGCTCCAATGCAGTCGTTTCTATTCCATCTCCCATAGAGGAGTCTTTATTATAACTTAGTCTCATCTATATTTCATTTTGTACTCATATTTAGTAACATAGTCTTAGTGTTTTTATTAGGATAGTATTCATAGAATATACACTAATTTTACCCGATTCGATGTCTCTTTATTATACTACAATCTCCTTCGACTCTATTCCACGAGTACGCTCGCGTATTATTACTATTTCGCACTATTTCATCTGCGACAGTCTTGAAGCTGGACGGTTAGAGCGAACCAACGCTTAGCCGCTCTTACTTCACCTCTGCCGTAACAAGGGTGTCTTGAACTAAGGTCGATCCCGGTAAGGTAGAGAGAACCAGCGCTTAGGCGTGCCGTCGTCCTCCTGTGTGCAAGTACCCACGATGTACTCTGAGCTTTCTATGAAGCGTACTCGACGCGCGGGGAGGAAAGAGTTCCTACGTCGTCTCGTCCGCTAATACGTGGGCAGTGCCTCCGTGTATCCGAAGATCTACACTGCGGTTCCTGTTACTGACAGGGTAACCTTCGCCGCCATACGTCCCGTTCGAGTTAAGAAACGTCCTGTCCCGACACCCGCACCTTCCAGCCAGAGTTCGCCTGCCTGGAAGCTCATTCCGATCGACGCTCCAGCGTTCCAACCGTACGCAGCTACAATTCCGGACACGGATCCACGGCGCATTGGATACCGAATGTAAATGCGACTCTACCTTGCAACAGAATAGTACTTCCAGGTGTCTACGAATCGAAGCAGTACAGTTCCAATTCTTCATAAAACGCGATTTCGTATCTCAAATCTATGGTTCACGTTATGATGTAATTCAATGCAACGCGTTATGTATTTTTCGTCATTACTTCATGAGAATGTAAATCCCACACTTCCTAGCGACGGAATAGCGTTACTAGATGTCAAGTAATCGAAGCAATAGAGTTATAATGCTTCGTAAAACGCGATATCGCATCTCATTTCTATGTCTCTCGATGAGATGTAATAATCAACGCAACGCGTTAGGAATGTTTCGTAAACACTTCAAACGAATGTAAATGCCACACTTCCATGCAGCAGAATAGCGTTTCTAGATGTCCACGTATCGAAGCAATAGAGTTTTAACACTTTATAAATCGCGATATCGCATCTCATTTCTATGTCTCATGATAAGATTTATTACTCAATGCAACGCGTTATGTATATCTCGTTTACACTTCAAAAGAATGTAAATGCCGCACCTCCTTGCGACGGAATAGCGTTTCTGGATGTCCACGTATCGAAGCAATAGAGTTCTAACCCTTTATAAAACGCGATATCGCATCTCACTACTACGTCCCGTGATAAGATGCAATATTTAATGCAACGCGTTATGTATATCAAGACTACACTTCGAAAGAATGTGAATCCCACACTTTGTGTCTAGGGAATAGCGTTTCGAGATGTCTACATATCGCAGCAATAGATATATTTACGAAATTACTTAAAACGTCTTAATCTCAAAAATAGCCTTTTCATCACAAATGTGTAATAAATAAAGTCTTCGAAGGCCCCACGTTTTATTTGTTCCATCGGTCGGAACATGTTCTCCCCGTTGAGAGACCGTGACGATCAATCTAAATCGGTTTGATCTGAATATCGTCTCGACGTCGATGGTTCACGCTGTCGTCTCGGATGTGGGCAGCTCCGCTAACTGCATGACGTTGCGATTGTAGGCCCCCTGGCTGGTCCGTACGGTGACCGTTCGGGTGATCTTGTCTGGACCTGGGTGCACCTCTTCGACTCGACCGCGGTGCCACTGCAAAGGCAGGACGTAGACATCCCTTAAGACTACGAGGGATCTTTTCTTGATCTCGTGGTAGCCCTTGGTCCATTTTTTTCGCTCGCTCAGATGGTGGATATACTCCTTGTGCCACCTGGTTCAAAATTCCTACTGGACATTCTGGATGTGTTTGCTAGTGTGACAATCAGTTACGAGGAGTATCACTGAAATCAGTCTCGGGCAAACTCGTTAACGACGTGCCGATCAGGAAGTGGGTCGGAGTTAGGGACCATTAGGATCGGATGATAATGGAGTAAGCGGGCGGGAGTTTAGGATCGCTTCGATTTCGATCGCGAACGTATTGAACTATTCGAATGTAACCCGTATCTTCCCCGACGACTCGTTTGATGTGGTGTTTAAACGATTTCACTGCTGCCTCCCAAAGGCCGCCGAAATTGGGAGAAGGAGCTGGCATGAAATGCCATGATATTCCCTTGCCCGTGAGGAAGTGTCTTACCTTATCGTCCGTTTGCAGTTTTTGGTACAGTGCGCTTAATTCGTTATTCACTCCAACGAAATTTTGTCCCGTTGTAGGAATAAATGTTCCGACAGATGCCCCTACGACCGATGAAGCGTTTCAATGCCGCGATGAACGCTTCGGTAGTCATGTCACCGACGATCTCAAGATAGACCGCTCTCGTTGCAAAGCACACAAACACTGCTACATATATTTTTACTCGCGCACAATTTCGGAAACGTTTTTCCTTGATATAAAAAGGACCGCAATAATCTGTTCCGCAATTATTAAAGGATCGGCATTCGGATTCGCGTGACGCAGGTAGAGTGCCCATTACGTATTTCACGGCCGGTGGTTTTACGCGGAAGCACCAGATGTACTTCTTACCATCAATGGGCCAATACCTCTGCCTTAGTGTCGCCAGCGTGGTATTGATACCCGAATGATGTCCCTCTAAATGCGTGTGACGAATGATCAGATCGGTGATGTGATGCGATCTTAGAAGCAGGATCGGATGTTTCTGTCCGCAGGGAATGTTCGCGTTTTGTAGTCGACCGCCTACCTGTAGAATTCCCGTTTCGTCTAAGAATGGCTGCAGCGAGAGCCGGTTCCTCTTTGGATGCAGCTCTGTACCGTTCTTCAAATTTCGGATCTCTTTTTCAAACGCGAAGGCTTTCACGAGCCTCAAGATCCGATCATTAGCGTCGTGGACCTCTCATACGGTTAGAGGTCCTGCGTTACAATGATTTTTGCGAAATCGGAGGCAATATGCGACGATCCTCCTTAATTTCGCGATGTCTGAATAGCGGCCGAGAATTTCGTTGCTACGGATGGTCGTTGCCAAGCATGTATGGGGATGAATATCGGGTATTTCCAAAACGAGGTTGAACGTAGATTTCGGCCAATCCTTGTTATCGTCGGCAAACCACGATGGTCCATGACGTCAGATGGAGGGCTTCAAGAATTCCGCCGGTGTTTGTCCTCTCTATATGAGGTCCGCTGGATTGTCGTTTGACCTGACGTGCCTCTATCGGTCCTCGTTTGAATTTCGGCCACTCTATTTGCCACAAATGTTCTTAGCGTGGCTGGTTCGCGTTGCAGCAAATATAAAACTATCGTGGAATGCGTCCGGAAGTTAATCGAGTCGAATCGGCGTGCATTATTATCTCGGACGTTAGACAATAATGACGTCAGTAGCACCGCACCGCAAAGTTCGAGACGTGCGAGGCTGACAACTTTTACTGGTGCGACCCGAAATTTCGCGCATAATAGTCTCGTTTTAATTCGTCCGCGATTGTCGACTGACCGTAGATACACGCACGCTCCGTATGCTCGTTCGCTCGCGTCGCAGAACCTGTGTAATTCCACCCTTCGCACCTTCGATTGGCATACGTGTCACTCGAAGAATGTTTCGTTATATAACTGCATTTCCTTCACGTACGTGGACCATTCTGTATGGAGGATAGTTGGTAGCGATTCATCCCAGGCCAATTGCAGTTTCCAAAGGTGTTGCATAAATATTTTTGCCGTTATTATTACTGGCGCCAGTAAACCTAACGGGTCGAATATTTTTGTCATGGTGGATAAGATCGTGCGTTTGGTGATTCTCGTATCGATGTTTGGATCCACGGAATAGATGATTCGGTCGTCCTACGCGTGCCACGAAACGCCAAGAGCTTTCATTGTGGCGTCTCCAAAATACTTTGGGTGAATTTCGCCTTCCGGAAGTCCTACTAAAAGTTTCGGTTCGCTCGAGACCCATTGTTGAATGTGGAGGTTGCCGCCTTTAAGTAGCTTTATTACCTGGTCCCGTAGTTGTCTAGCGTCTTCGTAATTATCTGTGCCAGTTAGGAGATCGTCGACGTATAGATCTCGCTGGAGCACGGTCGATGCGAAAGGAGCATTCACCTTTTCGTCGTCCGCTAGCTGATGAATATACCTGATGACGAGGAAAGGCGCTAAAGATAGTCCGAACGCGATCGTGTTCAGCTCGTACGTTTTCACCTTTCCCTTGTTATCTCGTCACAATATCGGCTGGTATCGGCGGTCTTCCGGTCTTACGAGGAACTGCCGATACATCTTCTCGATGTGACTCCGGTTAAGACATAGGTGTGTTGACGGAACCTTATGGGAAAAGCGAATATGTCGACCTGTATCGTTGGTCCTGCCAAAAGCGTATCGTTCAATGTCAGTCTACTGCTCGATCTTGCAGATCCATCGAAGACGACGCGAACCTTCGTTGTTGAGCTGGACAGTTTGATGACGGCGTGGTGGATGAGGTAGAGGCCATCCGAATCGCGTGGCCCTACCTGGCTCATGTGTCCCATCTAGAAATATTCCTCGGTGACGGTGGAGTATTCTCGTTTCAGCTCTGGATCTTTCATGAATTTTCGTTCGAGAGAAAGAAGAAGGTTGAGGACGCGCGACCGAGTTTCGCCTAACTGCATCTTCTTTTCACTGAACGGCAGTGCGACAATGTAACGACCGGTTCGTGTCTGTTTAACGTGGTCGTGAAAATACTGCTCGCATTCCTACTTCGCGGAAAATAGCTGTCGTCCGTGTGGGCCCTCTACTAGCACCCAGAATTTTTGAAGTTCGAAATTCAGGATTGTAACGAACGTTTGATGTTTCCTCCACGACGCCGATGTGGATACGCTCCTCCCGATGATCCGTCCAAATTGCGTCCTTTGGAGGATTAATTCAGAATCGTTGCGAGGAGAAAGCTTGTACTGGCCGATGCTAGGGGATGATAAAGTGGGGCCGGTGCCGATTAACATATCCACATTTTCCGGTCAATGAAATTGTGGATCTACTAGTTTTACGTTCGCTAGAGTCGGAATTCACATTCTGTTGTTGGTCGCAAACACGTCGTCCTCTGGTTCTGCAGCGCATACAATTCAATACCATGTAAATGCCACACTTCCTTGCTACGGAACAGGGTTTCTAGATGTCTACATAACGGAGCAATGGAGTTCTAATGCTTCATAGAAAGCAATATCGCTTATCAATTCTATGTCTCATGATAAGATGTAATCTTCAATGCAACGCGTTTTGTATATCTCGTCAACACTTCAACAGAATATAAATCCCACACTTCCATGCTACATAAAGCGATTCTAGATGTATACGTTTCGAAGCAACGCAGTTCTAATGCTTCATAAAGCGCGATATCGCATCTCATTTCTATGTCTCATGATAAGATGTAATATCCAAAGCAACGCGCTATGTATATCTCATCGATGGTTCAAAAGAATGTAAATGAAACTCTTCCTTGCTACGGTATAGCGTTTCCAGATGTGTACGTATCGAAGAAGTACGGTTCTAAAACTTCAAAAAACGCGATATCGCATCTCATTTCTATGTCTCATGATAAGATGTAATATTCAATGCAACACATTATGTATATCTTGTCAACACCTCATAAGAATATGAATTCCACACATCCTTGCTACGGAATAGATTTCTAAATGTCTACCAATCGAAGCAATAGAGTTCTAATTCTTCATAAAACGCGATATCGCATCTCATTTATAGGTTTCATGATAAGATGTAATATCAATGCAACGCGTTATGTATATCTCGTCAGCACTACAAAAGTATGTAGCGCCCACACTTCCATACTACGGAATAACGTTTCTTGAAGTCACATGTCGAAGTTATGGAGTACTAACGCTTCATGAAATGCGATATCGAATTTCATCTCTATATCTCTAGATAAAACGTCATATCAAAGAAACGCGTTATCTGTATCTCGTCAACAGCACAAAAGACTCTAAATCCCACACTTCCACGCTACGGAATAGCGTTTCAAGATATCCACATATCGAAGCAATAGAGTTCTAATGCTTCATAAAACGCGATATCGCATCTTATCTCTATGTTTCATGGTAAGATGTATTTGTATACAACGCGTTAAATATATCTCGTCAACACCTCAAAAGATTGTAAATCCCACACTTCATTCCGACGGAATAGCGTTTCTAGATTTCTACGTATCGAAGCAGTAGAGTTCGTATGCTCTATAAGACGCGATATCGCATCTCATTTTAATGTCCCACGGTAAGATGTAATATTCAGTACACCGCGTTATGTATATCTCGTCGACACTTCAAAGGCATGCAAATACCACACTTCCTTGCTACTTTATAGCGTTTCTAGATGTCTACGTTTCGAAGAAATGGAGTTCTAATGCTTCATAAAACGTGACATCGCATCTCATTTCTATGACTCATGATATAAGACGTAATATTCAATGCAACGTGATATGTATATCTGGTCGACACTTCAAAGGAATGTAAATACCACACTCCCTTGTTACGGAATATCGTATCTAGATGTCTACGTTTCTAACCAACATTGTTCTAATGCATCGTAAAACGCGATATCGCATCTCATTTCTATGTCTCCTGATAAGATGTAAATCAATGCAACGCGTTATGCATATCTCGGCTACACCCCGAAGGAATTTAAATGCCACTTTTCCTTGGTACGGAATGGCGTTTCTAGACTTCATCTGTCTCGTCACGGTGGTGGAATATTTCCGCTTTACTCGGAGACGACACGCAGCCAATTCGCGGAAACGGCTCGCTTAATTGCAACTAATGCCGGGTTGCTTCCGTGTTACAACGAACGCTTTTACGAGCACGGTGAACGCGGTAAGTGTGGAGAAACCCTACCTTTGTCGTTTTGATAGAGAACAAATCAATACTCTTTCCTCAGGTATCTCTGCTTCCATGGATCGTAGTCTGGAATCGATTCTGCGTAGGGACTGCGAGTCTGAATGTCTAAAAGGATGAGCGCCCAGCTTTGCGGAAATTTCGGCGATGTTCGGCTCCCCTGGACGGGATGACGTTGGAGGCGTAGAACATTGAGAAGCGACGGTGACGCTGGCGGATGAACAGTGCGACGATAAGGCTTCGGTGCCCACGTAATCACGTATTAGACGGCGTAGGAAATTCTTCCTTCTCGCACGTCGAGCCTTTTGTTTCAAATTGCTGCACATTCGCGTCTAATTTCAGCGGACTAGATACGACTCGGTTAAGCGGCGGTCAGCTCTAGCCTGTCGGTCCAGAGAGTGAAATGTCGACGTTATCTGCACTGAGTCTCTCGTATGTGTCAGCGGAGCTAAGCGGCGGTCCGCTCTAACCAGCTGATTACCAATGATCGACTAACGATTGGATTGAATGTAGAATGCCCACGCATTGGCTCGTGGAAGAACTCGTAGGTTAATAATGAAGTTAAAGGATGTTATCAGTAACTGAACTTGTAGTTAGGAGATAAAATCAAAGTATATTTTAAGTTAATCCTGAGCTTTCACTATACTTTCCATAATACTAAATTAAAAGTAGGCTTAATTGTTTAGAATAGGAACTAGAACTAAACTCGATGAATTGAATTAAAATTGAAATTTAGAATAGATTTGGTAACACTTCCAACTCAGACGAATAGCCCGAAGGTATCGAAGCTGTCTAATGATTAGCTTGGAACGAGGCTCGAAGTAGATTGACTCTCGGATCGCGGATCCGCGACATCCTTAGATCGCGTGGCGCGCGATTCGCTCGACCACAGAGTGGGGTGGCCGCTCGGATTGGTGCCCGGATCGCGTTACGCGTGAGCCGCGCGCGTAGTACGCCCGCTGGAGCGTATCGCAACTAATAATTATCGATGTTTACATCGATCTTAGAAACTACGTATGTGTTGTCTGCGTATGTACAATGCATGTGTCGAGTACTTGGATTTAGAGGATTTCCGAACATATACCGTAGAAAAGAGAATAACGCTGAGGTGATGAAGGTAAAACGCTGCTGTGCCCAGTGGTCCAGTCGTCTGGCTGAATGCTGTATCATCCCTTGCTTTGGAGACGCTGCGCGTTGTCGCGGGGTCAGTCACTTGAACTCCTGGGTATTCGTGCATTGCTGGCAGCCTTAGCTTGGTGGACGTGGCGTGTGTTCGGTTGCGGTGGCGCTCGTCCCATGTTTTTAGGTGCTGCTGACGGTGAGAAGGTCGCTGCCAGATGCTGCGGGAGGCGCTCGAGGTAGGAAGGCAGTACGCCAGACGCTACACTACGGATCGAAGCAATAGAGTTCTAATGATACATAAAACGCGATATCGCAATCTCAATTCCAAGCTTCACGATAAGATGTAATTCAATGCAACGTGCTATGTATATCTCATCAATACTTCAAGAGAATGTAAATTCCACACATACGTGCGACAGAATAGCGCTTCTAGACGTCAACGTATCGAAACAATACAGTTCTAATTCTTCATAATATACTGCATCTCATTTCTTTGTCTCATGATCATATGCAATATTCAACGCAGCCCATTACATATATCTCGTCCACACTTCAAAAGAATGGAAATCCCAGTCTTCCCTGTGACGGAATAGCGTTTGTGGACGTCTACGTATCGAAGCAACAGGTTTGTAACGCATCATAAAACGCGATATCGCATCCCATTTCTATGCATCATGATAACATGTAATATCATTGCGACGCGTTATGTATAACTCGTCAACACTTCCAAAGAATGTTAATCCCACACTTCGCTGCCACGGAATAGCGTTTTTAGATGTCTACGTTTCTAAGCAATAGAGATCTAAAGCATCATTTAACGCGATATCGCATCTCATTTCTATATTTCAGGATAAGATATCATATACATTGCGAAGTGTCATGTATACCTCGTATTCACTTCAAAAGAAAGTAAGTGCGACACTTTCTTGCCAGGAAATAGCGTATACAGATGCCTACGTATCGTAGCAATAGAGATCTAATACTTCTTAAAACGCGATATCGCATCTTGTTTATATGTTTCATGATAAAATATAATATTCATTGCGAAGTGTCATGTATACCTCGTATTCACTTCAAAAGAGTGTAATTGCGCCACTTCCTTGCTAGGAAATAGCGTTTTTAGATGTCTACGTTTCTAAGCAATAGAGTTCTAATGCTTCTAAAAACGCGATATCGCATCTCGTTTCTATATTTCAAAATAAGATATAATATTCATTGCGAAGTGTCATGTATACCTCGGATACACATCAAATGAATGTAAATGTAACACTTCCGTGCTAGGAAATAGCGTTTGCGAATGTCCAAGTATCGAAGCAATATAGTTCTAGTGCTTCTTAAATCACGATATTGCATCTCATTTCTATGTTTCCTGATAAGATATAATATTCATTGCGAAGTGTCGTGTATACCTCGCATACACATCAAATGAATGTAAATGCGCACTTCCTTGCTAGGAAATAGCGTTGTCAGATGTCTACATATCGTAGCAATAGAGTTCTAATGCCTCTTAAAACGCCATATTGCATCTAATTTCTATGTCTCATGATAAGATATAATATTTATTGCGAAGCGTCATGTATACATCGTATACACTTCAAATGAATGTAATAGCGACACTTCTTTGCTAGGAAATAGAGTTGGCACATGCCTACAAATCGAAGCAATAGAGTACTAATGCTTCTTAAAACGCGATATCGCATCTCATTTCTATGTTTCATGATAAGTTATAATATTCATTGCGAAGTGTTATGTATACCTCGCATACACATCAAATGAATGTAAATGCGACACTTCCTTGCTAGGAAATAGCATTTGCAGATGCCTCCGTATCGAAGCAATAGAGTGCTAATGCTTCTTAAATGGCGATATCGCATTTCATTTCTATGTTCCGTGATAAGGTATAATATTAATTGGGGAGCGGTATGTATACCTCGCATACACATCAGATGAATGCAAATGCGACATTTCCTTGCCCGGAAATAGCGTTTGCAGATGTCTACGTTTCGAAGCAATAGATTTCTAATGCTTCTTAAAACGGGATATCGCATCTCATTTCTATGTTTCATGATAAGATTTAATATTAATTGCTCAGTGTCATGTGTACCTCGTATTCACTTCAAAAAAATGTAAGTGCAGCACATTCTTGCTAGGAAATAGCGATTGCAGATGTCTGCGTACCGATGCAATAGAGTTCTAGTGCTTCTTAAAACGAGATATCGCATTTCATTACATGCTTCATGATAAGATATAATATTCATTGCGAAGTGTCATGTATACCTCGTATTCATTTCAAGAGAATGTAAATGCAACACTTCCATGCTAGGAAATAGCGTTTGCAGATGTCTAAGTATCGTAGCAATAGGGTTGTAATGCTTCTTAAGACGCGATATCGCATCTCACCACTATGCTTGATTATAAGGTATAATATTCATTGCGAAGTGGCATGTATACCTCACATACGCTTCAAATGAATGTAAATGCGACACTTCCTTGCTAGGATGTAGCGTTTCCAGATGTCTACGTATCGAAGCAATAGTGTTCTAATGCTTCTTAAAACGCGATATCGCATCTCATTTCTATGTCTCATGATAAAATATGTTTTTCATTGCGAAGTGTTATGTATTCCTCGTATTCACTTCTAAAGAATGTAAATGCGACACTTCCTTGCTAGGACACAGCGTCTGCAGATGACTACGCATGGTAGCAATTGAGTTCTAATGCTTCTTAAAACGCGGTATCGCATCGCATTTCTATGTTTCATGATAAGATAAAAGATTCATTGCAAAGTGTTATGTATGTCTCATCTACGCTTAAAAAGAATGTAAATGCGATACTTCCTTGCTATTAAATAGTGTTTGCAGATGTCGACGTATCGTAGCAATGGAGTTCTAATGCTTCTTAAAACGCGATATCGCATCTCATTTCTATGTTTCATGATAAGATATAATATTCATTGAGCAGTGTCATGTATACCTCGTATTCACTTCGAAAGAATGTAAATGCGACACTTCCTTTCTAGGAAGTAGCGTCTCCAGATGTCTTCTTATCGCAGGATTTGAGTTCTAATGCATCTTAAAACGCGATGTCGCATCTCTTTTCTATGTATCATCATAAGATATAATATTCATTGCGAAGTGTTATGTATATGTCGATTTCACTTCAAAAGAATGTATATGCGACACTCCCTTGCTAAGACGGAGTGTTTGCAGATGTCTACGTATCGAAGAAGCAGTGTTCTAACTCTTCTTAAAACGCGATATCGCCACTCATTTCTATGTTTCATGATAAGATATAATATTCATTGCGAAGTGTCATGTATACCCCGTGTTCCTTTCAAAAGAGTGTAAATGCGACACTTCCTCTCTAGGAAGTAGCGTCTCCAGATGTCTTCTTATCACAGGATTTGAGTTCTAATGCATCTTAAAACGCGATGTCGCATCTCTTTTCTATGTATCATCATAAGATATAATGTTCATTGCGAAGTGTTATGTATATGTCGATTTCACTTCAAAAGAATGTATATGCGACACTCCCTTGCTTGGAAATAGCGTTTGCATATGTCTATCTATCGTAGCAATAGATTTCTATTGCTTCTCAAAACGCGATATCGCATCGCATTTATATGCCTCATGATAGGGTACAAAATTAATTGCGAAGTGTCATGTATACCACGCATGCGCTTCAAGTGAATGTAAATGCGACACTTCCTTGGTAGGAAATAGCGTTTGCAGATTGCTACGTATCGAAGCAATATTGTTCTAATGCTTCTTAAATCGCGATATCGAATGTCATTTCTATCTATCCTGATAAGATGTAATATTCATTGTGGAGTGTTATGTTTATCTCATTCATACTTCAAATGAATGCAAATGCGACAGTTCCTTGCTAGGAAATAGTGTTTGCAGATATCTACGTATCGAAGCAATAAAGTTCTAAAGCTTCTTAAATCGCGATATCGCATCTCATTTCTATGTTTCATGATAAGATATAATATTCATTGTGCAGTGTTATGAATACCTCGTAATCACTTCAAAAGAATGTAAATGCGACACTTCCTTGCTAGGATGTAGCGTTTGCAGATGTCTACGTATCGAAGCAATAGGGATCTAATGCTTCTTAAATCGCCATATCGCTTCCCATTTCTATGTTTCATGATAAGATATAATACTCATTGTGCAGTGTTATGTATATCTCGTCTATACTTCAAATGGATGTAAATGCGACACTTCCTTGCTAGGAAATAGCGTTTGCAGATGTCTACGTATCGTGGCATTAGAGTTCTAATGCTTCTCATAACGCGATATCGCATCTCATTTCTATGTTTCATGATAAGATATAATATTCATTGTGGAATGTTATGTATACCTCGTTTTCGTTTCAAAAGAATGAAAATGCGACACTTCCTTGCTAGGAGATAGCGTTTGCAGATGTCTACGTATCGAAGCAGTAGGGTTCTAATGCTTCTTAAATCGCCATATCGCATCTCATTTCTATGTTTCATGATAAGATATAATATTCATTGTGCAGTGTTATGTTTATCTCGTCTATACTTCAAATGGATGTAAATGCGACACTTCCTTGCTAGGAAGTAGCGTTTGCAGATGTCTACGTATCGAAGTAATAGACATCATATGCTTCATAAATCGCCATATCGCATTTCATTTCTATGTTTCATGTCAGGATATAATATTCATTGCGAAGTGTCATGTATACCTCGCATACACTTCAAATGAATGTGAATGCGACAGATCCTTGCTGGGATATAGTGTTTGCAGAAATCTACGTATCGAAGCAATAGAGTTCTAAAGCTTCTTAAATCGCGATATCGCATATCATTTCTATGTTTCATGGTAAGATATAATATTCATTGTGCAGTGCTATGAATACCTCGTGTTCACTTCAAAGTATGTAAATGCGACACTTCCTTCCTAGGATATAGCGTTTGTAGAAGTCTACGTATCGTAGCAATAGAGTTCTAATGCTTCTTAAAACTGGATATCGCATCTTATTTCTATGTTTCATGATAAGATATAATATTCATAGCGAAGTGTCACTTATACCACGCATGCACTTCAAATGAATGAAAATGCGACACATCCTTGCTGGGAAATAGCGTGTGCAGATGTCTACGTATCGAAGCAATAGGGTTCTAATGCTTCTTAAATCGCGTAATCGCATCTCATTTCTATGTTTCATGATAAGATATAATATTCACTGTGCAGTGTTATGTA
The DNA here is from genome assembly GCF_050948175.1 of Xylocopa sonorina. NCBI lineage: Eukaryota > Metazoa > Arthropoda > Insecta > Hymenoptera > Apidae > Xylocopa > Xylocopa sonorina. The sequence goes on along the minus strand of NW_027490136.1, from coordinate 124,826 downwards.
TACCTAGTATTCACTTCAAGAGAATGTAAATGCTACAATTCCTTGCTAGGAAATAGCGTTTGCATACGTCTACGTATCGAAGCAATAGATTTCGAAAGCTTGCTAATTCGCGATATCGCACCTCATATCTATTTTTCATGATAATATATAATATTCATTGCGAAGTGTCATGTATACCTGGTATTCACTCCAAACGAATGTAAATGCGACACTTCCCTGCTAGGAAGTAGCGTATTCAGATGTCTACGTATGGTAGCAATAGATTTCTGATGCTACTTAATTCTCGATATCGAATCTCATTTCTATGTTTCATGATAAGATATAATATTCATTGCGATGTGTCATGTACACCTCGTATTCACTTCAAAAGAATGAAAGTGTGACATTTCCATGCTAGGAAATAGCCGTTGCAGATATCTCCGCATCGAGGCAATAGGGTTCTAATGCTTCTTAAAACGCGATATCGCATCTCACTTTTATGATACATGATAAGATATAATGTTCATTGCGAAGTGTCATGTATACCTCGTATTCACTTCAAAAGAATGTAAATGCGAATCTTCCTTGCTAGGAAATAGCGTTTGCAGATGACTACGTATCGGAGCAAAGGAGTTGTAATGCTTCTCAAAACGAGATATCGCATCTCATTTCTATGCTTCATGATAAGATATAAAACTCATTGCGAAGTGTCATGTATACCTCGTATTCCCTCCAAACGAATGTAAATGCGACACTTCCTTGCTAGGAAATGGCGTATTCAGATGTCTACGTATCGTAGCAATAAAGTTCTAATGCTACTTAAATCGCGATATCGCATCTCATTTATATGTTTCGTGATAAGATATAATATTCATTGCGGATTGCCATGTACACCTCGTATTCACTTCAAAAGAATGTAAATGCGACACTTCCATGCTAGGAAATAGCGTCTGCAGATGTCTACGCGTCGAGGCAATAGAGTTCTAATGCTTCTTAAAACGCGATATCGAATCTCAATTCTATGTTTCATTATAAGATATAACATTCATTGCGAAGTGTCATGTATACCTCGAATTCACTTCAAAAGAATGTAAATGCGAAACTTCCATGCTAGGATATAGCGTTTGTAGAAGTCTACGTATCGTAGCAATAGAGTTCTAATGCTTCTTAAAACTGGATATCGCATCTTATTTCTATGTTTCATGATAAGATATAATGTTCATAGCGAAGTGTCACTTATACCACGCATGCACTTCAAATGAATGAAAATGCGACACATCCTTGCTGGGAAATAGCGTGTGCAGATGTCTACGTATCGAAGCAATAGGGTTCTAATGCTTCTTAAATCGCGTAATCGCATCTCATTTCTATGTTTCATGATAAGATATAATATTCACTGTGCAGTGTTATGTATACCTAGTATTCACTTCAAGAGAATGTAAATGCTACAATTCCTTGCTAGGAAATAGCGTTTGCATACGTCTACGTATCGAAGCAATAGATTTCGAAAGCTTGCTAATTCGCGATATCGCATCTCATATCTATTTTTCATGATAATATATAATATTCATTGCGAAGTGTCATGTGTACTTCGCATACACTTCAAAAGAATGTAAATACGAATCTTCCTTGCTAGGAACTAGCGTTTGCAGATCACTACGTATCGGAGCAACGGAGTTCTAATGCTTCTCAAGACGTGATATCGCATCTCATTTCTATGCTTCATGATAAGATATAATATTCATTGCGAAGTGTCATGTATACCTCGTATTCCCTCCAAACGAATGTAAATGCGACACTTCCATGCTAGGAAATAGCGTCTGCAGATGTCTACGCGTCGAGGCAATAGAGTTCTAATGCTTCTTAAAAAGCGATATCGCATCTCACTCCTATGTTTCATGATAAGATATAATATTCATTGCGAAGTGTCATGTATACCTCGTATTCACTTGAAAAGAATGTAAATGCGACCTTTTTGTTTCTAGGAAATAGCATTTGCAGATGTCTCGGTATCGTAGCAATAGAGTTCCAATGCTTCTAAACCCGCGATATCGCATCTCATTTCTATGCTTCATGATAAGACATAATATTCATTGCGAAGTGTCATGTATACCTCGTATTCACTCCAAGCGAATGTAAATGCGACACTTCCTTGCTAGGAAATAGAGTATTCAGATATCTACGTATCGTGGCAATAGAGTTCCAATGCTACTTAAATCGCGATATCGCATCTCATTTCTATGTTTCGTGATAAGATATAATATTCATTGCGAAAGCGTCATGTATACCTCGTATTCACTTCAAAAGAATGTAAATGCGACTATTGGTTGCTAGGAAATAGCGATTGCAGATGTCTACGTATCGTAGCAATAGAGTTCTAATGCTTCTCAAAACGCGATATCGCATCTCATTTCTATGTTTCCTGATAAGATATAGTATTCATCGCGAAGTGTCATGCATACCTCGTATTCACTTCAAAAGAATGTAAATGCGACACTTCCATGCTAGGAAATAGCGTCTGCAGATGCCTACGCGTCGAGGCAATAGAGTTCTAATGCTTCTTAAAACGCGATATCGCATCTCATTTCTATGTTTCGTGATAAGTTATAATATTCATTCCGAAGTGTCATGTAAACCTCGAATTCACTTCAAAAGAATGTAAATGCGACTATTGGTTGCTAGGAAATAGCGTTTGCAGATGACTACGTATCGGAGCAAAGGAGTTGTAATGCTTCTCAAAACGAGATATCGCATCTCATTTCTATGCTTCATGATAAGATATAAAATTCATTGCGAAGTGTCATGTATACCTCGTATTCCCTCCAAACGAATGTAAATGCAACACTTCCTTGCTAGGAAATGGCGTATTCAGATGTCTACGTATCGTAGCAATAAAGTTCTAATGCTACTTAAATCGCGATATCGCATCTCATTTATATGTTTCGTGACAAGATATAATATTCATCGCGTAGTGTCAGGTATACCTCGTAATCACTTCAAAAGAATGTAAATGCGACACTTCCATGCTAGGAAGTAGCGTCTGCAGATGTCTACGCGTCGAGGCAATAGAGTTCTAATGCTTCTTAAAACGCGATATCGAATCTCTCTTCTATGTTACATGATAAGATATAATATTCATTGCGAAGTGTCATGTATACCTCGTATTCACATCAAAAGAATGTAAATGCGACTATTCCTTGCTAGGGCATAGCGTTTGCAGATGCCTACGTATCACAGCAATAGAGTTCTAATGCTTCTTAGATCGCGATATCGCATCTCATTTCTATGTTTCGTGATATGTTATAATATTCATTCCGTAGTGTCATGTAAACCTCGAATTCACTTCAAAAGAATGTAAATGCGACTATTGGTTGCTAGGAAATAGCGATTGCAGATGTCTAGGTATGATAGCAATAGTGCTCTAATGCTTCTCAAAACGCGATATCGCATCTCATTTCTAAGTTTCCTGATAAGATATAATATTCATTGCGGATTGTCATGTACACCTCGTATTCACTTCAAAAGAATGTAAATGCGACACTTCCATGCTAGGAAATAGCGTCTGCAGATGACTACGCGTCGAGGCAATAGGGTTCTAATGCTTCTTAGAACGCGATATCGCATCTCACTTCCTTGTTTCATGATAAGATATAATATTAATTGCGTAGTGTCATGTATACCTCGTATTCACACCAAAAGAATGTAAATGCGACTATTCCTTGCTAGGGCATAGCGTTTGCAGATGCCTACGTATCGTAGCAATAGAGTTCTAATGCTTCTTAGATCGCGATATCGCATCTCATTTCTATGTTTCGTGATAAGTTATAATATTCATTCCGAAGTGTAATGTAAACCTCGAATTCGCTTCAAAAGAATGTAAATGCGACTATTGGTTGCTAGGAAATAGCGATTGCAGATGTCTATGTATCGTAGCAATAGAGTTCTAATGCTTCTCAAAACGCGATATCGCATCTCATTTCTATGTTTCATGATAAGATATAATGTTCATTGCGAAGTGTCATATATACGTCGTATTCACTTCAAAAGAATGTAAATGCGACTATTCCTTGCTAAGGCATAGCGTTTGCAGATGCCTACGTATCGTAGCAATAGCGTTCTAATGCTTCTTAGATCGCGATATCGCATCTCATTTCTATGTTTCGTGATAAGTTATAATATTCATTCCGAAGTGTAATGTAAACCTCGAATTCACTTCAAAAGAATGTAAATGCGACTATTGGTTGCTAGGAAATAGCGATTGCAGATGTCTAGGTATGATAGCAATAGTGCTCTAATGCTTCTCAAAACGCGATATCGCATCTCATTTCTAAGTTTCCTGATAAGATATAATATTCATTGCGGATTGTCATGTACACCTCGTATTCACTTCAAAGGAATGTAAATGCGACACTTCCATGCTAGGAAATAGCGTCTGCAGATGTCTACGCGTCGAGGCAATAGAGTTCTAATGCTTCTTAGAACGCGATATCGCATCTCACTTCTTTGTTTCATGATAAGATATAATATTCATTGCGAAGTGTCATGTATACCTCGTATTCACATCAAAAGAATGTAAATGCGACTATTCCTTGCTAGGGCATAGCGTTTGCAGATGCCTACGTATCGTAGCAATAGTGTTCTAATGCTTCTTAGATCGCGATATCGCATCTCATTTCTATGTTTCGTGATAAGTTATAATATTCATTCCGAAGTGTAATGTAAACCTCGAATTCGCTTCAAAAGAATGTAAATGCGACTATTGGTTGCTAGGAAATAGCGATTGCAGATGTCTATGTATCGTAGCAATAGAGTTCTAATGCTTCACAAAACGCGATATCGCATCTCATTTCTATGTTTCATGATAAGATATAATGTTCATTGCGAAGTGTCATATATACGTCGTATTCACTTCAAAAGAATGTAAATGCGACACTTCCATGCCAGGAAATAGCGACTGCAGATGTCTACGCGTCGAGGCAATAGAGTTCTAATGCTTCTTAAAACGCGATATCGCATCTCACATCTATGCTTCATGATAAGATATAATGTTCATTGCGAAGTGTCATATATACCTCGTATTCACTTCAAAAGAATGTAAATGCGAATCTTCCTTGCTAGGAAATAGCGTTTGCAGATGACTACGTATCGGAGCAATGGAGTTCTAATGCTTCTCAAGACGAGATATCGCATCTCATTTCTATGCTTCATGATAAGATATAATATTCATTGCGAAGTGTCATGTATACCTCGTATTCCCTCCAAACGAATGTAAATGCGACACTTCCTTGCTAGGAAATGGCGTATTCAGATGTCTACGTATCGTAGCAATAGAGTTCTAATGCTACTTAAATCGCGATATCGCATCTCATTTATATGTTTCGTGATAAGATATAATATTCATCGCGAAGTGTCAGGTATACCTCGTAATCACTTCAAAAGAATATAAATGCGACACTTCCATGCTAGGAAATAGAGTCTGCAGATGTCTACGCGTCGAGGCAATGGAGTTCTAATGCTTCTTAAAACGCGATATCGAATCCCTCTTCTATGTTACATGATAAGATATAATATTCATTGCGAAGTGTCATGTATACCTCGTATTCCCTCCAAACGAATGTAAATGCTAATCTTCCTTGCTAGGAAATAGCGTTTGCAGATGACTACGTATCGTAGCAATGGAGTTGTAATACTTCTCAAAACGAGATATCGCATCTCATTTCTATGCTTCATGATAAGATATAATATTCATTGCGGATTGTCATGTACACCTCGTATTCACTTCAAAAGAATGTAAATGCGACACTTCCATGCTAGGAAATAGCGTCTGCAGATGTCTACGCGACGAGGCAATAGAGTTCTAATGCTTCTTAGAACGCGATATGGCATCTCACTTCTTTGTTTCATGATAAGATATACTATTCATTGCGAAGTGTCATGTATACCTCGTATTCACATCAAAAGAATGTAAATGCGACTATTCCTTGCTAGGGCATAGCGTTTGCAGGTGCCTACGTATCGTAGCAATAGCGTTCTAATGCTTCTTAGATCGCGATATCGCATCTCATTTCTTTGTTTCGTGAAATGTTATAATATTCATTCCGTAGTGTCATGTAAACCTCGAATTCACTTCAAAAGAATGTAAATGCGACTATTGGTTGCTAGGAAATAGCGATTGCAGATGTCTAGGTATGATAGCAATAGTGCTCTAATGCTTCTCAAAACGCGATATCGCATCTCATTTCTAAGTTTCCTGATAAGATATAATATTCATTGCGGATTGTCATGTACACCTCGTATTCACTTCAAAGGAATGTAAATGCGACACTTCCATGCTAGGAAATAGCGTCTGCAGATGTCTACGCGTCGAGGCAATAGAGTTCTAATGCTTCTTAGAACGCGATATCGCATCTCACTTCTTTGTTTCATGATAAGATATAATATTCATTGCGAAGTGTCATGTATACCTCGTATTCACATCAAAAGAATGTAAATGCGACTATTCCTTGCTAGGGCATAGCGTTTGCAGATGCCTACGTATCGTAGCAATAGAGTTCTAATGCTTCTTAGATCGCGATATCGCATCTCATTTCTATGTTTTGTGATAAGTTATAATATTCATTCCGAAGTGTAATGTAAACCTCGAATTCGCTTCAAAAGAATGTAAATGCGACTATTGGTTGCTAGGAAATAGCGATTGCAGATGTCTATGTATCGTAGCAATAGAGTTCTAATGCTTCTCAAAACGCGATATCGCATCTCATTTCTATGTTTCATGATAAGATATAATGTTCATTGCGAAGTGTCATATATACGTCGTATTCACTTCAAAAGAATGTAAATGCGACACTTCCATGCCAGGAAATAGCGACTGCAGATGTCTACGCGTCGAGGCAATATAGTTCTAATGCTTCTTAAAACGCGATATCGCATCTCACTTCTATGCTTCATGATAAGATATAATGTTCATTGCGAAGTGTCATATATACCTCGTATTCACTTCAAAAGAATGTAAATGCGAATCTTCCTTGCTAGGAAATAGCGTTTGCAGATGACTACGTATCGGAGCAATGGAGTTCTAATGCTTCTCAAGACGAGATATCGCATCTCATTTCTATGCTTCATGATAAGATATAATATTCATTGCGAAGTGTCATGTATACCTCGTATTCCCTCCAAACGAATGTAAATGCGACACTTCCTTGCTAGGAAATGGCGTATTCAGATGTCTACGTATCGTAGCAATAGAGTTCTAATGCTACTTAAATCGCGATATCGCATCTCATTTATATGTTTCGTGATAAGATATAATATTCATCGCGAAGTGTCAGGTATACCTCGTAATCACTTCAAAAGAATATAAATGCGACACTTCCATGCTAGGAAATAGAGTCTGCAGATGTCTACGCGTCGAGACAATAGAGTTCTAATGCTTCTTAAAACGCGATATCGAATCTCTCTTCTATGTTACATGATAAGATATAATATTCATTGCGAAGTGTCATGTATACCTCGTATTCACATCAAAAGAATGTAAATGCGACTATTCCTTGCTAGGGCATAGCGTTTGCAGATGCCTACGTATCGTAGCAGTAGCGTTCTAATGCTTCTTAGATCGCGATATCGCATCTCATTTCTATGTTTCGTGATAAGTTATAATATTCATTCCGAAGTGTAATGTAAACCTCGAATTCACTTCAAAAGAATGTAAATGCGACTATTGGTTGCTAGGGCATAGCGTTTGCAGATGCCTACGTATCGTAGCAATAGCGTTCTAATGCTTCTTAGATCGCGATATCGCATCTCATTTCTATGTTTCGTGATAAGTTATAATATTCATTCCGAAGTGTAATGTAAACCTCGAATTCGCTTCAAAAGAATGTAAATGCGACTATTGGTTGCTAGGAAATAGCGATTGCAGATGTCTATGTGTCGTAGCAATAGAGTTCTAATGCTTCTCAAAACGCGATATCGTATCTCATTTCTATGTTTCATGATAAGATATAATGTTCATTGCGAAGTGTCATATATACCTCGTATTCACTTCAAAAGAATGTAAATGCGACTCTTCCATGCTAGGAAATAGCGACTGCAGATGTCTATGCGTCGAGGCAATAGAGTTCTAATGCTTCTTAAAACGCGATATCGCATCTCACTTCTATGCTTCATGATAAGATATAATGTTCATTGCGAAGTGTCACATATACCTCGTATTCACTTCAAAAGAATGTAAATGCGAATCTTCCTTGCTAGGAAATAGCGTTTGCAGATGACTACGTATCGGAGCAATGGAGTTCTAATGCTTCTCAAGACGAGATATCGCATCTCATTTCTATGCTTCATGATAAGATATAATATTCATTGCGAAGTGTCATGTATACCTCGTATTCACTCCAAACGAATGTAAATGCGACACTTCCTTGCTAGGCAATAGCGTATTTAGATGTCTACGTTTCGTAGCAATAGAGTTCTAATGCTACTTAAATCGCGATATCGCAACTCATTTCTACGTTTCGTGATAAGATATAATATTCATTGCGAAGTGTCATGTATACCCCGTATTCACATCAAAAGAATGTAAGTGCGACACTTCCATGCTAGGAAATAGCGTATTCAGATGTCCACGTATCGTAGCAATAGAGTTCTGATGCTACTTAAATCGCGATATCGCATCGCATTTCTACGTTTCGTGATAAGATATAATATTCATTGCGAAGTGCCATGTATTCCGCGTATTCACTCCAAACGAATGTAAATGCGACACTTCCTTGCTAGGCAATAGCGTATTCAGATGTCTACGTATCGTAGCAATAGAGTTCTAATGCTACTTAAATCGCGATATCGCAACTCATTTCTACGTTTCGTGATAAGATATAATATTCATTGCGAAGTGTCATGTATACCTCGTATTCCCTCCAAACGAATGTAAATGCGACACTTCCTTGCTAGGAAATAGCATTTGCAGATGTCTACGTATCGTAGCAATAGAGTTCCAATGCTTCTCAAAACGCGATATCGCATCTCATTTCTATGCTTCATGATAAGATATAATATTCATTGCGAAATGTCATGTATACCTCGTATTCACTCCAAACGAATGTAAATGCGACACTTTCTTGCTAGGCAATAGCGTATTCAGATGTCTACGTTTCGTAGCAATATAGTTCTAATGCTTCTTAAAACGCGATATCGCATGTCAATCCTATGTTTCATTATAGGATATAATATTCATTGCGAAGTGTCATGTATACCTCGTATTCACATCAAAAGAATGTAAATGCGACTATTCCTTGCTAGGGCATAGCGTCTGCAGATGTCTACGCGTCGAGGCAATAGAGTTCTAATGCTTCTTAAAACGCGATATCGCATGTCAATTCTATGTTTCATTATAAGATATAATATTCATTGCGAAGTGTCATGTATACCTCGTATTCACTTCAAAAGGATGTAAGTGCGACACTTCCTTGCTAGGAAATAGCGTTTCCAGATGACTATGTTCGAAACAATAGAGTTCTAATGATTCTTAAAATGCAATATCGCATCTCACTTCTATGTTTCATGATAAGATATAATATTCATTGCGAAGCGTCATGTATACCTCGTATTCACTTCAAAAGAATGTAAATGCGACACCTCCATGCTAGGAAGTAGCGTTTGCAGATGTCTACGTATCGTAGCAATAGAGATGTAATGCTTCTTAGAACGCGATATCGCACCTCACTTCCATGTTTCATGATAAGATATAATATTCTTTGCGAAGTGTCATGTATACCTCGTACTCACTTCAAAAGAATGTAAATGCGACACTTACATGCCAGGAAATAGCGTTTGCAGATGTCTAAGTATCGTAGCAATATAGTTCTAATGCTTCTTAAAACAAGATGTCGCATCTCATTTCTATGTTTCATGATCAGATATAATATTCATTGCGAAGTGTCGTGTATACCTCGTATTCACTTCAAAATAATGTAAATGCGACACTTCCATGCTAGGAAGTAGCGTTTGCAGATGTCTACGAATCGCAGCAATAGAGTTCCAATGCTTCCTAAAAAGCGATATCGCATCTCTCTTCTATGTTTCATGAGAAGATATAATATTCTTTGCGAAGTGTCATATACATCTCGTATTCACATCAGAAGAATGTAAATGCGACACTTCCATGCTAGGAAATAGCGTTTGCAGATGTCTACGTATAGCAGCAATAGAGTTCCAATGCTTCCTAAAACGCGATATCGCATCACTCTTCTATGTTTCATGATAAGGTATAATATTCATAGCCAAGTGTCATGTATACCTCGTATTCACTTCAAATGAATGTAAATGCGACACTTCCATGCTAGGAAATAGCGTTTGCAGATGTCTACGTATCGTAGCAATAGAGTTCTAATGCTTCTTAAAACGCGATATCGCATCTCACTGCTATGTTTCATGATAAGATATAATATTCATTATGGAGTGATATGTATACCTCGTACTCACTTCAAAGGAAAGTAAATGCGACCCTTCCATGCTAGGGAATAGCCTTTGCAGATGTCTACGTATCGTAGCAATAGAGATCTAATGCTTCTTAGAACGCGATATCGCATCTCACTTTTATGTTTCATGATAAGATATAATATTCATTGCGAAGTGTCATGTATATCTCGTATTCACTTCAAACGAATGTAAATGCGACACTTCCATGCTAGGAAATAGCGTTTGCAGATGTCTACGTATCGTAGCAATAGAGTTCTAATGCTTCTTAAAACGCGATATCGCATCTCACTGCTATGATTCATGATAAGATATAATATACATTATGGAGTGATATGTATACCTCGTACTCACTTCAAAAGAATGTAAATGCGACCCTTCCATGCTAGGGAATAGCCTTTTCAGATGTCTACGTATCGTAGAAATAGAGTTCTAATGCTTCTTAAAACGCGGTATCGCATCTCACTGCTATGTTTCATGAGAAGATATAACATTCATTGCGAAGTGTCATGTATATCTCGTATTCACAACAAAAGAATGTAAATGCGACACTTCCATGCTAGGGAATAGCGTTTGCAGATGTCTACGTATCGCAGCAATAGAGTTCCAATGCTTCCTAAGACGCGATATCGCATCACTCTTCTATGTTTCATGATAAGGTATAATATTCATAGCGAAGTGTCATGTATACCACGTATTCACTTCAAATGAATGTAAATGCGACACTTCCATGCTAGGAAATAGCGTTTGCAGATGTCTACGTATCGTAGCAATAGAGTTCTAATGCTTCACAAAACGAGATGCCTCATTTCATTTCTATGTTCCGTGATAAGATATAATATTCATTGTGGAGTGTCATGTATACCTCGTATTCACTTCAAAAGAATGTAAATGCGACACTTCCATGCTAGGGAATAGCGTTTGCAGATGTCTACGTATCGTAGCAATAGAGTTCCAATGCTTCCTAAAACGCGATATCGCATCTCCCTTCTATGTTTCATGATAAGGTATAATATTCATTGCGAAGTGTCATGTATACCTCGTATTCACTTCAAATGTATGTAAATGCGACACTTCCATGCTAGGAAATAGCATTTGCAGATGCCTACGTATCGTAGCAATAGAGTTCTAATGCTTCTTAACACACGATATCGCATCTCACTGATATGATTCATGATAAGATATAATATTCATTATGGAGTGATATGTATACCTCGTACTCACTTCAAAAGAATGTAAATGCGACCCTTCCATGCTAGGGAATAGCCTTTGCAGATGACTACGTATCGTAGCAATAGTGTTCTAATGCTTCTTAGAACGCGATATCGCATCTCACTTTTATGTTTCATGATAAGATATAATATTCATTGCGAAGTGTCATGTATATCTCGTATTCACATCAAAAGAATGTAAATGCGACACTTCCATGCTAGGAAATAGCGTTTGCAGATGTCTGCGTATCGCAGCTATAGAGTTCCAATGCTTCCTAAAACGCGATATCGCATCTCCCTTCTATGTTTCATGATAAGGTATAATATTCATTGCGAAGTGTCATGTATACCTCGTATTCACTTCAAATGAATGTAAATGCGACACTTCCATGCTAGGAAATAGCGTTTGCAGATGTCTACGTATCGTAGCAATAGAGTTCTAATGCTTCTTAAAACGCGATATCGCATCTCACTGCTGTTTCATGATAAGATATAATATTCATTATGGAGTGATATGTCTACCTTGTACTCACTTCAAAAGAATGTAAATGCGACCCTTCCATGCTAGGGAATAGCCTTTTCAGATGTCTACGTATCGTAGCAATAGAGTTCTAATGCTTCTCAAAACGCGATATAGCACCTCATTCCTATGTTTCATGATAAGATATAATATCCATTGCGAAGTGTCATGTATATCTCGTATTCACATCAAAAGAATGTAAATGCGACACTTCCATGCTAGGAAGTAGCGTTTGCAGATGTCTACGTATCGCAGCTATAGAGTTCCAATGCTTCCTAAAACGCGATATCGCATCTCCCTTCTATGTTTCATGATAAGCTATAATATTCATTGCGAAGTGTCATGTATATCTCGTATTCACTTCAAAAGAATGTAAATGCGACACTTCCATGCTAGGAAATAGCGTTTGCAGATGTCTACGTATCGTAGCAATAGAGTTCTAATGCTTCTCAAAACGCGATATAGCACCTCATTCCTATGTTTCATGATAAGATATAATATTCATTGCGAAGTGTCATGTATACCTCGTATTCACTTCAAATGAATGTAAATGCGACACTTCCATGCTAGGAAATAGCGTTTGCAGATGTCTACGTATCGTAGCAATAGAGTTCTAATGCTTCTTAGAACGCGATATCGCATCTCACATCTATGTTTCATGATAAGATATAATATTCATTCCGAAGTGTCATGTATACCTCGTATTCACTTCAAAAGAATGTAAATATGACACTTCCTTGCTAGGAAATATTGTTTGCAGATGTCTACGTATCACAGCAATAGAGTAATAATGCTTCTTAAAACGAGATGTCGTATTTCATTTCTATGTTTCGTAATAAGATATAATACTCATTGTGTAATGTTATGTATACCTCGTATTCACATCAGTGGAATGTAAGTGCCACATGTCCATGCTAGGAAATAGAGTTTGCAGATGTCTACGCATATTAGCAATAGAGTTCTAATGCTTCTCAAAACGCGATAAAGCACCTCATTCCTGTGTTTCATGATAAGATATAATATTCATTGCGAAGTGTCATGTATACCTCGTATTCACTTCAAAAGAATGTAAATGCGACACTTCCATGCTAGGAAATAGCGTTTGCAGATGTCTACGTATCGTAGCAATAGAGTTCCAATGCTTCCTAAAACGCGATATCGCATCTCCATTCTATGTTTCATGATAAGGTATAATATTCATTGCGAAGTGTCATGTATACCTCGTATTCACTTCAAATGAATGTAAATGCGACACTTCCGTGCTAGGAAATAGCGTTTGCAGATGTCTACGTATCGTAGCAATAGAGTTCTAATGCTTCTTAAAACGCGATATCGCATCTCACTGCTATGTTTCATGATAAGATATAATATTCATTATGGAGTGATATGTATACCTCGTACTCACTTCAAAAGAATGTAAATTCGACCCTTCCATGCTAGGAAATAGCGTTTGCAGATGTCTACGTATCGTAGCAATAGAGTTCTAATGCTTCTCAAAACGCGATGTAGCACCTCCTTCCTATGTTTCATGATAAGATATAATATTCATTGCGATGTGTCATGTGTATCTCGTATTCACATCAAAAGAATGTAAATGCGACACTTCCATGCTAGGAAATAGCGTTTGCAGATGTCTACGTATCGTAGCAATAGATTTCCAATGCTTCCTAAAACGCGATATCGCATCTCCCTTCTATGTTTCATGATAAGGTATAATATTCATTGCGAAGTGTCATGTATACCTCGTATTCACTTCAAATGAATGTAAATGCGACACTTCCGTGCTAGGAAATAGCGTTTGCAGATGTCTACGTATCGTAGCAATAGAGTTCTAATGCTTCTTAAAACGCGATATCGCATCTCACTGCTATGTTTCATGATAAGATATAATATTCATTATGGAGTGATATGTATACCTCGTACACACTTCAAAAGAATGTAAATGCGACCCTTCCATGCTAGGGAATAGCCTTTTCAGATGTCTACGTATCGTAGCAATAGAGTTCTAATGCTTCTCAAAACGCGATATAGCACCTCATTCCTATGTTTCATGATAAGATATAATATTCATTGCGAAGTGTCATGTATATCTCGTATTCACATCAACAGAATGTAAATGCGACACTTCCATGCTAGGAAATAGCGTTTGCAGATGTCTACGTATCGCAGCTATAGATTTCCAATGCTTCCTAAAACGCGATATCGCATATCCCTTCTATGTTTCATGATAAGGTATAATATTCTTTGCGAAGAGTCATGTATACCTCGTATTCACTTCAAATGAATGTAAATGCGACACTTCCATGCTAGGAAATAGCGTTTGCAGATGTCTACGTATCGTAGCAATAGAGTTCTAATGCTTCTTAAAACGCGATATCGCATCTCACTGCTATGTTTCATTAGAAGATATAATATTCATTATGGAGTGTTATGTATACCTCGTGCTCACTTCAAAAGAATGTAAATTCGACCCTTCCATGCTAGGAAATAGCGTTTGCAGATGTCTACGTATCGTAGCAATAGAGTTCTAATGCTTCTCAAAACGCGATGTAGCACCTCCTTCCTATGTTTCATGATAAGATATAATATTCATTGCGATGTGTCATGTATATCTCGTATTCACATCAAAAGAATGTAAATGCGACACTTCCATGCTAGGAAATAGCGTTTGCAGATGTCTACGTATCGTAGCAATAGAGTTCTAATGCTTCCTAAAACGAGATGCCTCATTTCATTTCTATGTTCCGTGATAAGATATAATATTCATTGCGTAGTGTCATGTATATCTCGTATTCACATCAAAAGTATGTAAATGCGACACTTCCATGCTAGGAAATAGCGTTTGCAGATGTCTACGTATCGTAGCAATAGAGTTCTAATGCTTCTTAGAACGCGATATCGCATCTGACTTCTATGTTTCATGATGAGATGTAATATCCATTGCGAACTGTCATGTATACCTCGTATTCACTTCAAAAGAATGTAAATGCTACACTTCCATGCTAGGAAATAGCGTTTGCAGATGTCTACGTATCATAGCAATAGAGTTCTAATGCTTCTTAAAATGAGAAGTCGCATTTCATTTCTATGTTTCGTAATAAGATATAATATTCATTGCGAAGTGTCATGTATACCTCGTATTCACTTCAAAAGAATGTAAATATGACACTTCCATGCTAGGATATAGCATTTGCAGATGTCTACGTATCGTAGCAATAGAGTTCTAATGCGTCTTAAAACGAGATGCCGCATTTCATTTCTATGTTTCGTGATAAGATATAATATTCATTGTGGAGTGTTATGTATTCCTCGTATTCACTTCAGTGGAATGCCAGTGGAATGTCAGTGTAATGCTAGGAAATAGATTTTGCAGATGTCTACGCATATTAGCAATAGAGTTCTAATGCTTCTCAAAACGCGATATAGCACCTCATTCCTCTGTTTCATGATAAGATATAATATTCATTCCGAAGTGTCATGTATATCTCGTATTCACTTCAAAAGAATGTAAATGCGACACTTCCATGAGAGGAAATAGCGTTTGCAGATGTCTGCGTATCGCAGCAATAGAGTTCTAATGCTTCCTAAAACGCGATATAGCACCGCATTCCTATGTTTCATGATAAGATATAATATTCATTTCGAAGTGTCATGTATGTCTCGTATTCACTTCAAAAGAATGTAAATGCGACACTTCCATGCTAGGAAATAGCGTTTGCAGATGTCTACGTATCGTAGCAATAGAGTTCTAATGCTTCTCAGAACGCGATATTTCACCTCATTCCTATGTTTCATGATAAGATATAATATTCATTGCGAAGTGTCATGTATATCTCGTATTCACTTCAAAAGAATGTAAATGCGACACTTCCATGCTAGGAAATAGCGTTTGCAGATTTCTACGTATCGCAGCAATAGAGTTCTATTGCTACCTAAAACGCGATATTGCATCTCACTGCTATGTTTCATTAGAAGATATAATATTCATTATGGAGTGTTATGTATACCTCGTGCTCACCTCAAAAGAATGTAAATGCGAACCTTCCATGCTAGGAAATAGCGTTTGCAGATGTCTACGTATCGTAGCAATAGAGTTCTAATGCTTCTCAAACCGCGATATCGCAACTCATTCCTATGTTTCATGATAAGATATAATATTCATTGCGAAGTGTCTTGTACATCTCGTTTTCACTTCAAAAGAATATAAATGCGAAACTTCCATGCTAGGAAATAGCGTTTGCAGATGTCTACGTAAAGTAGCGATAGATTTCTAATGCTTCTTAAAACGAGATGTCGCATTTCATTTCTATGTTTCGTAATAAGATATAACATTCATCGCGAAGTGACATGTATACCTCGTATTCACTTCAAATGAATGTAAATGCGAAACTTCCATGCTAGCAAATAGCGTTTGCAGATGTCTACGTATCGTAAAAGTAGAGTTCTAATGCTTCTTAAAACGCGATATCGCATATTTCCACTATGTTTCTTGATAAGATATAATATTCATTGCGAAGTGTCATGTATACCTCGTATTCACTTCAAAAGAATGTAAATAAGACACTTCCATGCTAGGAAATAGCGTTTGCAGATGTCTACGTATGGTAGCAATAGAGTTCTAATGCTTCTTAAAACGAGATGCCGCATTTCATTTCTATGTTTCGTGATAAGATATAATATTCATTGTGGGGTGTTATGTATACCTCATATTCACTTCAAAAGAATGTAAATGCGAAACTTCCTTGCTAGGAAATAGCGTTTGCAGATGTCTGCGTATCGTAGCAATAGTGTTGTAATGCTTCTTAAAACGCGATATCGCATCTCACTACTATGTTTCATGATAAGATATAATATCCATTGCGAAGTGTCATGTATACCTCGTATTCACTTCAAAAGAATGTAAATGCGACACTTCCATGCTTGGAAATAGCCTTTGCAGATGTCTACGTATCGTAGCAATAGTGTTGTAATGCTTCTTAAAACGCGATATCGCATCTAACTACTATGTTTCATGATAAGATATAATATCCATTGCGAAGTGTCATGTATACCTCGTATTCACTTCAAATGAATGTAAGTGCGACACTTCCATGCTAGGAAATAGCGTTTGCAGATGTCTAAGTATCGTAGCAATAGTGTTCTAATGCTTCTTAAAATGCGATATCGCATCTCACTTCTATGTGTCATGATAAGGTATAATATTCATTGCGAAGTGTCATGTATACCTCGTATACACTTAAAATGAATGTAAATGCGACACTTCCCTGCTAGGAAGTAGAGTTTGCAGATGTCTACGTATCGAAGCAATAGGGTTCTACTGCTTCTCAAAATGCGATGTCGCATCTCATTTCTATGTTTCATGATCAGATATAATATGCATTGCGAAGTGGCATGTATAGCTCGTATTCACTTCAAAGGGATGAAAGTGCGGCACTTCCTTGCTAGGAAATAGCGTTTGCAGATGACTACGTGTGGAAACAATAGAGTTCTAATGATTCTTAAAACGCGATATCGCATCTCACTTCTATGTTCTATGATAAGATATAATATTCATTGCGAAGTGTCATGTATACCTCGTATTCACTTCAAAAGAATGTAAATGCGACACTTGCATGCTAGGAAATAGCGTTTGCAGATGTCTACGTATCGTAGCAATAGAGTTCTAATGCTTCTTAAAAGGCGATATCGCATCTCACTTCTATGTTTCATGATAAGATATAATATTCATTGCGAAGTGTCATGTATACCTCGTATTCACTTCAAAAGAATGTAAATGCGACACTTCCTTGCTAGGAAATAGCGATTCCAGATGACCACGTATCGTAAGAATGGAGTTCTAATGCTCCTTAAAACGAGATGTCGCATTTCATTTCTATGTTTCGTGATAAGATATAAGATTCATTGTGGAGTGTTATGTACACCTAGTATTCACTTCAAAAGATTGTAAATGCGACACTTCCTTGCTAGGAAATATTGTTTGCAGATGTCTACGTATCGTAAAAATAGAGTTCTATTGCTTCTTGAAACGCGATATCGCGTATTTCCTTTATGTTTCTTGATAAGATATAATATTCATTGCGAAGTGTCATGTATACCTCGTATTCACTTCAAAAGAATGTAAATGCGACACTTCCATGCTAGGAAATAGCGTTTGCAGATGTCAACGTATCGTAGCAATAGAGTTCTAATGCTTCTTAAAACGAGATGCCGCATTTCATTTCTATGTTTCGTGATAAGATATAATATTCATTGTGGAGTGTTATGTATACCTCGTATTCACTTCAAAAGAATGTGAATGCGACACTTCCTTGCTAGGAAATAACATTTCCAGATGTCTACGCATCGTAGCAATATAGTTCTAGTGCTTCGTAAATCGCGATATCGCATCTCACTTCTATGTTTCGTGATAACATATAATATTCATTGTAGAGTGTTATGTATACCTCGTATTCACTTCAAAAGAATGTAAATGCGACACTTCCATGCTAGGAAATAGCGTTTGCAGATGTCTACGTATCGTAGCAATAGTGTTCTAATGCTTCTTAAAATGCGATATCGCATCTCACTTCTATGTTTCATGATAAGGTATAACATTCATTGCGAAGTGTCATGTATACCTCGTATTCACTTCAAATGATTGTAAATGCGACACGTCCCTGCTAGGAAATAGCGTTTGCAGATGTCTACGTATGGTAGCAATAGAGTTCTAATGCTTCTTAAAACGAGATGCCGCATTTCATTTCTATGTTTCGTGATAAGATATAATATTCATTGTGGGGTGTTATGTATACCTCATATTCACTTCAAAAGAATGTAAATGCGAAACTTCCTTGCTAGGAAATAGCGTTTGCAGATGTCTGCGTATCGTAGCAATAGTGTTGTAATGCTTCTTAAAACGCGATATCGCATCTCACTACTATGTTTCATGATAAGATATAATATCCATTGCGAAGTGTCATGTATACCTCGTATTCACTTCAAAAGAATGTAAATGCGACACTTCCATGCTTGGAAATAGCCTTTGCAGATGTCTACGTATCGTAGCAATAGTGTTGTAATGCTTCTTAAAACGCGATATCGCATCTCACTACTATGTTTCATGATAAGATATAATATCCATTGCGAAGTGTCATGTATACCTCGTATTCACTTCAAATGAATGTAAGTGCGACACTTCCATGCTAGGAAATAGCGTTTGCAGATGTCTAAGTATCGTAGCAATAGTGTTCTAATGCTTCTTAAAATGCGATATCGCATCTCACTTCTATGTGTCATGATAAGGTATAATATTCATTGCGAAGTGTCATGTATACCTCGTATACACTTCAAAGGGATGAAAGTGCGGCACTTCCTTGCTAGGAAATAGCGTTTGCAGATGACTACGTGTGGAAACAATAGAGTTCTAATGATTCTTAAAACGCGATATCGCATCTCACTTCTATGTTCTATGATAAGATATAATATTCATTGCGAAGTGTCATGTATACCTCGTATTCACTTCAAAAGAATGTAAATGCGACACTTGCATGCTAGGAAATAGCGTTTGCAGATGTCTACGTATCGTAGCAATAGAGTTCTAATGCTTCTTAGAAGGCGATATCGCATCTCACTTCTATGTTTCATGATAAGATATAATATTCATTGCGAAGTGTCATGTATACCTCGTATTCACTTCAAAAGAATGTAAATGCGACACTTCCTTGCTAGGAAATAGCGTTTCCAGATGACCACGTATCGTAAGAATGGAGTTCTAATGCTCCTTAAAACGAGATGTCGCATTTCATTTCTATGTTTCGTGATAAGATATAAGATTCATTGTGGAGTGTTATGTACACCTAGTATTCACTTCAAAAGATTGTAAATGCGACACTTCCTTGCTAGGAAATATTGTTTGCAGATGTCTACGTATCGTAAAAATAGAGTTCTATTGCTTCTTGAAACGCGATATCGCGTATTTCCTTTATGTTTCTTGATAAGATATAATATTCATTGCGAAGTGTCATGTATACCTCGTATTCACTTCAAAAGAATGTAAATGCGACACTTCCATGCTAGGAAATAGCGTTTGCAGATGTCAACGTATCGTAGCAATAGAGTTCTAATGCTTCTTAAAACGAGATGCCGCATTTCATTTCTATGTTTCGTGATAAGATATAATATTCATTGTGGAGTGTTATGTATACCTCGTATTCACTTCAAAAGAATGTGAATGCGACACTTCCTTGCTAGGAAATAACATTTCCAGATGTCTACGCATCGTAGCAATATAGTTCTAGTGCTTCGTAAATCGCGATATCGCATCTCACTTCTATGTTTCGTGATAACATATAATATTCATTGTAGAGTGTTATGTATACCTCGTATTCACTTCAAAAGAATGTAAATGCGACACTTCCATGCTAGGAAATAGCGTTTGCAGATGTCTACGTATCGTAGCAATAGTGTTCTAATGCTTCTTAAAATGCGATATCGCATCTCACTTCTATGTTTCATGATAAGGTATAATATTCATTGCGAAGTGTCATGTATACCTCGTATTCACTTCAAATGATTGTAAATGCGACACGTCCCTGCTAGGAAGTAGAGTTTGCAGATGTCTACGTATCGAAGCTATAGAGTTCTAATGCTTCTTAAAACGCGATATAACATCTCACTTCTATGTTTCGAGATAAGATATAATATTCATTGCGAAGTGTCATGTATACCTCGTATTCACTTCAAATGAATGTAAATGCGACACTTCCCTGCTAGGAAGTAGAGTTTGCAGATGTCTACGTATCGAAGCAATAGAGTTCTAATGCTTCTTAAAACGCGATATAACATCTCACTTCTATGTTTCGAGATAAGATATAATATTCATTGCGAAGTGTCATGTATACCTCGTATTCACTTCAAAAGAATGTAAATGCAACATTTCCATGGTAGGAAATAGGGTCTGCAGATGTCTACGTATATTAGCAATAGAGTTCTAATGCTTCTCAAAACGCAATATAGCACCTCATTCCTATGTTTCATGATAAGATATAATATTCATTACGAAGTGTCATGTATATCTCGTACTCACTTCAAAAGAATGTAAATGCGACACTTCCATGCTAGGAAATAGCGTTTGCAGATGTCTACGTATCGTAGAAATAGATTTCTAATGCTTGTTAAAACGCGATATCGCATCTCACAGCTATGTTTCATGAAAAGATATAATATTCATTATGGAGTGTTATGTGTACCTCGTACTCACTTCAAAAGAGTGTAAATGCGAACCTTCCATGCTAGGAAATAGCGTTTGCAGATGTCTAAGTATCGTAGCAATAGAGTTCTAATGCTTCTTAGAACGCGATATCGCATCTGACTTCTATGTTTCATGATAAGATGTAATATTCATTGCGAAGTGTCATGTATACCTCGTATTCACTTCAAAAGAATGTAAATAAGACACTCCCATGCTAGGAAATAGCGTTTGCAGGTGTCTACGTATCGTAGCAATGGAGTTCTAATGCTTCTTAAAACGCGATAAAGCATCTCACTTCTATGTTCCATGATAAGATATAATATTCATTGCGAAGTGTCATGTATACCTCGATTTCGCTTCACAAGAATGTAAATGCGACACTTCCTTGCTAGGAAATATTGTTTGCAGATGTCTACGTATCACAGCAATGGAGTACTAATGATTCCTGAAACGAGGTGTCGTATTTCATTTCTATGTTTCGTAATAAGATATAATATTCATTGTGTAATGTTATGTATACCTCGTATTCACATCAGTGGAATGTAAGTGCGAAATTTCCTTGCTAGGAAATAGAGTTTGCAGATGTCTACGCGTATTAGCAATAGAGTTCTAATGCTTCTCAAAACGCGATATAGCATCTCATTCCTATGTTTCATGATAAGATATAATATTCATTGCGAAGTGTCATGTATATCTCGTATTCACATCAAAAGAATGTAAATGCGACACTTCCATGCTAGGAAATAGCGTTTGCAGATGTCTACGTATCGCATCAATATAGTTCTAATGCTTCTTAAAACGCGATATCGCATCTCACTTCTATGTTTCGTGATATGATATAATATCCATTGCGAACTGTCATGTATACCTCGTATTCACTTCAAAAGAATGTAAATGCTACACTTCCATGCTAGGAAATAGTGTTTGCTAATGTCTACGTATCGTAGCAATAGTGTTCTAATGCTTCTTAAAACGCGATATTGCAACTCACTTCTATGTTTCATGATAAGATATAATATTCATTGCGAAGTGTCATGTATACCTCGTATTCACTTCAAAAGATTGTAAATGCGACACTTCCTTGCTAAGAAATAGCGTTTGCAGATGTCTACGTATCATAGCAAGAGAGTTCTAATGCTTCTTAAAATGAGAAGTCGCATTTCATTTCTATGTTTCGTAGTAAGATATAATATTCATTGTGAAATGTTATGCACACCTCGTATTCACTTCAAAGGATGTTAATGCGACACTTGCTTGCTAGGAAGTAGCGCTTGCAGATGTCTACGTATCGAAGCAATAGTGTTCTAATGTTTCTCAAAACGCGATGTCGCAACTCATTCCTATGTTTCATGATATGAAATAATACTCAGTCCGATGTGTCATGTATATCTCGTATTCACTTGAAAAGAATGTAAACGCCAAACTTCCATGCTAGGAAATAGCGTTTGCAGATGTCTACGTATCGTAGCAATAGAGTTCTAATGCTTCTCAAACCGCGATATCGCAACTCATTCCTATGTTTCATGATAAGATATAATATTCATTGCGAAGTGTCTTGTACATCTCGTTTTCACTTCAAAAGAATATAAATGCGAAACTTCCATGCTAGGAAATAGCGTTTGCAGATGTCTACGTAAAGTAGCGATAGAGTTCTAATGCTTCTTAAAACGAGATGTCGCATTTCATTTCTATGTTTCGTAATAAGATATAACATTCATCGCGAAGTGACATGTATACCTCGTATTCACTTCAAATGAATGTAAATGCGAAACTTCCATGCTAGCAAATAGCGTTTGCAGATGTCTACGTATCGTAGCAATAGAGTTCTAATGCTTCTTAAAATGAGAAGTCGCATTTCATTTCTATGTTTCGTAATAAGATATAATATTTATTGTGGAATGTTATGCATACCTCGTATTCACTTCAAAGGATATTAATGCGACACTTGCTTGCTAGGAAATTACATATGCAGATGTCTACGCATCGTAGCAATAGAGTTCTAATGCTTCTTAAATCGCGATATCGCATCTCACTGCTATGTTTCATGATAAGATATAATATTCATTGCGAAGTGTCATGTATACCTCGTATTCACTTCAAAAGAATGTAAATGCGACACTTCCATGCTAGGAAATAGCGTATGCAGATGTCTACGTATCACAGCAATAGAGTACTTATGCTTCTGAAAACGAGATGTCGTATTTCATTTCTATGTTTCGTAATAAGATATTATATTCATTGTGTAATGTTATGTATACCTCGTATTCACTTCAATGGAATGTAAGTGCGACATTTCCATGGTAGGAAATAGGGTCTGCAGATGTCTACGTATATTAGCAATAGAGATCTAATGCTTCTCAAAACGCAATATAGCACCTCATTCCTATGTTTCATGATAAGATATAATATTCATTGCGAAGTGTCATGTATACCTCGTATTCACTTCAAAAGAATGTAAATAAGACACTTCCATGCTAGGAAATAGCGTTTGCAGATGTCTACGTATGGTAGCAATAGAGTTCTAATGCTTCTTAAAACGAGATGCCGCATTTCATTTCTATGTTTCGTGATAAGATATAATATTCATTGTGGGGTGTTATGTATACCTCATATTCACTTCAAAAGAATGTAAATGCGAAACTTACTTGCTAGGAAATAGCGTTTGCAGATGTCTGCGTATCGTAGCAATAGGGTTGTAATGCTTCTTAAGACGCGATATCGCATCTCACTACTATGTTTCATGATAAGATATAATATCCATTGCGAAGTGTCATGTATACCTCGTATTCACTTCAAAAGAATGTAAATGCGACACTTCCTTGCTAGGAAATAACATTTCCAGATGTCTACGCATCGTAGCAATATAGTTCTAGTGCTTCGTAAATCGCGATATCGCATCTCACTTCTATGTTTCGTGATAACATATAATATTCATTGTAGAGTGTTATGTATACCTCGTATTCACTTCAAAAGAATGTAAATGCGACACTTCCATGCTAGGAAATAGCGTTTGCAGATGTCTACGTATCGTAGCAATAGTGTTCTAATGCTTCTTAAAATGCGATATCGCATCTCACTTCTATGTTTCATGATAAGGTATAATATTCATTGCGAAGTGTCATGTATACCTCGTATTCACTTCAAATGAATGTAAATGCGACACTTCCCTGCTAGGAAGTAGAGTTTGCAGATGTCTACGTATCACAGCAATAGAGTACTTATGCTTCTGAATACGAGATGTCGCATTTCATTTCTATGTTTCGTAATAAGATATAATATTCATTGTGTAATGTTATGTATACCTCGTATTCACTTCAGTGGAATGTAAGTGCGACATTTCAATGGTAGGAAATAGAGTTTGCAGATGTCTACGTATATTAGCAATAGAGTTCTAATGCTTCTCAAAACGCAATATAGCACCTCATTCCTATGTTTCATGATAAAATATAATATTCATTGCGAAGTGTCATATATACCTCGTATTCGCTTCAAATGAATGTAAATGCGACACTTCCATGCTAGGAAATAGCGATTGCAGATGTCAACGTATCGTAGCAATAGAGTTCTAATGCTTCTTAAAACGAGATGCCGCATTTCATTTCTATGTTTCGTGATAAGATATAATATTCATTGTGGAGTGTTATGTATACCTCGTATTCACTTCAAAAGAATGTAAATGCGACACTTCCTTGCTAGGTAATAACATTTCCAGATGTCTACGCATCGTAGCAATATAGTTCTAGCGCTTCGTAAATCGCGATATCGCATCTCACTTCTATGTTTCGTGATAACATATAATATTCATTGTAGAGTGTTATGTATACCTCGTATTCACTTCAAAAGAATGTAAATGCGACACTTCCATGCTAGGAAATAGCGTTTGCAGGTGTCTACGTATCGTAGCAATAGCGTTCTAATGCTACTTAAATCACGATATGACACCTCATTTACATGTTTCGAGATAAGATATAATATTCATTGCGAAGTGTCATGTATACCTCGCATTCACATCAAAAGAATGTATGTGCGACACTTCCATGCTAGGAAATAGCGATTGCAGATGTCTACGCATCGAGGCCATAGAGTTCTAAAGCTTCTTAAAACGCGATATCGCATCTCGCTTCTATGTTTCATGATAAGATATAATATTCATTGCGAAGTGTCATGTATACCTCGTATTCTCTCCAAACGAATGTAAATGCAACACTTCCCTCCTAGGAAATAGCTTATTCAGATGTCTACGTATCGTAGCAATAGAGTTCTAATGCTACTTAGATCGCGATATCGCATCTCATTTCTATGTTTCGTGATAAGATATAATATTCATAGCGAAGTGTCATGTATACCTCGTATTCACTTCAAAAGGACGTAAATGCGACTACTGCTCGCTAGGAAATAGCGTTTGCAGATGTCTCCGCATCGAGACCGTAGATTTCTAATGCTTCCTAAAACGCGATATCGCATCCCTCTACCGTGTTTTATGATAAGATATAATATTCATTGCGAAGTGTCATGTATACCTCGTATTCACTTCAAAAGAATGTAAATGCGACACTTCCTTGCTTGGAAATAGCGTTTGCAGATGTCTACGTATCGACGCAAATGTGTTCTAATGCTTCTTAAATCGCCATATTACATCTCATTTCTATGTTTCATGATAAGATATAATATTCATTGCGAAGTGTCATGTGTACCCCGTATTCCTTTCAAAAGAATGTAAATGCGACACTTCCTTGCTTGGAAGTAGCGTTTGCAGATATCTACGTATCGACGCAATAGTGTACTAATGCTTCTTAAATCGCCATATTACATCTCATTTCTATGTTTCATGATAAGATATAATATTCATTGCGAAGTGTCATGTATACCTCGTATTCCTTTCAAAAGAATGTAAATGCGACACTTCCTTGCTTGGAAGTAGCGTTTGCAGGTGTCTACGTATCGAAGCAATAGAGTTCTAATGCTTCTTATTTCGCCATATTACATCTCATTTCTATGTTTCATGGTAAGATATAATATTCATTATGGAGTGTTATGTATACCTCGTATTCACTTCAAAAGAATGTAAATGCGACACTTCCTTGCTTGGAAATAGCGTTTGCAGATGTCTACGTATCGACGCAATAGTGTTCTAATGCTTCTTAAGACGCGATATCGCATCTCACTACTATGTTTCATGATAAGATATAATATCCATTGCGAAGTGTCATGTATATCTCGTATTCCAGTCAAAAGAATGTAAATGCGACACTTCCTTGCTTGGAATTAGCGTTTGCACATGTCTACGTATCGAAGCAATAGAGTTCTAATGCTCCTTAACTCGCCATATTACATCTCATTTCTATGTTTCATGGTAAGATATAATATTCATTGTGGAGTGTTATGTATACCTCGTATTCACTTCAAAAGAATGTAATTGCGACACTTCCTTGCAAGGAAATAGCGTTTGCAGATGACTACGTATCGTAGCATTAGTGCTCTAATGCTTCTCAGAACGCGACAGCGTTTCTCATGTCTATGTTTCATGATAGTATATAATATTCCTTGCGTAGTGTCATGTATACCTCGCATACACTTCAAATGAATGTAAATGCGACACTTCCTTGCTTGGAAATAGCGTTTGTAGATGTCTACGTATCGAAGCAATAGAGTTCCAGTGCTTCTTAATTCGCCATATTACATCTCATTTCTATGTTTCATGGTAAGATATAATATTCATTGTGAAGTGTTATGTATACGTCGTATTCACTTCAAAAGAATGTAAATGCGACACTTCCTTGCAAGGAAATAGCGTTTGCAGATGACTACGTATCGTAGCATTAGTGCTCTAATGCTTCTCAGAACGCGACAGCGTTTCTCATGTCTATGTTTCATGATAGTATATAATATTCCTTGCGTAGTGTCATGTATACCTCGCATACACTTCAAGTGAATGTAAATGCGACACTTCCTTGCTAGGAAATAGCGTTTGCAGATGTCTACGTATCGTGGAATTAGAGTTCTAATGCTTCTCAAAACACGATATCGCTTCTCATTTCTATGTTTCATGATAATATATAAAATTCTTTGTGAAGTGTTATGTATACCTCGTACTCACTTCAAAAGAATGTAAATGCGACACTTCCTTGCTTGGAAATAACGTTTGCAGATGTCTACGTATCGAAGCAATAGAGTTCTAGTGCTTCTTAAATCGCCATATTGCATCACATTTCTATGTTTCATGATAAGATATAATATTCATTGTGGAGTGTTATGTATACCTCGTATTCACTTCAAAAGAATGTAAACGCGACACTTCATTGCCAGGAAATAGCGTTTGTAGATGTCTATGTATCGTAGTATTAGAATTCTAATGCTTCTCAAAACGCGATATCTCTACACATTACTATGTTTCATGATAATATACAAAATTCTTTGTGAAGTGTTATATATACCTTGTATTCACTTCAAAAGAATGTAAATGCGACACTTCCTTGCCAGGAAATAGCATTTTCAGATGTCTACGTATTGAAGCAATAGAGTTCTAATGCTTCTTAAATCGCCATATTACATCTCATTTCTATGTTTCATGATAAGATATAATATTCATTGTGGAGTGTTATGTATACCTCTTTTTTTCTTTAAAAGCATGCAAACGCGACACTTCCTTGCTAGGAAATAGCGTTTGCAGATGTCTACGTATCGAAGCAGTAGAGTTCTAGTGCTTCTTAAATCGCCATATTACATCTCATTTCTATGTTTCATGATAAAATATAATATTCATTGCGGAGTGTTATGTGTATCTCGTCTATACTTCAAATGAATGTAAATGCGACACTTCCTTGCTGGGAAATAGCGTTTGCAGATGTCTACGTATCGAAGCAATAGAGTTCTAATGCTTCCTAAATCGCCATATTCCATCTCATTTCTATGTTTCATGATAAGATATAATATTCATTGTGGAGTGTTATGTATACCTCGTATTCACTTCAAAAGAATGTAAGTGCGACACTTCCCTGCTTGGAAGTAGCGTTTGCAGATGTCTACGTATCGAAGCAATAGTGTTCTAATGCTTCTTAAATCGCCATATTAAATCTCATTTCTATGTTTCATGATAAGATATAATATTCATTGCGAAGTGTCATGTATACCTCGTAATCCTTTCAAAAGAATGTAAATGCGACACTTCCTTGCTTGGAAATAGCGTTTGCAGATGCCTACGTATCGAAGCAATAGAGTTCTAATGCTTCCTAAATCGCCATATTCCATCTCATTTCTATGTTTCATGATAAGATATAATATTCATTGTGGAGTGTTATGTATACCTTGTATTCACTTCAAAAGAATGTAAATGCGACACTTCCTTGCCAGGAAATAGCATTTTCAGATGTCTACGTATTGAAGCAATAGAGTTCTAATGCTTCTTAAATCGCCATATTACATCTCATTTCTATGTTTCATGATAAGATATAATATTCATTGCGAAGTGTCATGTATATCTCGTATACCAGTCAAAAGAATGTAAATGCGACACTTCCTTGCTTGGAAATAGCGTTTGCAGATGCCTACGTATCGAAGCAATAGAGTTCTAATGCTTCCTAAATCGCCATATTGCATCTCATTTCTATGTTTCATGATAAGATATAATATTCATTGTGGAGTGTTATGTGTAACGCGTATTCACTTCAAAAGAATGTAAACGCTACACTTCCTTGCTAGGAAGTAGCGTTTGCAGATGTCTACGTATCGAACCAATAGATTTCTAATGCTTCTCAAAACGAGATGTCGCATCACATTTCTATGTTTCATGATAAGATATAATATTCATTGCGAAGTGTCATGTATACCTCGCGTACACTTTAAATGAATGTAAATGCGACTCTGCCTTGCTAGGAAATAGCGTCTGCAGATATCTACGTATCGTAGCAATAAAGTTCTAATGCTTCTCAAAACGCGATATAGCATCTCATTTCTATGTCCCATTATAAGATATAATATTCATTGTGCATTGTTATGTATACCTCGTATTCACTTCAAAAGAATGTAAATACGACACTTCCTTAGGAAATAGCATGTGCAGATGTCTACGTATCGTAGCAATAAATTTCTAATGCTTCTTAAATCGCGATATCGCATCTCATTTCTATGTCTCATGATAAGATATAATATTCATTGTGCAGTGTTATGTATACCTTGTATTCACTTCAAAAGAATGTAAATGCGACACTTCCTATCTTCGAAATAGCGTTTGCAGATGTCTACGTATCAAAGCTATAAATTTCAAAACTTTCTTAAATCGCGATATCGCATCTCATTTTTATGATTCGTGATAAGATATAATATTCATTGCGAAGTGTCATGTACACCTCGTATTCAATTCAAAAGAAAGTAAATGCGACTATTGCTTGCTAGGAAATAGCGTTTGCAGATGTCTATGTATCGTAGCAATAGAGTTCTAAAGCTACTTAAATCGCGATATCGCATCCCATTTATATGTTTCATGATAAGATATAATATTCTTTGCGAAGTGTCATGTATACCTCGTATTCACTACAAAAGAATGTAAGTGCGACACTTCCATGCTAGGAAATAGCGTTTGCAGATGTCTCCGCATCGAGGCCATAGTGTTCTAATGCTTCTTAAAACGCGATATCGCATCTCTCTTCCATGTTTCATGATAAGATATAATATTTTCTGC
Organism: Xylocopa sonorina; assembly: GCF_050948175.1. Classification (NCBI taxonomy): domain Eukaryota; kingdom Metazoa; phylum Arthropoda; class Insecta; order Hymenoptera; family Apidae; genus Xylocopa; species Xylocopa sonorina. The sequence continues at coordinate 94,740 of NW_027490136.1, read as the reverse complement.
GAAGTGTCATGTATACCTCGTGTTCACTTCAGAAGAATGTAAATGCGAATCTTCCTTGCTAGGAAATAGCGTTTGCAGATGTCTACGTATCGTAGCAATAGAGTTCTAATGCTACTTAAATCGCGATATCGCATATCATTTATATGTTTCGTGATAAGGTATAATATTCACTGCGAAGTGTCATGTATACCTCGTATTCACTTCAGAAGAATGTATGTGCGACATTTCCATGCTAGGAGATAGCGTTTGCAGATGTCTCCGCATCGAGACCATATATTTGTAATGCTTCCTAAAACGCGATATCGCATCTCTCTTCTATGTTTCATGATAAGATATAATATTCATTGGGAAGTGTCATGTATACCTCGTCTTCTCTCCAAACGAATGTAAAAGCGACACTTCCTTGCTAGGAAATAGCGTATTCAGATGTCTACGTATCGTAGCAAAGGGGTTCTAATGCTACTTAAATCGCGATATCGCATCTCATTTCTATGTTTCGTGATAAGATATAATATTCATTGCGAAGTGTCATGTATACCTCGTATTCACTTCAAAAGTATGTAAATGCGACACTTCCACGCTAGGAAATAGCGTTTCCAGATGTCTCCGCATCGAGGCCATAGAGTTCTAATGCTTCTTACAACGCGATATCGCATCTCTCTTCTTTGTTTCATGATAAGATATAGTATTCATTGCGACGTGTCATGTATACCTCGTATTCACTTCATAAGAATGTAAATGCGACACTTCCATGCAAGGAAATAGCGTTTGCAGATATCTCCGCATCGAGGCAATAGGGTTCTAATGCTTCTTAAAACGCGATATCGCATATCCCTTCTAGGTTTCATGATAAGATATAATATTCAATGCGAAGTGTCATGTATACCTCGTATTCTTTCCAAACGAATGTAAATGCAACACCACCTTGCTAGGTAATAGTTTATTCAGATGTCTACATATCGTAGCAATAGAGTTCTAATGCTACTTAAATCGCAATATCGCATCTCATTTCTATGTTTCGTGATAAGATATAATATTCATTGCGAAGTGTCATGTACACCTCGTATTCAATTCAAAAGAAAGTAAATGCGACTATTGCTTGCTAGGAAATGGAGTTTGCAAATGTCTATGTATCGTAGCAATAGAGTTCTAATGCTACTTAAATCGCGATATCGCATCACATTTATATGTTTCATGATAAGATATAATATTTATTGCGAAGTGTCACGCATACCTCGTATTCTCTCCAAACGAATGTAAATGCAACACTTCTTTGCTAGGTAATAGCTTATTCAGATGTCTACGTAACGTAGCAAAAGGGTTCTAATGCTACTTAAATCGCCATATCGCATCTCATTTTTATGATTCGTGATAAGATATAATGTTCTTTGCGAAGTGTCATGTATACCTCGTATTCACTTCAAAAGAATGTAAATGCGAATCTTCCTAGCTAGGAAATAGCGTTTGCAGATGCTTACGTATCGTAGCTATAGAGTTCTAATGCTTCTTAAATCGCGATATTGCATCTCATTTCTATGTTACATGATAAGATACAATGTTCATTGCGAAGTGTCATGTATATCTCGTATAAACTTCAAAAGAATGTAAATGCATCACTTCCATGCTAGGAAATAGCATCTGCAGATGTCTACGCGTCGAGGCAATAGTGTTCTAATGCTTATTAAAGCGCGATATCGCATCTCTCTTCTACGTTTCGTGATAAGATATAATATTCATTGCGAAGTGTCATGTATACCTCGTATTCAATTCAAAAGAATGTAAATGCGACTATTGCTTGCTAGGAAATAGCGTTTGCAGATGTCTACGTAGCGTAGCAATAGAGTTGTAACGCTACTCAAATCGCGATATCGCATCACATCTATATGCTTCATGATAAGATACAATATTCATTGCGAAGTGTCATGTATATCTCGTATTCACTTCAAAAGAATGTAAATGCATCACTTCCATGCTAGGAAATAGCATCTGCAGATGTCTACGCGTCGAGGCAATAGAGTTCTAATGCTATTTAAATCGCGATATCGCTTCTCATTTCTATGTTTCGTGATAAGATATAATATTTATTGCGAAGTGTCATGTATACCTCGTATTCACTTCAAAAGAATGTACATGCGACTATTCCTTGCTAGGAAATGGCGTTTGCAGATGCCTACGTATCGTAGCTATAGAGTTCTAATGCTTCTTATATCGCGATATTGCATCTCATTTCTATGTTACATGATAAGATACAATGTTCATTGCGAAGTGTCATGTATACCTCGTACTCACTTCAAAAGAATGTAAATGCGAATCTTCCTTGCTAGGCAATAGCTTATTCAGATGTCTACGTATCGTAGCAATAGAGTTCTAATGCTACTTAAATCGCGATATCGCTTCTCATTCCTATGTTTCGTGATAAGATATAATATTCATTGCGAAGTGTCATGTACACCTCGTATTCACTACAAAAGAATGTAAATGCGTCACTTCCATGCTAGGAAATAGCATCTGCAGATGTCTACGCGTCGAGGCCATAGAGTTCTAATGCTTCTTAAAACGCGATATCGCATCTCATTTGTATGTTTCGTGATAAGATATAATATTCATTGCGAAGTGTCATGTATATCTCGTATTCAATTCAAAAGAATGTAAATGCGACTATTGCTTGCTAGGAAATAGCGTTTGCAGATGTCTACGTAGCGTAGCAATAGAGTTGTAATGCTACTCAAATAGCGATATCGCATCACATCTATATGTTTCGTGATAAGATATAATATTCATTGCGAAGTGTCATGTATACCTCGTATTCACTTCATAAGAATGTAAATGCGACTATTGCTTGCTAGGAAATAGCGTTTGCAGATGTCTACGTATCGTAGCAATAGTGTTCTAATGCTACTTAAATCGCGATATCGCATCTCATTTCTATGTTTCGTGATAAGATATAATATTCATTGCGAAGTGTCATGTATACCTCGTATTCACTTCAAAAGAATGTAAGTGCGACACTTCCATGCTAGGAAATAGCGTTTGCAGATGTCTCCGCATCGAGGCCATAGAGTTCTAAAGCTTCTTAAAACGCGATATCGCATCTCTCTTCTATGTTTCATGATAAGATATAATATTCATTGCGAAGCGTCATGTATACCTCGTATTCTCTCCAAACGAATGTAAATGCAACACTTCCTTCCTAGGAAATAGCTTATTCAGATGTCTATGTATCGTAGCAATAGAGTTCTAATGCTACTTAAATCGCAATATCGCATCTCATTTCTATGTTTCGTGATAAGATATAATATTCATTGCGAAGAGTCATGTACACCTCGAATTCAATTCAAAAGAAAGTAAATGCGACTATTGCTTGCTAGGAAATAGCGTTTGCAAATGTCTATGTATCGTGGCAATAGAGTTCTAATGCTACTTAAATCGCGATATCGCATCTCATTTCTATGTTTCGTGATAAGATATAATACTCATTGCGAAGTGTCATGTAAACCTCGTATTCACTTCAAAAGAATGTAAATGCGAATATTGCTTGCTAGGAAATAGCATTTGCAGATGCCTACGTATCGTAGCAATAAAGTTCTAATGCTACTTAAATCGCGATATCGCATCTCATCTATATATTTCGTGATAAGGTATAATATTCATTGCGAAGTGTCATGTATACCTCGCATTCACTTCAAAAGTATGTAAATGCGAATCTCCCTTGCTAGGAAATACCATTTGCAGATGTCTACGTATCGTCGCAATAGAGTTCTAATGCTTCTCAAAACGCGATATCGCATCTCAATTCTATGTTTCGTGATAAGATATAATATTCATTGCGAAGTGTCATGTACACCTCGTATTCACTACAAAAGAATGTAAATGCGGCACTTCCATGCTAGGAAATAGCGTCTGCAGATGTCTACGCGTCGAGGCAATAGAGTTCTAATGCTTCTTAAAACGCGATACCGCATCTCCCTTCTATGTTTCATGATTAGATATAATATTCATTGCGAAGTGTCATGTACACCTCGTATTCACTACAAAAGAATGTAAATGCGACACTTACTTGCTAGGAAATACCGTTTGCAGATGTCTACGTATCGTAGCAAAAGAGTTCTAATGCTTCTCAAAACGCGATATCGCATCTCAATTCTATGTTTCGTGATAAGATATAATATTCATTGCGAAGTGTCATGTATACCTCGTCCTCTCCAAGCGAATGTAAATGCGACACTTCCTTGCTAGGAAATAGCGTATTCAGATGGCTACGTATCGTAGCAAAAGGGTTTTAATGCTACTTAAATCCCGATATCGCATCTCATTTCATTGTTTCGTGATAAGATATAATATTCATTGCGAAGTGTCATGTACACCTCGTATTCAATTCAAAAGAAAGTAAATGCGACTATTGCTTGCTGGGAAATAGCGTTTGCAGATGTCTACGTATCGTAGCAAAAGAGTTCTAATGCTTCTTAAAACGCGATATCGCTTCTCATTTCTATGTTTCGTGATAAGATATAATATTCATTGCGAAGTGTCATGCATACCATGAATTCGCTTCAAAATAATGTAAGTGCGACACTTCCATGCTAGGAAATAGCGTTTGCACATGTCTACGTATCGTAGCAACAGAGTCCTAATGCTTCTTAAAACGAGATGTCGCATTTCATTTCTATGTTTCGTGATAAGGTATAATATTCATTGCGAAGTATCATGTATACCTCGTATTCACATCAAAAGAATGAAAGTGCGACACTTCCATGCTAGGAAATGGCGTATGCAGTTGTCTCCGCATCGAGGCCATAGTGTTCTAATGCTTCTTAAAACGCGATATCGCATCCCTTTTCTATGATTCGTGATAAGTTATAATATTCATTCCGAAGTGTCATGTATACCACGAATTCGCTTCAAAGTAATGTAAATGTGACACTTTCATGCTAGGAAATAGCGTTTGCAGATGTCTACGTATCGTTGCAATAGAGTCCTAATGCTTCTTAAAACGAGATGTCGCATTTCATTTCTATGTTTCGTGATAAGATGTAATATTCATTGCGAAGTGTCATGTATACCTCGTATTCACATCAAAAGAATGTAAGTGCGACACTTCCATGCTAGGAAATGGCGTATGCAGTTGTCTCCGCATCGAGGCCATAGTGTTCTAATGCTTCTTAAAACGCGATATCGCATCTCTTTTCTATGATTCGTGATAAGTTATAATATTCATTCCGAAGTGTCATGTATACCACGAATTCGCTTCAAAGTAATGTAAATGTGACACTTCCATGCTAGGAAATAGCGTTTGCAGATGTCTACGTATCGTAGCAATAGAGTTCTTATGCTGCTTAAATCGCGATATCGCAACTCATTTCTATGTTTCGTGATAAGTTATAATATTCATTGCGAAATGTCACGTATACCTCGTTTTCACTTCAAAAGAAAGTAAATGCGACACTTCCTTCCTAGGAAATAGCGTTTGCAGATGTCTACGTACCGTAGCAAAAGATTTCTTATGCTTCTTAAAACGGGATATCGCATCTCATTTCTATGATTCATGACAAGATATAATATTCATTGCGAAGTGTCATGTTTTCCTCATATTCACTTCAAAAGAATGTAAGTGCGACACTTCCTTCCTAGGAAATAGCGTTTGCAGATGTCTACGTATCGTAGCAATAGAGATCTAATGCATCTTAAAACGAGATGTCGCATCTCGTTTCTATGTTTCATGATAAGATATAATATTCATTGCGATGTGTCATGTATAGCTCGTATGTACTTCAAAAGAATGTAAATGCGACACTTCCTTGCTAGGAATTAGCGTTTCCAGATGTCTACGTATCGAAACAATAGAGTTCTAATGGGGAGGGGTAGTGGTCCTTCTCACACCCGAGAACCATCCTGTTTGTCTCCATGGACTATGGCAGCGGTCTTACCGTTGCAGAGCTCTGGATCCTATCCTTCGGGCTTCAGGGTCTCTTCTTGCTCACTTCCCGACTCCTCCACCGTCGAGCCCGTCACGCTACCTCGGCGCACAGCCCTTCCGCGAACCTGCGGTCTTATTCTCCCCCGAAGAGGCGTCTTATGGGTCGCTTCTTCCATCAGCTCGCCAGTCTAATCCGTAGAACGGAGAGAGAGAAACGAAAGGGGGGGGGGGAGGTTCTACCATCGTGTATTTCACGTTCTTCGCAAATACAGCTATCGCGATGGTCCGTGTCGCGCTTGTCGCATGGGTGGTGATCTGCGAGCTAGACTAACCGAAGCAGGGGGGGGGGATGAGCGAGCCTTGTGACTTCACCACGTCACAGTACATACAAATTTGCGATTAAGTAGCTATGTGTTCAAATTCAATTCCGAATAATGCACTAAAAAGCATCCCAGATAACAAACGGCAAGATGGTATCGACACCGTGCCGGCACTATATTGCCACTTCCGAGGAGTGTCATCTGATTCGTAGTCGTCTCTGACATGATTCGTTGACTAAAATGCCAGAACGTGTTACCAGCACGTTCTAGACAAGCGAATCGCGCAGCACCAGCACCATGGTGACACGCGTATCATCGCTCCGTTCATGAATCTCCTCAGCAATGACGCAGGATCACATTTGGCAATGGGGAACCTGTGCTTTCATACAAATTAGAACCGTTAGATGTCAGTAGATGTTCAGCATATGAGTATTGATAGACATTTTGATGGTCGTTTTCCTATATTTATAGTTATTGAGCGAGTCGTATATATTTCTTTCAATCCATCATAGACTAAAAATATTATTTATAAAAAAAAATATTACTTATAAAATAAAAATTCATGCTGTTGCGTCCCTAACTTCGCCTTGTGTAATTTTTGAAATAACATGCTGTCATCGTATTTAATGTAACCCTTAATTGCATGAATTTGTAACAATAAATTGAAGAAAATATATATAAAATAAGTGTATATATTTTTATGACAAAGTAATTATCGACTTTATGGAAAAAATCGCCCTATCGAGCTAGTTTATAGAAAATAATAAAATCGAGTTCTTATATCTTTGTTTCGTGCCGGTGTATCTATATTGGAATCAAAATAAATAAATTGCACAGTTTAGTCACTTTTCATATTTGCTTATAATTTTTATGGAAACAGCTTCCCCATTAGTAAATGTCAGCCTACGCCACAACCACGCGTGTAGCTATGGTGAGCTGATAGTGTCATTGTCACGGCCGTGTAGCCCGTGTGCTATATCTCGGTGCTTTAATAGTGCCGTGATACGAATGCCGCCCCAGTACTAACAGTATGCCGTTTCGAAAGCTGAGTAGGAGCACTTTGTTAGCACAGTTCTGTCACGGAATTCGTTCCATCCGTTGTCATTGGCGTGCCAATCGCTGGCTGTTTGGGATATTGTAGTGCATGAGGCAGACTTGTTCCTTATCATCGTCAAGGAGATGGATTTTCACTCCCCCCTTTTTGAATTTTTTAAATTATTGTTTGGAATTTTTGCCGTTTCCGTATTTCTATGACCGCATTGTGGATTCAGCTTATGTACGATCTTTTTCGTCTTCATCTTTTATTACATGTAATATTATATATGTGATGCACGTTTGTTATGTAATGCTCCGATTTGTAAGCCTCAGATACTTTTATTCTTTGGTAAAGCAACTTATTCGATTAATATATATTTATTAGACATAGATATAAACAATTAGAAAAATGTTATGAAAACGCTATTAAATATGTTGTTGCAATTATATATTTAAGGTCTGAAGATGTAGATGCAATTAATGTCCGATATTTTACGTGATCCAATCGACGTGAGGCTATGAAATATAAAAATCTTTTACTATACTTCGACCCCTTTACATGTTACATGAATGATAAGTTCTGCAAGACAAGAAGCCTAAATTAGTAAGATATCTAGGAACATAAGTAATTTGTAAGTAACACATCTTTTCTCTTTGAAATATTTGCCTTTGCATAGAATAGAACGTATAGATATAATTGCCTGTTTTGTACCCATTTCGGTCCAATTCTATTATAGCCTTTGAGCAGAAGTAATATTGATTATACTTGATTTTGCAATAGTTCATTAATTAACAGATTTTATTAACCTAGAATCATCATTTGACGGATGTATCAATCTACTTTGTAGCTCCATCAGTTTCTTTTTCTGCTCGCTACTTTCCATTTTCAGTTCCGTATACTTATCCTTTATCACCATCATATATGTTGCGTAAAATTACAATAACCTTTTGTCCTCAAATTTTGCGGATATTTCAATTAAATTTCCTTTGATTAAATAAACGGAAATTAAAAAACAGTGGCACGTACCATTTCTTGGAAACGTTGTATCGTAATTTGCATCTGACTGTTTTGAAAGCACGCACTTTACTTAACGTTTGCAATGATTCGGTTAGCGAAGTAAAGTAATATTCTACTTTCGAAATTGTTGGCTCTTGTAATTCTAAGGCAAATATCTGTCGACATCGTGAACATTGTTTTTTGGCAAAATTCCAGAAAAACAAATATACTATAAGTAAAATAATAAACATCATAATATTAAATTTAACTCTGTTCATCGTTGCCTTGTTGGACACATGCATAACAATATACAGGGTGGGGCAGTAATAATTAGCACCTCAGATATCCACGAAACTATAAGTTTCATAGAAGTTTTTGTTAATATAAAATTGCATAGTACAAAGGGGCCATCGGATGATGAAAATAGTTTTTTGTAAGTGGAGTTATATTGGACATATGAAGGTTACCTTCATTCTTTAAAATGAATTGGTATGTCTATTCTTCCGTAATACAATAGAGCATTTTAAAGCAAGTTTAACGATCTGTAACATAAAGGCATTGAAGGTTACAAAAAGTAAAGAGAGGCGATAATACTCACGGTTTTGACAGTAAATGAAACATACGTATTGTAAACAGTGGTGGAAGGCGTAATACTTACCGTTTACTTCACTGTGAATAAACACTTTTCGAAGGGCATTTCAATAGTTTGCAGCATAAGTTAAACATGATAAGATTAGTATTGAAAAATCGGTTCGAATACGTTTGGTTAGTCTGTTATTTGTGTCGTTCATTTTATAAGTACTGAGCTGCGGATTCCTGAGGACAGCTCACAAAATTGTTGAACTATGGAAGATTATCATTGTGAATTGAATCAAAAAGATAATGAAATTCCATTAGATTGTAAGCAGATCTCAATGTTTCATTTTAGATAGTAAGATTAAATACTCTTTACAAAACTACAAGAATGGATACATACCTTTCTGTTATTATTACTTCATAAAGAATTATAATTGCAATTATATAGTTCATTACGATAAAAATATTTCTCAGAAAATTCTAAATATTAAATAAAAGAATCAAGTAAAACATTTTTAATAATTACGAATATGAAAAATACTTGAACATTCCAATAGAAAGATGTCTAAACAGGAGCTAGAAAAGTCAAACATTCAATTTCAATTCCAGAATTCATCTATAAGAGGTAAAATGTTTCGAAAGCTTTAATTACAGACTTTAATGCAAGCAGTTGGGTAGTATTTCAATTTTTAAGAAAATTGATGAAAGTCAACCATTTTGAAGTGGTCACAATCTTTGTCGTTTGAGCAATAAGTGAATAACAAATAACTGCATAAATTCCAGGCTTAAAAACTATGGATTAAATCCTATGCAGACTCGTTTATGAGCGAGTTACTAAATAATAATCCACACTAAGTAATCATTTTAAAACTTAAACGATTACATCTCGCGAACTTTCAAAGATATCAGAAGCGTGAAAATTATGTGGTTTATCAAAAACTCTTCTAAAAGAACGGACGAAGCCAATAGAAATCTTTGTTGAAGTAAGCAAGTTCTAAAGTTCTAAGCAACGCGATGGCCCTTATCTGCCTATGTTTCATAGCAAGTAAGTTCTGAATTTCTGTGAAATCCGATGGAATTTCTCACTACTAACGTTTCAAAGTAAGTTCTCAAATTCTCAGTTCTACGTTTAAAACTATGTGTGTTCTATATATCTATGTAAAGTGATGGTTCCTATTAGTTGTGACGGAAACCTATATATAGTAAGTCAGGGAAGCTCCAAGGGGTTAATTATCTAAATGCTTTAAGGTGTAAAACGTACTTTAATCTAAAGCGATCTATCGTTCCAAGGTATCCTCTCACGTACAACTTTTCTTGGGCGCCAGCTGCTCAGAAAGTAGCAAAGGGATAGACTACACGACCCCAGGAACCCTGGGGCGGAACAACCCTTGAAACTTCGAAATGCTCCTCCTCTCGACTACGCCTAGCCAAGTACACACACTCAGGTCGCGAGATACTGAAGTCACGGCATGTTTATTTATGGTCTCGACGTGGGTTTAACTAACAAGGGCTACGGAAAACTACGCAACACGCCGCAAATTACCAGGTATCATAACTCGCTTCACGATATAAGATACAATATACAATATGCGACACAAGAAATGGGACGCTTAAGCGAATAAGCTCTCACGTTCTCTTCTTCAGGTTCCTTGAATTCGCTGGTGGTCCTCGGGTCTCTTGCATCCTCCTCTGGGCTCCTTGGTGGAGTGGTCTGTAGGCTTCGGTATTGTTTGAGTCCATCGGTCAGTGGATTTCGGCGATTTCCTATTCTCGCCCCCTTCGGTGTCCCTGAGGGGATCCTCCTGATCATTTAAATTGCGTAGCGCCTCGCGCGCCGCGCTCCCATGGCCCACCTGCAGGGCCGCTGGACTTTTGACTTCTCTTTAGGGGGGTTAAGGATGGTTGAGGACCTTCTCACATCCCAGAGCATTATAAAGCACAAAAGCAGATAAGCATAATGCGATGCATAGAGCTTTACAACCTTCTAACTTACTTTGAACTGTTTATATGAAATGCAATATTTGATGTGCATGAAGCATGACAAATTAAATGCTTCGGCACCTGGACATCTAGAAACGCTATCCCAGGGCAAGAAAGTATAGGGTTCACACTCAATTCATATGCAGACGCAGATAAACATAACGCGATGCTATGAATATTACATCTTATCATGAAATATAGAAGTAAGATGCGCAGCCGCGTTTTACGAAGCATTAGAACTCTATTGCTTCTAAAACTTCAGATATAGAAACGATATTCCGTAGCAAGGAAGTGATCCATTTACATTCATTTGATGTGTAGAGGAGATATACATAACGCGTTGCATTGAAATTACATCTTATCATGTGAATAAAATTGATATGCGATATCGCGTTTTATAAAGAGTTAGAAATCTATTGCTTCGATGCGTAGACATCTAGAAACTCAATTTCCTAGCCAAGAAGTGTGGCATTTCCATTCTTTTGAAGTGTAGACGAGGTATACATAACACATCGCAATGAATATTATATGTTATTATGAAATATACATGAGATGCGATATCGCGTTCTAGGAAGCATTAGAACTACATTGCTTCGATACGTAGACATCAGGAAACGCTATTTCCTAGCAAGGAAGCGTGGCGTTTGCAATGTTTAGATGTGTAATCGAGGTATACATAACACTTCCCAATAAATATTATAGCTTATCTTGAAACCCAGAAATGAGATGCGATATCGCGTTTTAAGAAGCAGTGGAACCCTATTGCTTGGGTACGTAGACATCAGAGAACACTATTTCCTAGCAAGGATGTGTGACCTTCACATTTTTTTGAAGTGTATACGAGGTCCACATAGCTCCTCGCAAAGAATATTGCATCTTATCATGATACGTAGAAATGAGATGCGATATCGCGTTTAAAGTAGCATTAGAACTCTATTGCTTCGATACGTAGATATCTTGAAACGCATTTTCCTAGCAAGGAAGTGTGGCGTTTTCATTCATTTGTAGTGTAGACGAGGTATACACATCACTTATCACCAAATATTATATCATAGCATGAAACATAGAAATGAGATGCAATATCGCGTCTAAGAAGCATTAGAACTCTAATGCTTCTTTACGTGGACATCTGGAAACGCTATTTCCTAAGAAGGAAGTGCCGCATTTACATTCATTGGTATTGTAGACGAGGTATACATAACACTTCGCAATGAATATTATATCCTATCCTGACACATAGAAATGAGTTGCGATATCCGTCTTGAGAAGCACTAGAAATCTATTTCTACGATACGTAGACATTTGGAAACCCCATTTGCTAGGAAGGAAGTGTCGCATTTACATTCTTTCGAAGTGAATACGAGGTATACCTAAGTCTGCACAATGAATATTATATCTTATCATGAAACACAGAAATGATATGCGATATCGCGTTTTAAAAAGCATTAGATCTCTATTGCTTCATTACCGAGACATCTGCAAACGCTTTTTCCTAGCAAGGAAGTGTCGCATTTACATTCATTTGAAGTGAATACGAGGTATACATAACACTTCGCAATGAATATTATATCTTTCCATGAAACATAGAAATGAGATGTAATATGGCGATTTAAGAAGCATTAGAATTCCATTGCATCGATACGTAGACATCTGCAATCGCTATTTCCTAGCAAGGATGTATTGCATGTACATTCAATTGAAGTGTATGCGAGTTATACATGGCACTTCGCAATGAATATTATATATTATCATGAAACATAGAAATGACATGCGATATCGCGTTTTAAGAAGCATTAGAACTCTGTTTCTACGATACGTAGACTTCTGCAAACGCTATTTCCTAGCAAGGATGTGTCGCATTTACATTCAATTGAAGTGTTTGCGAGGTATACATGGCACTTCGCAATGAATATTATATCTTATCATGAAACATAGGAATGAGATGTGATATGACGATTTAAGAAGCATTAGGATTCTATTGCTTCGATACGTAGACATCTGCAAACGCTACTTCCAAGCAAGGAAGTGTCGCAGTTACATTCTTTTGAAACGAATACGAGGTATACATGACACTTCGCAATGAATATTATATCTTATCATGAAACATAGAAGTGAGAAGTAATATGGCGATTTAAGAAGCATTAGAACTCTATTGCTTCGATACGTAGACATCTGCAAACAGTATTTCCTGGCAAGGAAGTGTCGCATTTACATCCATTGGAAGTGAGTACAAGGTATATATAACACTCCACAATGAATTTTATATATTATCATGAAACATAGGAATGAGTAGCGATATCGCGTTTTGAAAAGCATTAGAATTCTACTACTACGATACGTAGACATCTACAAACGCTATTTCCTGGCAAGGAAGTGCCGCGTTTACATTCTTTTGAAGTGAATACGAGGTATACATAACACTCCACAATGAATATTTTATCTTATCATGAAGCATAGAAATGAGATGTAATATGGCGATTTATGAAGCATTAGAACTCTATTGTTTCGATACGTAGACATCTGCAAACGCTACTTCCAAGCAAGGAAGTGTCGCGTTTACATTCTTTTGAAGTGAATTCGAGGTATACATAACACTCCACAATGAATATTATATATTATCATGAAACGTAGTAATGTGTAGCGATATCGCGTATAGAGGAGCATTAGAACTCTAATGCTACGATACGTAGACATCTGCAAACGCTACTTCCTGGCAAGGAAGTGTAGCGTTTACATTCTCTTGAATTGAATTCGAGGTATACATAACACTTCACAATGAATATTATATCTTTCCATGAAACATAGAAATGAGATGTAATATGGCGATTTAAGAAGCATATGAACTCTATTGCTTCGATACGTAGACATCTGCAAACGCTATTTCCTAGCAAGGAAGTGTTGCATTTACATTCAATTGAAGTGTATGCGAGGTATACATGGCTCTTCGCAATGAATATTATATCTTATCGTGAAACATAGAAATGAGATGTGATATGGCGATTTATGAAGCATCAGATATATTTTGCTTCGATAAGTAGACATCTACAAACGCTATTTCCTAGCAAGGAAGTGTTGCATGTACATTCAATTGAAGTGTATGCGAGGAATACATGACACTTCGCAATGAATATTATATCTTTCCATGAAACATAGAAATGAGATGTAATATGGCGATTTAAGAAGCATTAGAACTCTATTGCTTCGATACGTAGACATCTGCAAACGCTATTTCCTAGCAAGTAAGTGTTGCATGTACATTCAATTGAAGTGTATGCGAGGTATGCATGGCACTTCGCAATGAATATTATATCTTATCATGAAACATAGAAATGAGATGTGATATGGCGATTTATGAAGCATCAGATATCTATTGCTTCGATACGTAGACATCTGCATACTTTATTTCCTGGCAAGGAAGTGTCGCGTTTACATTCTTTTGAAGTGAATACGAGGTATACATAACACTCCACAATGAATATTATATATTATCATGAAACATAGTAATGAGTAGCGATATCGCGTATAGAGGAGCATTAGAAATCTAATGCTACGATACGTAGACATCTGCAAACGCTATTTCCTGGCAAGGAAGTGTCGCGTTTACATTCTTTTGAAGTGAATTCGAGGTACACATAACACTTCACAATGAATATTATATCTCTCCATGAAACATAGAAATGAGATGTAATATGGCGATTTAAGAAGCATTAGAACTCTATTGCTTCGATACGTAGACATCTGCAAACGCTATTTCCTAGCAAGGAAGTGTTGCATGTACATTCAATTGAAGTCTATGCGAGGTATACATGGCACTACGCAATGAATATTATATATTATCATGAAACATAGAAATGAGATGTGATATGACGATTTAAGAAGCATTAGGATTCTATTGCTTCGATACGTAGACATCTGCAAACGCTATTTCCTAGCAAGGAAGTGTTGCATGTACATTCAATTGAAGTGTATGCGAGGTATACATGGCACTTCGCAATGAATATTATATATTATCATGAAACATAGAAATGACATGCGATATCGCGTTTTAAGAAAAATTAGAACTCTGTTTCTACGATACGTAGACTTCTGCAAACGCTATTTCCTAGCAAGGAAGTGTCGCATTTACATTCAATTGAAGTGTATGCGAGGTATACATGGCACTTCGCAATGAATATTATATATTATCATGAAACATAGAAATGGCATGCGATGTCGCGTTTTAGGAAGCATTAGACCTCTGTTTCTACGATACGTAGACTTCTGCAAACGCTATTTCCTAGCAAGGAAGTGTCGCATTAACATTCATTTGAAGTGTATGCGAGTTATACATGGCACTTCGCAATGAATATTATATATTATCATGAAACATAGAAATGACATGCGATATCGCGTTTTAAGAAGCATCAGATATCTATTGCTTCGATAAGTAGACATCTGCTAACGCTATTTCCTAGCAAGGAAGTGTCGCATTTGCATTCATTTTAAGTGAATACGAGGTATACATAACACATCACAATGAATATTATATCTTTCCATGAAACATAGAAATGAGATGTAATATGGCGATTTAAGAAGCATTAGAACTCTATTGCTTCGATACGTAGACATCTGCAATCGCTATTTCCTAGCAAGGAAGTGTTGCATGTACATTCAATTGAGGTGTATGCGAGGTATACACGGCACTTCGCAATGAATATTATATATTATCATGAAACATAGAAATGACATACGATGTCGCGATTTAGGAAGCATTAGACCTCTGTTTCTACGATACGTAGACTTCTGCAAACGCTATTTCCTAGCAAGGAAGTGTCGCATTAACATTCATTTGAAGTGTATGCGAGTTATGCATGGCACTTCGCAATGAATATTATATATTATCATGAAACATAGAAATGACATGCGATATCGCGTTTTAAGAAGCATCAGATATCTATTGCTTCGATAAGTAGACATCTGCTAACGCTATTTCCTAGCAAGGAAGTGTCGCATTTGCATTCATTTTAAGTGAATACGAGGTATACATAACACTTCACAATGAATATTATATCTTTCCATGAAACATAGAAATGAGATGTAATATGGCGATTTAAGAAGCATTAGAACTCTATTGCTTCGATACGTAGACATCTGAAAACAGTATTTCCTGGCAAGGAAGTGTCGCATTTACATCCTATGGAAGTGAGTACAAGGTATATATAACACTCCACAATGAATTTTATATATTATCATGAAACATAGGAATGAGTAGCGATATCGCGTTTTGAAAAGCATTAGAATTCTACTACTACGATACGTAGACATCTACAAACGCTATTTCCTGGCAAGGAGGTGTCGCGTTTACATTCTTTTGAAGTATAGACGAGATATACATAACACTGCACAATGAATATTATATCTTATCATGGAACGTAGAAATGAGATGCGATATGCGTTTTAGGAAACATTAGAAATATATTGGTTCGATACGTAGATATCTACAAACGCTACTTACTACCAAGGAAGTGTCGCATTTACATTATTTTGAAAGGAATACGAGGTATACATGACACTTCGCAATGAATATTATATCTTTCCATGAAACATAGGAATGAGATGTAATATGGCGATTTAAGAAGCATTAGAACTCTACTGCTTCGATACGTAGACATCTGCAAACGCTATTTCCTAGCAAGGAAGTGTCGCATTTGCATTCATTTTAAATGAATACGAGGTATACATAACACTTCGCAATGAATATTATATCTTGTTATGAAACATAGAAGTGAGATGCGGTATCCCGTTTTAAGAAGTAATAGAAATCTATTGCTTCGGTACGGAGACATCTGCAAACGCTATTTCCTAGCAAGGAAGTGTCGCATTTACATTCTTTTGATGTGAATACGAGGTATACATGACACTTCGCAATAAATATTATATCTTGTTATGAAACATAGAAATGAGATGCGATAACGTGTTTTAAGAAGCATTAGATCTCTATTGCTTCGATACGTAGACATCTGCAAACGCTACTTCCTAGCAAGGAAGTGTCGCATTTACATTCGTTTGAAGTGAATACGAGGTACACATGATACTTCGGAATGGATATTATATCTTATCATGAAACATAGAAATGAGATGCGATATCGCGTTTGAAGAAGCATTAGAGCACTATTGCCTCGATACGTAGACATCTGCAAACGCTAATTCCTAGCAAGGAAGTGTCGCATTTACATTCATTTGAAGTGAATACGAGGTATAAGTGACACTTCGCAATGAATAATAGATCTTATCATGAAACATAGAAATGAGATGTGATATCGTGTTTTTAGAAGCATTAGATCTCTATTTCGATACGTAAATATCTGCAAACGCTACTTCCTAGCAAGGAAGTGTCGCATTTTCATTCATTTGAAGTGAATACGAGGTATACATGACAATTCGGAATGGATATTATATCTTATCATGAAACATAGTAATGAGATGCGATATCGTGTTTTAAGAAGCATTACATCTCCATTGCTTCGATACGTAGACATATGCAAACGCTATTTCCTAGCAAGGATGCGTCGCATTTACATTCATTTGAAGTGAATACGAGGTATACATGACACTTCGGAATGGATATTATATCTTATCATGAAACATAGTAATGAGATGCGATATCGTGTTTTAAGAAGCATTAGATCTCCATTGCTTCGATACGTAGACATATGCAAACGCCATTTCCTAGCAAGGATGCGTCGCATTTACATTCTTTTGAAGTGTATACGAGGTATACATGACACTTCGGAATGGATATTATATCTTATCATGAAACATAGAAATGAGATGCGATATCGCGTTTGAAGAAGCATTAGAGCACTATTGCCTCGATACGTAGACATTTGCAAACGCTATTACCTAGCAAGGAAGTGTCGCATTTACATTCTTTAGATGTGAATACGAGGAATACATGACACTTCGCAATGAATATTATATCTTGTTACGAAACATAGAAATGATATGCGGTATCCCGTTTTAAGAAGTAATAGAACACTATTGCTTCGGTGCGGAGACATCTGCAAACGCTATTTCCTAGCAAGGATGTGTCGCATTTACATTCTTTTGAAGTGTATACGAGGTATACATGACACTTCGGAATGGATATTATATCTTATCATGAAACATAGAAATGAGATGCGATATCGCGTTTGAAGAAGCATTAGAGCACTATTGCGTCGATACGTGGACATCTGCAAACGCTATTTCCTAGCAAGGAAGTGTCGCGTTTACATTAATTTGAAGTGAATACGAGGTATAAGTGACCCTTCGCAATGAATAATAGATCTTATCATGAAACATAGAAATGAGATGCGATATCGCGTTTTAAGAAGCATTAGAGCACTATTGCCTCGATATGTAGACATCTGCAAACGCTATTTCCTAGCAAGGAAGTGTCGCATTTACATTCATTTGATGTGAATATGAGGTATATGTGGCCCTTCGCAATGAATAATAGATCTTATCATGAAACATAGAAATGAGGTGCGATATCGTGTTTTAAGAAGTAATAGAACTCTATTGGTTCGGTACGGAGACATCTGCAAACGCTATTTCCTAGCAAGGAAGTGTCGCATTTACATTCTTTTGAAGTGAATACGAGGAATACATGACACTTCGCAATGAATATTATATCTTGTTATGAAACATAGAAATGAGATGTGGTATCCCGTTTTAAGAAGTAATAGAACTCTATTGCTTCGGTACGGAGACATCTGCAAACGCTATTTCCTAGCATGGAAGTTTCGCATTTACATTCTTTTGAAGTGAATACGAGATATACATGACACTTCGCAATGAATATTATATCTTATCATGAAACATAGGAATGAGGTGCGATATCGCGTTTTAAGAAGCATTAGAATTCTATTCCTACGATACCTAGACATCTGCAAACGCTATTTCCTAGCATGGAAGTGTCGCATTTACATTCTTTTGAAGTGAATGCGAGCTATACATAACACTCCATAATGAATATTATATCTTATCACGAAACATAGAAATGAAATGCGACATCTCGTTCTAAGTAGCATTAAAACTCTATTGCTACGATACGTTGACATCTGCAAACGCTATTTCCTGGCATGGAAGTTTCGCATTTACATTCTTTTGAAGTGAATACGAGATATACATGACACTTCGCAATGGATACTATATGTTATCATGAAACATAGAAGTGAGATGCGATATCGCGATTTAGGAAGCATTAGAACTCTATTGCTACGATGCGTAGACATCTGCAATTGATATTTCCTAGCAAGGAAGTGTCGCATTTACATCCTTTTGAAGTGATTACGAGGTATACGTAACACTCCACAATGAATATTATATCTTATCAGGAAACATAGAAATGAAATGCGACATCTCGCTTTAAGTAGCATTAGAACTCTATTGCAACGATACGTAGACATCTGCTAACGCAATTTCCTAGCATGGAAATGTCGCACTTACATTCCATTAAAGTCAATACGAGGTATACATAACATTACACAATGAATATTATATCTTATTACGAAATATAGAAATGAAATACGACATCTCGTTTTAAGAAGCATTAGTACTCTATTGCTGTGATACGTAGACATCTGCAAACAATATTTCCTAGCATGTGAGTGTCGCATTTACAATCTTTTGTACTGAGTACGAGGTATACATGACACTTCGCAATGAATATTAAATCTTATCATGAAACATAGAAGTGAGATTCGATATCGCGTTTTAAGAAGCATTAGAACTCTATTGCTACGATACGTAGTCATCTGCAAACAATATTGACTAGCAAGGAAGTGTCGCATATACATTCTTTTCAAGTGAATACGAGGTATACATAACACTCCACAATGAATATTATATCTTATCACGAAACATAGAAATGAAATGCGACATCTCGTTTTAAGAAACATTAGAACTCTGTTGCTACGATGCGTAGACATCTGCAAATGTCATTTCCTAGCAAGGAAGAGTCGCATTTACATTCTTTTGAAGTGAATACGAGGTATACATAACATTCCACAATGAATATTATATCTTATTACGAAACATAGAAATGAAATACGACTTCTCATTTTAAGAAGCATTAGAACTCTATTGCTACGATACGTAGACATCTGGAAACGCTATTCCCTAGCATGGAAGTGTCGTATTTACATTCTTTTGAAGTGTATACGAGGTATACATGACACTTCGGAATGGATATTATATCTTATCATGAAACATAGAAATGAGATGCGATATCGCGTTTGAGGAAGCATTAGAGCACTATTGCCTCGATCCGTAGACATCTGCAAACGCTATTTCCTAGGAAGGAAGTGTGGCATTTACATTCATTTGAAGTGAAAACGAGGTATAAGTGACACTTCGCAATGAATAATAGATCTTGTTCATGAAACATAGAAATGAGATGCGATATCGTGTTTTAAAAAGCTTTAGAACTCAATTGCTTTGATACGTAGACATTTGCAAAAGCTATTACCTAGCAAGGAAGTGTCGCATTTATATACTTTAGATGTGAATACGAGGAATACACGGCACTTCGCAATGAATATTATATCTTGTTATGAAACATAGAAATGAGATGCGGTATCCCGTTTTAAGAAGTAATAGAACTCTATTGCTTCGGTACGGAGACATCTGCAAACGCTATTTCCTAGCAAGGAAGTGTCGCATTTACATTCTTTTGATGTGAATACGAGGTATACATGACACTTCGCAATAAATATTATATCTTGTTATGAAACATAGAAATGAGATGCGATAACGTGTTTTAAGAAGCAATAGATCTCTATTGCTTCGATACGTAGACATCTGCAAACGCTACTTCCTAGCAAGGAAGTGTCGCATTTACTTTCGTTTGAAGTGAATACGAGGTATACATGACACTTCGGAATGGATATTATATCTTATCATGAAACATAGAAATGAGATGCGATATCGCGTTTGAAGAAGCATTAGAGCACTATTGCCTCGATACGTAGACATCTGCAAACGCTATTTCCTAGCAAGGAAGTGACGCATTTACAATCATTTGAAGAGAGTACGAGGTATAAGTGACACTTCGCAATGAATAATAGATCTTATCATGAAACATAGAAATGAGATGCGATATCGTGTTTTAAGAAGCATTAGATCTCTATTGCTTCGATACGTAGACATCTGCAAACGCTACTTCCTAGCAAGGAAGTGTCGCAATTACATTCATTTGAAGTGTATACGAGGTATACATGACACTTCGGAATGGATATTATATCTTATCATGAAACATAGAAATGGGATGCGATATCGCGTTTGAAGAAGCATTAGAGCACTATTGCCTCGATACGTAGACATCTGCAAACGCTACTTCCTAGCAAGGAAGTGTCGCATTTACATTCATTTGAAGTGAATACGAGGTATAAGAGACACTTCGCAATGAATAGATCGCATCATGAAACATAGAAATTAGATGCGATATCGTGTTTTAAGAGCATATGAGCTCTATTGCGTCGATACATAGACATCTGCAAACGCTGTTTCTTAGCAAGAAAGTGTCGCATTTACATTCATTTGAAGTGTATGCGAGGTATAAGTGACAATTCGCAATGAATAATAGATCTTATCATGAAACATAGAAATGAGATGCGATATCGTGTTTTAAGAAGCTTTAGAACTCTATTGATTCGATACGTAGACATTAGCAAACGTTATTACCTAGCAAGGAAGTGTCGCATTTACATTATTTTGAAGTGAATACGAGGTATACATGACACTTCGGAATGGATATTATATCTTATCATGAAACATAGAAATGAGATGCGATATCGCGTTTTAAGAAACATTAGAGCACTATTGCCTCGATACGTAGACATCTGCAAACGCTATGTCCTAGCAAGGAAGTGTCGCATTTACATTCATTTGAAGTGAATACGAGGTATAAGTGACACTTCGCAATGAATAATAGATCATATCATGAAACATATAAATGAGATGCGATATCGCGCTTTGAGAAGCATTAGAACACTATTGCTACGTTACGTACACATCTGCAAACGCTATTTCCTAGCAAGGCAGAGTCGCATTTACATTCATTTGAAGTGAATACGAGGTATACATGACAATTCGGAATGAATATTATATCTTATCATCAAGCATAGAAATGAGATGCGATATCGCGTTTTAAGAAGCATTAGAGCACTATTGCCTCGATACGTAGACATTTGCAAACGCTATTACCTAGCAAGGATGTGTCGCATTTACATTCTTTTGAAGTGTATACGAGGTATACATGACACTTCGGAATGGATATTATATCTTATCATGAAACATAGAAATGAGATGCGATATCGCGTTTGAAGAAGCATTAGAGCACTATTGCCTCGATATGTAGACATCTGCAAACGCTATTTCCTAGCAAGGAAGTGTCGCATTTACATTCATTTGATGTGAATATGAGGTATATGTGGCCCTTCGCAATGAATAATAGATCTTATCATGAAACATAGAAATGAGATGCGATATCGTGTTTTAAGAAGCATTAGATCTCTATTGCTTCGATACGTAGACATCTGCAAACGCTACTTCCTAGCAAGGAAGTGTCGCATTTACATTCATTTGATGTGAATACGAGGTATACATGACACTTCGGAATGGATATTATATCTTATCATGAAACATAGAAATGAGATGCGATATCGCGTTTGAAGAAGCATTGGTGCACTATTGCCTCGATACGTAGACATCTGCAAACGCTATTTCCCAGCAAGGAAGTGTCGCATTTACATTCATTTGAAGTGAATACGATGTATAAGTGACACCTCGCAATGAATAATAGATCTTATCATGAAACATAGAAATGAGATGCGATATCGCGCTTTGAGAAGCATTAGAACACTATTGCTACGTTACGTACACATCTGCAAACGCTATTTCCTAGCAAGGCAGAGTCGCATTTACATTCATTTGAAGTGAATACGAGGTATACATGACAATTCGGAATGAATATTATATCTTATCATCAAGCATAGAAATGAGATGCGATATCGCGTTTTAAGAAGCATTAGAGCACTATTGCCTCGATACGTAGACATTTGCAAACGCTATTACCTAGCAAGGATGTGTCGCATTTACATTCTTTTGAAGTGTATACGAGGTATACATGACACTTCGGAATGGATATTATATCTTATCATGAAACATAGAAATGAGATGCGATATCGCGTTTGAAGAAGCTTTAGAGCACTATTGCCTCGATATGTAGACATCTGCAAACGCTATTTCCTAGCAAGGAAGTGTCGCATTTACATTCATTTGATGTGAATATGAGGTATATGTGGCCCTTCGCAATGAATAATAGATCTTATCATGAAACATAGAAATGAGATGCGATATCGTGTTTTAAGAAGCATTAGATCTCTATTGCTTCGATACGTAGACATCTGCAAACGCTACTTCCAAGCAAGGAAGTGTCGCATTGACATTCATTTGATGTGAATACGAGGTATACATGACACTTCGGAATGGATATTATATCTTATCATGAAACATAGAAATGAGATGCGATATCGCGTTTGAAGAAGCATTAGTGCACTATTGCCTCGATACGTAGACATCTGCAAACGCTATTTCCCAGCAAGGAAGTGTCGCATTTACATTCATTTGAAGTGAATACGAGGTATACATGACACTTGGAATGAATATTATATCTTATCATGAAACCTAGAAAAGAGATGCTATTTCGCGTTTTAAGAAGCATTAGAGCACTATTGCCTCGATACGTAGACATCTGCAAACGCTATTTCTTCTCAAGCAAGTGTGGCATTTACATTCATTTGAAGTGAATACGAGGTATAAGAGACACTTCGCAATGAATAATAGATCGCATCATGAAACATAGAAATTAGATGCGATATCGTGTTTTAAGAAGCATTTGAGCTCTATTGCGTCGATACATAGACATCTGCAAACGCTGTTTCCCAGCAAGAAAGTGTTGCATTTACATTCATTTGAAGTGTATGCGAGGTATAAGTGACAATTCGCAATGAATAATAGATCTTATCATGAAACATAGAAATGAGATGCGATATCGTGTTTTAAGAAGCTTTAGAACTCTATTGCTTCGATACGTAGACATTTGCAAACGTTATTACCTAGCAAGGCAGAGTCGCATTTACATTCATTTGAAGTGAATACGAGGTATACATGACAATTCGGAATGAATATTATATCTTATCATCAAGCATAGAAATGAGATGCGATATCGCGTTTTAAGAAGCATTAGAGCACTATTGCCTCGATACGTAGACATTTGCAAACGCTATTACATAGCAAGGATGTGTCGCATTTACATTCATTTGATGTGAATATGAGGTATACATGACACTTCGCAATGAATATTATATCTTGTAACGAAACATAGAAATGAGATGCGGTATCCCGTTTTAAGATGTAATAGAACACTATTGCTTCGGTGCGGAGACATCTGCTAACGCTATTTCCTAGCAAGGATGTGTCGCATTTACATTCTTTTGAAGTGTATACGAGGTATACATGACACTTCGGAATGGATATTATATCTTATCATGAAACATAGAAATGAGATGCGATATCGCGTTTGAAGAAGCATTAGAGCACTATTGCCTCGATACGTAGACATCTGCAAACGCTATGTCCTAGCAAGGAAGTGTCGCATTTACATTCATTTGAAGTGAATACGAGGTATAAGTGACACTTCGCAATGAATAATAGATCATATCATGAAACATAGAAATGAGATGCGATATCGCGCTTTGAGAAGCATTAGAATACTATTGCTACGTTACGTACACATCTGCAAACGCTATTTCCTAGCAAGGCAGAGTCGCATTTACATTCATTTGAAGTGAATACGAGGTATACATGACAATTCGGAATGAATATTATATCATATCATCAAGCATAGAAATGAGATGCGATATCGCGTTTTAAGAAGCATTAGAGCACTATTGCCTCGATACGTAGACATTTGCAAACGCTATTACCTAGCAAGGAAGTGTCGCATTTACATTCTTTAGATGTGAATACGAGGAATACATGACACTTCGCAATGAATATTATATCTTGTTACGAAACATAGAAATGAGATGCGGTATCCCGTTTTAAGAAGTAATAGAACACTATTGCTTCGGTGCGGAGACATCTGCAAACGCTATTTCCTAGCAAGGATGTGTCGCATTTACATTCTTTTGAAGTGTATACGAGGTATACACGACACTTCGGAATGGATATTATATCTTATCATGAAACATAGAAGTGAGATGCAATATCGCGTTTGAAGAAGCATTAGAGCACTATTGCTTCGATACGTAGACATCTGTAAACGCTACTTCCTAGCAAGGAAGTGTCGCATTTACATTCATTTGATGTGAATTCGAGGTATACATGACACTTCGGAATGGATATTATATCTTATCATGAAACATAGAAATGAGATGCGATATCGCGTTTGAAGAAGCATTAGAGCACTATTGCCTCGATACGTAGACATCTGCAAACGCTATTTCCCAGCAAGGAAGTGTCGCATTTACATTCATTTGAAGTGAATACGAGGTATAAGTGACACCTCGCAATGAATAATAGATCTTATCATGAAACATAGAAATGAGATGCGATATGGTGTTTTAAGAAGCTTTAGAACTCAATTGCTTCGATACGTAGACATTTGCAAACGCTATTACCTAGCAAGGAAGTGTCGCATTTACATTCTTTAGATGTGAATACGGGGAATACATGAAACTTCGCAATGAATATTATATCTTGTTATGAAACATAGAAATGAGATGCGGTATCCCGTTTTAAGAAGTAATAGAACTCTATTGGTTCGGTACGGAGACATCTGCAAACGCTATTTCCTAGCAAGGAAGTGTCGCATTTACATTCTTTTGAAGTGAATACGAGGAATACATGACACTTCGCAATGAATATTATATCTTGTTATGAAACATAGAAATGAGATGCGGTATCCCGTTTTAAGAAGTAATAGAACTCTATTGCTTCGGTACGGAGACATCTGCAAACGCTATTTCCTAGCATGGAAGTTTCGCATTTACATTCTTTTGAAGTGAATACGAGATATACATGACACTTCGCAATGAATATTATATCTTATCATGAAACATAGAAGTGAGATGCGATATCGCGTTTTAAGAAGCATTAGAACTCTATTGCTACGATACGTAGACATCTGCAAACAATATTTCCTAGCAAGAAAGTGTCGCATTTACATTCTTTTGAAGTGAATGCGAGGTATACATAACACTCCACAATGAATATTATATCTTATCACGAAACATAGAAATGAAATGCGACATCTCCTTCTAAGTAGCATTAAAACTCTATTGCTACGATACGTTGACATCTGCAAACGCTATTTCCTGGCATGGAAGTTTCGCATTTACATTCTTTTGAAGTGAATACGAGATATACATGACACTTCGCAATGGATACTATATGTTATCATGAAACATAGATGTGAGATGCGATATCGCGTTTTAGGAAGCATTAGAACTCTATTGCTACGATGCGTAGACATCTGCAATTGATATTTCCTAGCAAGGAAGTGTCGCATTTACATCCTTTTGAAGTGATTACGAGGTATACGTAACACTCCACAATGAATATTATATCTTATCAGGAAACATAGAAATGAAATGCGACATCTCGCTTTAAGTAGCATTAGAACTCTATTGCAACGATACGTAGACATCTGCTAACGCAATTTCCTAGCATGGAAATGTCGCACTTACATTCCATTAAAGTCAATACGAGGTATACATAACATTACACAATGAATATTATATCTTATTACGAAACATAGAAATGAAATACGACATCTCGTTTTAAGAAGCATTAGTACTCTATTGCTACGATACGTAGTCATCTGCAAACAATATTGACTAGCAAGGAAGTGTCGCATATACATTCTTTTCAAGTGAATACGAGGTATACATAACACTCCACAATGAATATTATATCTTATCACGAAACATAGAAATGAAATGCGACATCTCGTTTTAAGAAGCATTAGAACGCTATTGCTACGATACGTAGACATCTGCAAACGCTATTCCCTAGCATGGAAGTGTCGCATTTACATTCTTCTGAAGTGAATACGAGGTATACATAACACTCCACAGTGAATATTATATCTTATCTTGAAACATAGAAATGAAATGCAACATCTCGTTTTAAGTAGCATTAAAACTCTATTGCTACGATACGTAGACATCTGCAAACGCTATTTCCTAGCATGGAAGTGTCGCATTTACATTCATTTGAAGTGAATACGAGGTATACATGGCACTTCGCAATGAATATTATATCTTATCATGAAACATAGAAGTGAGATGCGATATCGCGTTTTAGGAAGCATTAGAACTCTATTGCTACGATGCGTAGACATCTGCAAATGTTATTTCCTAGCAAGGAAGTGTCGCATTTACATTCTTTTGAAGTGAATACGAGGTATACATAACATTCCACAATGAATATTATATCTTATTACGAAACATAGAAGTGAGATGCGATATCGCGTTTTAGGAGGCATTAGAACTCTACTGCTACGATGCGTCGACATCTGCAAATGTCATTTCCTAGCAAGGAAGTGTCGCATTTACATTCTTTTGAAGTGAATACGAGGTATACATAACATTCCACAATGAATATTATATCTTATTACGAAACATAGATATGAAATACGACTTCTCATTTTAAGAAGCATTAGAACTCTATTGCAACGATACGTAGACATCTGCAAACGCTATTTCCTAGCATGGAAGTGCCGCATTTACATTCTTTTGAAGATAATACGAGGTATACATGACACATCGCAATGAATATATTATATCTTATCATGAAACTTAGAAGTGAGATGCGATATCGCGTTTTAAGAAGCATTAGAACTCTATTGCTACGATACGTAGACATCTGGAAACGCTATTCCCTAGCATGGAAGTGTCGTATTTACATTCTTTTGAAGTGAATACGAGATACACAAGACACATCGCAATGGATACTATATATTATCATGAAACATAGAAGTGAGATGCGATATGGCGTTTTATGAAGCATTAGAACTCTATTGCTACGATACGTAGAGATCTGCAAACGCTATTTCCTAGCAAGGAAGTGTCGCATTTACATTCCTTTGAAGTGAATGCGAGGTATACATAACACTCCACAATGAATATTAAGTCTTATCATGAAACACAGAAATGAGATGCGATATCGCGATTTAAGAAGCATTAGTACCCTATTGCTTTGATACGTAGACATCTGCAAACGCTATTTCCAAGGAAGGATGTGTCGCATTTACATTCATATGATGTGCACACGAGGAATACATAAGGCTTCGCAATGAATATTATATGTTATCATGAAACATAGAAATGTGATGCGATATCGCGTTTTAGAAAGCATTAGAAATCTATTGCTACGATACGTAGACATCTACAAGCGCTATTTCCTAGCAAGGAAGTGTAGCATTTACATTCTTTTGAAGTGAATACGAGGTATACATAACATTACACAATGAATATTATATCTTATCACGAAACATAGAAATGAAATACGACTTCTCATTTTAAGAAGCATTAGAACTCTATTGCTACGATACGTAGACATCTGGAAACGCTATTTCCTAGCATGGAAGTAGCGCATTTACATTCTTTTGGAGTGAACACGAGGAATACATGACACTTCACAATGAGTATTATATCTTATCATGAAACATAGGAATGAGTACGGTATCGCGTTTTGAGATGAATTAGAACTCTATTGCTACGATACGTAGACATCTGCAAACGCTATTTCCTAGCATGGAAGTTTTGCGTTTACATTCTTTTGAAGTGAATACGAGATATACATGACACTTCGCAATGAGTATTATATCTTATAATGAAACATAGGAATGAGATGCGATATCGCGCTTTGAGAAGCATTATAACCCTATTGCTAATATACGTAGACATCTGCAAATGTTATTCCCTAGCAAGGAAGTGTCGCATTTACATTCATTTGAAGTGAATACGAGGTATACATAACATTCCACAATGAATATTATATTTTATTACGAAACATAGAAATGAAATACGACATCTCGTTTTAAGAAACATTAGAACTCTATCGCTACGATACGTAGACATCTGCAAACGCTATTTCCTAGCACGGAAGTTTCGCTTTTACATTCTTTTGAAGTGAATACGAGGTATACATGACGCATCGCAATGAATATTATATCTTATCATGAATCATAGAAGTGAGATGCGATATCGCGTTTTAAGAAGCACTAGAACTCTATTGCTACGACACGTAGACACCTGCAAACGCTATTTCCTAGCATGGGAGTGTCGCATTTACATTCTTGTGAAGTGAAATCGAGGTATACATGACACTTAGCAATGAATATTATATCTTATCATGAAACATAGAAGTGAGATGCGATATGGCGTTTTATGAAGCATTAGAACTCTATTGCTACGGTACGTAGAGATCCGCAAACGCTACTTCCTAGCAAGGAAGCGCCGCATTTACATTCTTTTGAAGTGAATACGAGATATACATGACACTTCGCAATGAGAATTATATCTTATAATGAAACATAGGAATGTGATGCGATATCGCGTTTTGAGAAGCATTAGAACCCTATTGCTAATATACGTAGACATATGCAAATGTTATTTCCTAGCAAAGAAGTGTCGCATTTACATTCTTTTGAAGTGAATACGAGGTATACATAACATTCCACAATGAATATTATATTTTATTACGAAACATAGAAATGAAATACGACATCTCATTTTAAGAAACATTAGAACTCTATCGCTACGATACGTAGACATCTGCAAACGCTATTTCCTAGCACGGAAGTTTCGCCTTTACATTCTTTTGAAGTAAATACGAGGTATACATGACGCTTCGCAATGAATATTATATCTTATCATGAATCATAGAAGTGAGATGCGATGTCGCGTTTTAAGAAGCACTAGAACTCTATTGCTACGATACGTAGACATCTGCAAACGCTATTTCCTAGCATGGGAGTGTCGCATTTACATTCTTGTGAAGTGAAATCGAGGTATACATGACACTTCGCAATGAATATTATATCTTATCATGAAACATAGAAGTGAGATGCGATATGGCGTTTTATGAAGCATTAGAACTCTATTGCTACGATACGTAGAGATCCGCAAACGCTATTTCCTAGCAAGGAAGTGTCGCATTTACATTCTTTTGAAGTGAATTCGAGGTGTCACGTCCGGCGAAACTATTTTCCGTTGCTCCGGAGGCTTTGCGACACGAGCCTATTTTTCGGTAATTCGGTCCGCGGGAACGCGTTAAGACCGGGTCCGACAATTTCGGCTGACGCGACACTAGCGAAAACACTCGCGATAATAAGGGAATGACCCTACCTTTCGATGACTTCTCTCTCGATTTGTACGTAGAAACGGCGTGGAGGATTGTTCGCTGGGATCGTAGCGGATTTCGTTCTGTTGGCTGCTACGGAAATCTCGATCAGTCGCCAGCGAAGACAAGGACGGCGGTCGGAATTCAGCGATGATGCTGAATGTGGCAGAATCGGCGTGATGCGTCGTGGTGTCTGGATCGGAAGCGTCGACGGTCGCTTCGAAAAGCGGCGTCTGGACTGGTGCGAAGGCAGGTCGCTGGTATACGAGGACTCTCGGAACACCCTACAAATATTCACGCACAAGTGATCGTATGAAATGCTTCCTACTCGCACGTCGTGTTCTTCGCAAACCGGAAGCACGATTCATTAACCAGGTTTTTCTGTACTTTCGACTAAGATCTGAAGGATAAGCGGCGGTCTCATCGTCACAAAGCCGATTTCTATACACCTTCAATTTGATGAAGAGCAACCCCAGTTGTATGGAAGAACCCGTGGAAGAATTCGTAGTTAAATGTAATGTTAAAAGTAGAACTAGTATTGTTAACACTTGATAAAATTAATGGATGTGGAAATAGTAGACTTGGTAAAAGAACTTGTACTTGGATATAGTAAAAGTAAAAATAAAATATATTCTAGGTTTAAAGTATACAAGAACTGGACCTCCTCGGTTCGCGGGGCGCTACGGTCGCGGAGGCTCGCGGTAGGGAGATCGCGGTCCCGCGAATGGGGGATTCGCATCTCGGGGCGGAGAACGCGCGGTCCAGCGAGTGGGGACTCGCGGCTCGTGATGGGGCTAGCGGCGCATGCCGCTGGCCGGACGCATCTTACTTAGTGTAACTTAGATCTAGGAATTCTTATATATGCGTCATGATATGGTATGTATGTCCTAGCTTAGAAGTAATATATAGGTTCTAGCAGATCCTGTTCCCGGAATTGGAAAAGACCCCATTCAGGTGATGGGCTGCGGCTACGTCTTCCTGCAGGACGGAATCCTCGGTGCGAGGGAGATAGGGCTGCCTGTCCTTGGTGCGGGCGAGACAGGTATACTCGGTGGTGCGAGTGAGACACTGGTGCCCGGTACGAGCGAGACAGGTATACTCGGCGGTGCGAGTGAGGCAGCGGAACTCGGTGTGAGTGAGCGCGTGCAGGTATGCGCGCGCGAACTCTTCCAGTTGCTGGTTCTGCAGGCGAGTTTGGCTGGTTGCATGCGTCCAGGGGTTGATGCTGGGGGGTGCGAGGTGGTTCCTTTCTAGGAAATTACGTTCCCAGATATATCTGTATCGAAGCTATAGAGTACTAATGCCCCTTAAAACGCCATATCGCATCTCAACTCTATGTTTCGTGATAAGATATAATATTCATTGTTGAGTGTTATCTATACCTCGCATTCACTTCAAATGAATGTAAATGCGACACTTCCTTGCTAGGAAACAGCGTCTGTAGATGTATCGTCTATGTATCATAGAAATAGAGTTCTAAAGCTTCTTAAAACGCAATATCGTATCTCATTTCTATGATTCATGATAAGATATAATATTCATTGCGAAGTGTTATGTATTCCTCGCCTACACTTGAAATGTATGTAAATGCCACACTTCCTTTCTAGGAAATAGCGTTTACAGATGTCTACGTATCGAAGCAATAGAGTTTTAATGCTTCTTAAAACGCGATATCGCATCTCATTTCTATGTATCATGAGAAGATATAATATTCACTGCAAAGTGTCATGTATACCTCGTATTCACTTCAAAAGTACGTAAATGCGACACTTCCTTGCTAGGAAATAGCGTCTGCAGATGTCTACGTATCGTAGCAATATAGATCTAATCCTTTCTAATTCGCGATATCGCATCCCATTTCTATATTTCGTCATAAAATATAATATTCATTGTTTAGTGTTATGTATACCTCGTATTCACTTCAAAAGAATGTAAATGCGACACTTGCATGCTTGGAAATAGCGTTTGCATATGTCTACGTATCGTAGCAATAAAGAACTAATGCTTCTTATATTGTGATATCGCATCCCATTTCTATGTTTCATGATAAGATATAATATTCGTTGTGGAGTGATATGTATCACTCGTATTCACTTCAAAAGAATGTAAATGCGACACTTCCTTCCTAGGAAATAGCGTTTGCAGATGTCTCCGTATCGAAGCAATAGAGTTCTAATGCTTCTTTTATTGCGATATCGCATCACATTTCTATGTTTCGTGATAAGATATAATATTCACTGTGGAATGTTATTTATACCTCGTATTCACCTCAACGGAATGTAAATGCGACACTTCCTTGCTTGGAAATAGCGTTTGCCTATGTCTACGTATCGAAGCAATAGATTACTAAAGCTTGCTAATTCGCGATATCGCATCTCATTTCTACGTTTCATGATAAGATATAATATTCATTGTGGAGCGTTATGTATACCTCGCATACACTTCAAACGATTGTAAATGCGACACTTCCTTGCTAGGAAATAGCGTTTGCAGATGTCTCCGTATCGAAGAAACAGTGTTCTAATGCTTCTTAAATCGCGAAATCGCATCTCATTTCTATGTCTCGTGATAAGATATAATATTCATTGCGAAGTGTCATGAATACCTCGTATTCCTTTCAAAAGAATGTAAATGCGACACTTCCTTGCTAGGAAATAGCGTTTGCAGATGTCTACGTATCGTGGCATTAGAGTTCTAATGCTCCTCAGGACGCGAAATCGCTTCTCATTTCTATGTTTCATGATAATATATAATATTCATTGCGAAGTGTCATGTATACCTCACATACACTTAAAGTGAATGTAAATGCGACACTTCCTTCCTAGGAATTAGCGTTTGCAGATGTCTACGTATCGTAGCAAAAGAGATCTAATGATTCTTAAAACGCGATATCGCATCTCATTTCAATGTTTCATGATTCGATATAATATTCATTGCGATGTGTCATGTATACCTCGCATACACTTCAATTGAATGTACATGCAACACTTCCTTGCTAGGAAATAGCGTTTGCAGATGTCTACGTATGGAATCAATAGAATTCCAATGCTTCTTAAATCGTCATATCGCATCTCATTTCTATGTTTCATGATAAGATATAATATTCATTGCGAAGTGTCATGTATGCCTCGTATTCCTTTCAAAAGAATGTAAATGCGACACTTCCTTGTTAGGGATAGCGTTTGCAGATGTCTACGTATCGAAGCAATAGAGTTCTAATGCTTCTTAAATAGTCATATCGCATCTCATATCTAAGTTTCCTGATAAGATATAATATTCACTGCGAAGTGTCATGTATACCTCGTAGTCACTTCAGAAGAATGTAAACGCGACACTTCCTTGCCAGGAAATGGCGTTTGCAGATGTCTACGTATCGTAGCAATTGAGATCTAATGCTACTCGAAACGCGATGTCGCATCACAATTCTATGTTTCGTGATAATATGTAATACTCATTGTGGAGTGTTATGTATACCTCGCATACACTTCAACTGAATGTACATGCGACACTTCCTTGCTAGGAAATAGCGTTTGCAGAAGTCTACGTATCTTAGCAAAAGAGATCTAATGATTCTTAGAACGCGATATCGCATCTCATTTCTATGTTTCATGATTAGATATAATATTCATTGCGAAGAGTCATGTATACCTCGCATACACTTCAACTGAATGTAAATGCGACAGTTCCTTGCCAGGAAATAGCGTTTGCAGATGTCTACGTATCGCAGCCTTAGTGTTATAATGCTTCTCAAAACGCGATATAGCATTTCATTTCTACGTTTCATGATAAGATATAATATTAATTGCGAAGTGTCATGTATACCTCGTACTCACTTCAAAAGAATGTAAATGCGACACTTCCTTCCTGGGAAATAGCGTTTGCAGATGTCTATGTATCACAGCAATAGAGTTCTAATGCTTCTTAAAGCGCGATATCGCATCTCAATTCTATGTTTCATGATAAGATACAATATTCATTGCGAGGAGTCACTCATTCCTCGTGTGCACTTCAAATGAATGCAAATGCGACACTTCCTTGCTAGGAAATTACGCTTCCAGATGTCTACGTATCGAAGCAATAGAGTTCCAATGCTTCTTAAAACGCGATATCGCATCTCATTTCTATGTTTCATAATAAGATATAATATTCAATGTGGAGTGTTACGTATACCTCGTATTCACTTCAAAGGAATGTAAATGCGACACATCCCTGCTAGGAAATAGCGTTTGCAGATGTCTACGTATCGTAGCAATTGAGTTCTAATGCTTCTTAAAATGAGAAGTCGTATTTCATTTCTATGTTTCGTAATAAGATATAATATTCATTGCGAAGTGTTATGTATACCTCGTATACACTTCAAATGAAAGTAGACACCGCACTTCCTTGCTACGGAATATAGCTTGCAGATGACTACGTGTCGGGGCAGTAGGGTTGTAATGCTTCGTTAAACGCGATTTCGCAGATGATTTCTGTGAAAAATGACAAGATCTATTTGTATGTAACGCGTTATGTATATATCGGCAACGCTTCAGAGGAATGTAAATCTCACACTTCCTTGCTACGGAATAGCGCTTCTAGATGACCAGATATTGAAGCTTTAGAGTTCCAATGCTATATAAAACGCGATATCGCATTTGATATCAACAGTTCGTAGTACGTAAGTAGATAAAAATACTCTACACATCTCGTTATGCTTGTCTGCATATACACGCCAAAAGACTGTGATTTCTACACTTCCTTGCAAGGGAATTGCGTTCTTAGATGTCTACTTTTCGAAGCAATAGAGTTCTATTGCTTCATTCAACACGATGTCGCAAGTCATTTCATTGATTCATGGTAAATTGCAATGTTCTATGCAATATGTTACATTTGTCTGCATCTAGACCTTAGAAGGATGTGAATCCTATACTTACTTGCAACAGAATATCGTTTCCAGATCTCTACGTGACCAAGCAAGACATTTCTAATACTTCATGCAGCGCAATGACGCATCTCATTTACACGTTTCAAAGCAAAGAATCTGTAATCATATATCCATAACAGTATGCTTAACTGTTAGAGGTCTTCAATAGAATGTGAACTATATAATTCCATATAACGGCATGGCGCTCCGTAGTTTCTGTCTGTTAAAGCAATCGAGCTAGAATTCTCCATGCAATGCGCTGGCGCATCCCATTTCATCGTTTCAAAGTAAGAATGCTGTAATCTCTTATGCATAGCTCTATGCTTATCTGCTTTAAAACTTCATAAGAATGTAAATTCCACAGCTCCATGCAACAGGATTGCCCTTCGTAGTGTCTACATGTCGAGAGAATAGAGTACTAATGCTTCATACCATGCCATGACTCATCTCATTTCAACGTTTCGAATTAAGTAATCTTTAATCTTCTATGAAAAGCATTATAATTATCTGCTTCTACTCTACAAAAGAATGAGAATTCTATAGATCCAAGCAACAGGAGGGCAGGCCCTCCACCATCCTACTGCCTGCCCTGATGCGGGCAAAGGATTCCCAGGGCCACTCAAACCGCGACCAACATCTATCTTATACTCTAACCGATTCATCGTTATGCGTTTTCCATTAAGCTTGCCGGGATCAGTGATATTGATTCGCTCAATCTAAATTATTATTTTCTCTTTAAGTTTCTCGATTTTTTTAGTTTCTCTCACGATATCGTCTATTTCGTTGTACCTTACCCTTACAGTATGGTATATAATCTGTTGTTTGATATTTCTAGGATTTCCTCTTAATAAATGCAATGCTTCCACATATTTTCTTTCTCTTTCTCTTTAGTTACATTGTTGTTATTTTATGCTTTTCACCCTCCACATTCCCTCTCTACACCATCTCGGAACAGGCGTTATACGATTACTGCAGGATGACGCCCCGGTCTCGTTATACCGAGATCGAGTGTTCTCTCTTGCATCCGTTGGTTTATGTATGTTATATATTGGAGAATATTTCCTCTTATCCTTTGTATTTTTCGAATGAAATTACATTGACAGAAGTACGAGTTAGTTCTGCACGCCTATTTGAAACAACATTAAATCACCTTGTTAAACAATAATATATTAAATGTGACTTGGACTTTTAAATTTGAATTTATAAACATCTAACAGGTAAATATGTTTTTCTTACTATTCATATCGTTATACATTCAGTGATTTATTGTGTGCTGTGATTTGATATATTAACTGCTTGATTATATTTTGCAATGAACTTTGCGTACCAAACATTGTTTTTACTCCTGATGGGAGTGGATAGTTCTTCGTTTTATATTCTTATATCGCATTCATTATAAAAGTATATGATATCCTTCTTATGCAGTCATGTATAATTATGTACTGTGACGGGTTTTCCCGTTTCAATCCTCAAGAAAAGGGTATATAGAACCAATAATAACGGGGTATCCAGAAGTTTAATCCGGGGTTATATCGGGGTACAGAATATCCGCGTGATTCGGCAACGCGAAGTACAGAACAATAAATTTCCTATCCAGCGAGTATTTCGAAGCTGCGAGGCTGGGACTTTTTGGGCGCCAGCTACTCAAAAAGTAGCAAAAACTAGTAAACCACGCAACCCGGGGAAACCCGGTTCAAGATAACCCTCGAAATTTCGAAATACTCTTTCGCTCGACTGCTTCTAGCCGAGTGCGCAAATTAGGGTCGCGGGATACTGAACTCACGGCTTCTTTCTAGATTGCCTCGACGCGGTATTACAAAAGGGTATACGACACGCCGCGAATGACTGTGCATCACCACCCGTTATACAATACAAATTACAATACGCGATATCACAATTGCGGCAGGGAACAAATGGGACGCTTTAGCGTATAAGGACTCACGTTCTTGTTTCCAACAAGTATGGATCTCGTTCAGTCCGTCTACCCCCCCCCCCCCCTCTCTCTCTCTCTCTCTCTCCTCCGAATCGCTCCGTATAATCTCTTGCTCGGTTGCTCGCTAAGTAGTCGCTATGTCGTTCAGAAGAATAAGAGGCTGTCTTCGTGCTGGCTAGCTCATTATATAGGTTTGCTGGGGGTCTTCGGATCCCCTTAGATCCTCCTTAGGGCTCCTTGATGGGGTAGGGCCATACGCTTCGGTATTGTTCGGGGCATCCATCGGTGGATTTCGGCGATCTTCCCTGATCGCCCCCTCTGGTGTGTCTAGAGGGGGTCCTCTGGATTATTTGAACTGCGGCGCGTGTCGCGCGCCGCGCTTTCCACGGCTCACCTGCAATTCCGCTGTGCATCTTGAGTTTTCCTCTCCATGGGCTCAAGGTAGAGGTCCTTCTCACACCCGAGAACCATCCTGTTTGTCTCCATGGACTATGGCAGCGGTCTTATCGTTGCAGAGCTCTGGATCGTATCCTTCGGGCTTCAGGGTCTCTTCTTGCTCACTTCCCGACTCCTCCACCGTCGAGACCGTCACGCTACCTCGGCGCACAGCCCTTCTGCGAACCTGCGGTCTTATTATCCGCCGAAGAGGCGTCTTATAGGTCGCTTCTTCCATCAGCTCGCCAGTCTTATCCGTCGAACGGAGAGAGAGAAACGAACGGGGGGGGGGGGGGGGAAGGTTCTACCATCGTGTATTTCACGCTCCTCGCAAATACAGCTATCGCAATGGTCCGTGTCGCGCTTCTCGCATGGGTGGTGATCTGCGAGCTAGTCTAACCGAAGCAGGGGGGGGGGGGGGGGGGTGAGCGAGCCTTGTGACGTCACCACGTCACAGTACATACAAATTTGCGATTAAGTAGCTATGTGTTCAAATTCAATTCGGAATAATGCACTAAAAAGCATCCCAGATAACATACGGCAAGATGGTAGCGACACCACGCCGGCACTATATTGCCACTTCCGAGGAGTGTCAACTGATTCGTAGTCATCTGTGACCGGATTCGTTAACTAAAATGCCAGAACGTTCTAGACAAGCGAATCGCGCAGCACCAGCACTATGGTGACACGCGTATCATCGCTCCATTCATGAATCTCCTCAGCAATGACGCAGGATCACATTTGGCAATGGGGAACCTGTGCTTTCATACAAATTAGAACCGTTAGATGTCAGTAGATGTTCAGCATATGAGTATTGATAGACATTTTGATGGTCGTTTTCCTATATTTATAGTTATTGAGTGAGTCGTATATATTTCTTTCAATCCATCATAGACTAAAAATAATATTTATCAAAAAAATATTACTTATAAAATAAAAATTCATGCTGTTGCGTCCCTAGCTTCGCCTTGTGTAATTTTTGAAATAACATGCTGTCATCGTATTTAATGTAACCCTCAATTGCATGAATTTGCAACAATAAATTGAAGAAAATATGTATAAAATAAGTGTGTATATTTTTATGACAAAGTAATTATCGACTTTATGGAAAAAATCGTCCTATCGAGCTAGTTTATAGAAAATAATAAAATCGAGTTCTTATATCTTTGTTTTGTGCCGGTGTATCTATTTTGGAATCAAAATAAATAAATTGCACAGTTTAGTCATTTTTCATATTTGCTTATAATTTTTATGGAAACAGCTTCCCCATTAGTAAATGTCAGCCTACGCCACAACCACGCGTGTAGCTATGGTGAGCTGATAGTGTCATTGTCACGGCCGTGTAGCCCGTGTGCTATATCTCGGTGCTTTAATAGTGCCGTGATACGAATGCCGCCCCAGTACTAACAGTATGCCATTTCGAAAGCTGAGTAGGAGCACTTTGTTAGCACAGTTCTGTCACGGAATTCGTTCCATCCGTTGTCATTGGCGTGCCAATCGCTGGCTGTTTGGGATATTGTAGTGCATGAGGCAGACTTGTTCCTTATCATCGTCAAGGAGATGGATTTTCACTCCCCCCTTTTTGAATTCTTTAAATTATTGTTTGGAATTTTTGCCGCTTCTGTATCTCTATGACCGCATTGTGGATTCAACTTATGTACGATCTTTTTGGTCTTCATCTTTTATTACATGTAATATTATATATGTGATGCACGTTTGTTATGTAATGCTCCGATTTGTAAGCCTCAGATACTTTTATTCTTTGGTAAAGCAACTTATTCGATTAATATATATTTATTAGACATAGATATAAACAATTAGAAAAATGTTATTAAAACGCTATTAAATATGTTGTTGCAATTATATATTTAAGGTCTGAAGATGTAGATGCAATTAATGTCCGATATTTTACGTGATCCAATCGACGTATCAAGTGAGGCTATGAAATTTAAAAATCTTTTACTATTCTTCGACCGCTTTACATGTTACATGAATGATAAGTTCTGCAAGACAAGAAGCCTAAATTAGTGAGATATCTAGGAACATAAGTAATTTGTAAGTAACACATCTTTTCTCTTCGAAATATTTGCCTTTGCATAGAATAGAACGTATAGATATAATTGCCTGTTTTTTACCCATTTCGGTCCAATTCTATTATAGCCTTTGAGCAGAAGTAATATTGATTATACTTGATTTTTGCAATACTTCTTTAATTAACAGATTTTATTAACCTAGAATCATCATTTGACGGATGTATCAATCTACTTTGTAGCTCCATCAGTTTCTTTTTCTGCTCGCTACTTTCTATTTTCAGTTCCGTATACTTATCCTTTATCACCATCATATATGTTGCGTAAAATTACAATAACTTTTTGTCTTCAAATTTTGCGGATATTTCAATTAAATTTCCTTTGATTAAATAAACGGAAATTAAAAAACAGTGGCACGTACCATTTCTTGGAAACGTTGTATCGTAATTTGCATTTGACTGTTTTGAAAGGCACGCACTTTACTTAACGTTTGCAATGATTCGGTTAGCGAAGTAAAGAAATATTCTACTTTCGAAATTGTAGGCTCTTGTAATTCTAAGGCAAATATATTCATCTGTCGACATCGTGAACATTGTTTTTTGGCAAAATTCCAGAAAAACAAATATACTATAAGTAAAATAATAAACATCATAATATTAAATTTAACTCTGTTCATCGTTGCCTTGTTGGACACATCCATAACAATATACAGGGTGGGGCAGTAATAATTAGCACCTCAGATATCCACGAAACTATAAGTTTCATAGAAGTTTTTGTTAATATAAAATTGCATAGTACAAAGGGGCCATCCGATGATGAAAATAGTTTTTTTGTAAGTGGAGTTATATTGGACATATGAAGGTTACCTTCATTTTTTAAAATGAATTGGTATGTCTATTCTTCCGTAATACAATAGAGCATTTTAAAGCAAGTTTAACGATCTGTAACGTGAAGGCATTGAAGGTTACAAAAAGTAAAGAAAAGCGATAATACTCACGGTTTTGATAGGAAGTGAAACATACGTATTGTAAACAGTGGTGGAAGGCGTAACATTTACCGTTTACTTCACTGTGAATAAACACTTTTCGAAGGGCATTTCAATAGTTTGCAGCATAAATTAAACATGATAAGATTAGTATTGAAAAATCGGTTCGAATACGTTTGGTTAGGCTGTTCTTTGTGTCGTTCATTTTATAAGTACTGAGCTGCGGATTCCTGAGGACAGCTCACAAAATTGTTGAACTATGGAAGATTATCATTGTGAATTTGAATCAAAAGGTAATCAAATTCCATTAGATTGTAAACAGATCTCAATGTTTCATTTTAGATAGAAAGATTAAATACTCTTGACAAAACTACAAGAATGGATACATACTTTTCTGTTATTATTATTTCATAAAGAATTATAATTGCAATTATATAGTTCATTACGATAAAAAATATTTCTCAGAAAATTCTAAATATTAAATTAAAGAATCAAGTAAAACATTTTTAATAATTACGAATATGAAAAATACTTGAACATTCCAATAGAAAGATGTCTAAACAGGAGTTAGAAAAGTCAAACATTCAATTTCAATTCCAGAATTCATCTATAAGAGGTAAAATGTTTTGAAAGCTTTAATTACAGCCTCTAATGCAAACAGTTGGGCAGTATTTCAATTTTTAAGAAAATTGATGAAAGTTAACCATTTTGAAGTGGTCAGAATCTTTTTCGTTTGAGCAATAAGTGAATAACAAATAACTACATAAATTCCAGGCTTAAAAACTTATGGATTATATCCTATGCAGACTCGTTTATGAGCGAGTTACTAAATAATAATCCACACTAAGTAATCATTTTAAAACTTAAACGATTACATCTCGCGAACTTCCAAAGATATCAGAAGTGTGAAAAGTATGTGGTTTATCAAAAACTCTTCTAAAAGAACGGACGAAGCCAATAGAAATCTTTGTTGAAGTAAGCAAGTTCTAAAGTTCTAAGCAACGCGATGGCCCTTATCTGCCTATGTTTCATAGCAAGTAAGTTCTGAATTTCTATGAAATCCAATGGAATTCCTCACTACTAACGTTTCAAAGTAAGATCTCAAATTCTCAGTTCTACGTTTAAAACTATGTGTGTTCTATATATCTATGTAAAGTGATGGTTCCTATTAGTTGTGACGGAAACCTATATATAGTAAGTCAGGGAAGCTCGAAGGGGTTAATTATCTAAATGCTTTAAGGTGTAAAACGTACTTCAATCTAAAGCGATCTATCGTTCCAAGGTATCCGCTCACGTACAACTTTTCTTGAGCGCCAGCTGCTCAGAAAGTAGCAAAGGGGTAGACTACACGACCCCGGGAACCCTGGGGCGGAACAACCCTTGAAACATCGAAATGCTCCTCCTCTCGACTATGACTAGCCAAGTACACACACTCAGATCGCGAGATACTGAAGTCACGACATGTTTATTTATGGTCTCGACGTGGGTTTAACTAACAAGGGTTACGGGAAACTATGCAACACGCCGCGAATTACCGGGTATCATAACTCGCTTCACGATATAAGATACAATATACAATATGCGACACAAGAAATGGGACGCTTTAGCGAATAAGCTCTCAAGTTCTCTTCTTCAGGTTCCTTAAATTCGCTGGAGGTCCTCGGGTCTCCTGGATCCTCCTCGGGGCTCCTTGGTGGAGTGGGCTGTAGGCTTCGGTATTGTTCGGGTCCATCGATCAGTGGACTTCGGTGATTTCCTCTTCTCGCCATCTTGGATGTCCCTGAGGGGATCCTCCTGATCATTTAAATTGCGTAGCGCCTCGCGCGCCGCGCTCCCATGGCCCACCTGCAGGGCCACTGGACTTTTGACTTCCCTTTAGGGGGTTAAGGATGGTTGAGGACCTTCTCACATCCCAGAGCATTATGAGGCACAGCAGCAGATAAGCATAATGCGATGCATAGAGCTTTACAACCTTCTATCTTACTTTGAACTGTTTATATGAAATGCGGTTTATATGATATTGCGGTGCATGAAGCATGACAAATTAAATGCTTCGGCACCTGGACATCTAGAAACGCTATCCCCGGGCAAGAAATTGTAGGGTTTACACTCAATTCATGTGCAGAAGTAGATAAACATAATGCGATGCCATGAATATTACATCTTATGATGAAATATAGAAGTAAGATGCGCAGCCGCGTTTTACGAAGCATTAGAACTCTATTGCTTCTAAACCTTCAGATATAGAAACGATATTCCGTAGCAAGGGAGTGATGCATTTACATTCATTTGAAGTGTAGAGGAAATATACATAACGCGATGCATTGAAATTACATCTTATCATGTGACATAGAACTGAGATGCTATATCGCGTTTTAAGAAGCATTACAACTCCATTGCTCCGATACTTAGACACCTGGAAACGCTATTTCCTAGCAAGGAATTATGGCATTTACATTCTTTTGAAGTGTAGACGAGGTATACATAGCCCTTCGCAATGAATATTATATCTTTTCCTGAAACATAGGAATGAGGTGCGATATCACGTGTTAAGAAACATTAGAAGTCTATTGCTTCGATACGTAGATATCTGGAATCGCTTTTTGCTAGCAAGATAGTGTGACGTTACCATTCTTTTGAACGGTAGATGAGGTATACATAACACTTCGCAATGAATATTATATCTAATCATGAAACATAGAAATTAGATGCGATATCGCGTTTTAAGAAGCATTAAAACCGTATTGCTTCCATACGTAGAGATCTGGGAACGCTAATTCCTAGCAAGGAAGTATGGCATTTACATTCTTTTGAAGTGTAGACGAGGTATACATAACACATCGCAATGAATATTATATCTTATCAGGAAACATAGAAATGAAATGCGATATTGCGTTTTAAGCAGCATTAGAACCCTATTACTTCGATACGTAGACATCTGGAAACGATATTTCCAAGCAAGAAAGTGTGGCATTTACATTCATTTGAACTGTAGGCGAGGTATTCATAACCCTTCGCATTGAATGTTATATCCTATCATGAATCATAGAAATGTGATGCGATATCGGTTTTTAAAAGAATTAGAACTCTACTGCTTCGATACGTAGACATCTGGAAACGCAATTTAGTAGCAGGGAACTGTGGCATTTACATTCTTTTGAAGTGTAGACGAGGTATACATAACACTTCGCAATGAATATTATATCTTATCATGAAGCATAGAAACGAGATGCGATATCGCGTCTTAAGAAGCATTATAAACCTATTTCTTCGATACGTTGACATCTGCAAACGCTATTCCCTAGCAGGGATGTGTCGCATTTACATTCTTTTGACGTGAATACGAGGTGAACATAACATTCCACAATGAACATTACACCTTATTACGAAATATAGAAATGAAATGCGTCCTCTCATTTTAAGAAGCATTAGAACTCTATTGCTACGATACGTAGACATCTGCAAACCCTATTTCCTAGCATGGAAGTGCTGCATTTACATTCTTTTGAAGATAATAAGGGGTATACATAACACATCGCAATGAATATTATATCTTATCATGAAACATAGGAATGAGGTGCGATATCGCGTTTTAAGAAGCATTAGAACACTATTGCTTCGATACGAAGACATCTGGAAACGCAATTTCCTAGCAATGAAGTGTGGCATTTACATTCTTTCGAAGTGTATACTACATGTACATTACACTTCGCAGTGAATATTAAATCACATCATGTAGCAAAGAAATGACCTGCGATATCGCGTTTTAAGAAGCATTAGAAATCCATTGCTTCGATATGTGGACATCTGAAAACGCTATTTCCTAGCAAAGATTGTGGCATTTACAATCTTTTGAAGTGTAGACGAGGTATACACATCACTTCGCAATGAATATTATATCTTATCATGAAACACAGAAATGTGATGCGATATTGCGTTTTAAGAAGCATTAGAACTCTATTGCTTCGATAAATAGACATCTGGAAACGCTATTTCCTAGGAAGAATGTGTGGCATTTACATTAATTTGATGTGTAAACGAGGTATACATAACACATCGCAATCAATATTATATCTTATCATCAAACATAGAAATGGGATGGGATATCGCTATTTAAGAAACATCAAAAGCACTCTATTGCTTCGATACGTAAACATCTGGAAACGCTATTTCCTTCAAAGGAATTGGCGCATTTACATTTATTTGAAGTGTAGACGAGGAATACATAACACATCGCAATGAAT
This sequence comes from Xylocopa sonorina, assembly GCF_050948175.1. NCBI lineage: Eukaryota > Metazoa > Arthropoda > Insecta > Hymenoptera > Apidae > Xylocopa > Xylocopa sonorina. The sequence continues at coordinate 49,951 of NW_027490136.1, read as the reverse complement.
ATTATATCTTATCATGAAACATAGAAATGAGATGCGACATCGCGTTTTATGAAGCATTAGAAATCTATTGCTACGATACGTAGAAATCTGCAAACGCTATATCCTAGCTAGGAAGTGTCGCATTTACATTCTTTTGAAATGAATACGAGGTATACATAACAACCACAATGAATATTATATCTTATCACGAAACATAGGAATGAAATGCGACATCTCGTTTTAAGAAGCATTAGAACTCTATTGCTACGATACGTAGACATCTGCAAACTCTTTTTCCTAGCATGTAAGTGTCGCATTCACATTCTCATGAAGTGAATACGAGGTATACATAACACTTCGCAATGAATATTATATCTTATCATGAAACATAGGTGTGAGATGCGATATCGCGTTTTAAGAAGCATTAGATCTCTTTTGCTACGATACGTAGACATCTGCAAACAATATTTCCTAGCAAGAAAGTGTCGCATTTACATTCTTTTGAAGTGAATGCGAGGTATACATAACACTCCACAATGAATATTATACCTTATCACGAAACATAGAAATGAAATGCGACATCTCGTTCTAAGTAGCATCAAAACTCTATTGCTACGATACGTTGACATCTGCAAACGCTATTTCTTGGCATGGAAATTTCGCATTTACATTCTTTTGAAGTGAATACGAGATATACATGACACTTCGCAATGGATACTATATGTTATCATGAAACATAGAAGTGAGATGCGATATCGCGCTTTAGGAAGCATTAGAACTCTATTGCTACGATGCGTAGACATCTGCAATTGATATTTCCTAGCAAGGAAGTGTCGCATTTACATCCTTTTGAAGTCATTACGAGGTATACATAACACTCTACAATGAATATTATATCTTACCACGAAACATAGATATGAAATGCGACATATCGTTTTAAGAAACATTAGAACTCTATTGCTACGATGCGTACACATCTGCAAACGCTATTTCCGAGCATGGAAGTGCCGCATTTGCATTCTTTTGAAGATAATACGAGGTATACATAACACTTCGCAATGAATATTATATCTTATCTCGAAACATAGAAGTGAGATGCGACATCGCGATTTAAGAGGCACTAGAACTCTATTTTTACGATACGTAGACATCTGCAAACAATATATTCTAGCAAGGAAGTGTCGCATTTACATTCTTTTGAAGTTAATACGAGGTATACATGACACATCGCAATGAATATATTATGTCTTATCATGAAACTTAGAAGTCAGATGCGATATCGCGTTTTAAGAAGCATTAGAACTCTATTGCTACGATGCGTAGACATCTGCGAATGTTATTTCCTAGCAAGGAAGTGTCGCATTTACATTCTTTTGAAGTGAATACGAGGTATACATAACATTCCACAATGGATATTATATCTTATTACGAAACATAGATATGAAATACGACTTCTCATTTTAAGAAGCATTAGAACTCTATTGCTACGATACGTAGACATCTGCAAACGCTATTTGCTAGCATGTAAGTGTCGCATTTACATTCTTTTGAAGTGAGTACGAGGTATACATAACATTCCACAATGAATATTATATCTTATTACGAAACATAGATATGAAATACGACTTCTCATTTTAAGAAGCATTAGAACTCTATTGCTACGATACGTAGACATCTGCAAACGCTATTTGCTAGCATGTAAGTGTCGCATTTACATTCTTTTGAAGTGAATACGAGGTATACATAACACTTCGCAATGAATATTACATCTTATCATGAAATATAGAAGTGAGATGCGATATCGCGTTTTAAGAAGCATTAGAATTCTATTCCTACGATACCTAGACATCTGCAAACGCTATTTCCTAGCATGGAAGTGTCGCATTTACATTCTTTTGAAGTGAATACGAGGTGTACGTGACACTTCGCAATGAATATTATATCTTTTCATGAAACATAGAAGTGAGATGCGATATCGCGTTTTAAGAAGCATTAGAACTCTATTGCTACGATACGTAGACGTCTGCAAACAATATTTCCTAGCAAGGAAATGTCGCAATTACATTCCATTGAAGTGAATACGAGGTATACATAACATTTCACAATGAATATTATATCTTATTACGAAACATAGATATGAAATACGACATCTCGTTTTAAGAAGCATTAGTACTCTATTGCTGTGAAACATAGACATCTGCAAACAATATTTCCTAGCATGTGAGTTTCGCATTTACATTCTTTTGAAGTGAATACGAGGTATACATAACACTCCGCAATGAATATTATATCTTATCATGAAACATAGAAGTGAGATGCGATATCGCGTTTTAAGAAGCATTAGAACTCTATTCCTACGATACGTAGACATCTGCAAACAATATTTCCTAGCAAGGAAGTGTCGCATTTACATTCTTTTCAAGTGAATACGAGGTATATATAACACTCCACAATGAATATTATATCCTATCACGAAACATAGAAATGAAATGCGACATATCGTATTAAGAAACATTAGAACTCTATTGCTACGATGCGTACACATCTGCAAACGCTATTCCCTAGCAGGGAAGTGTCGCATTTACATTCTTCTGAAGTGAATACGAAGTATACATAACACTCCACAATGAATATTATATCTTATCTCGAAACATAGAAATGAAATGCAACATCTCGTTTTAAGTAGCATTAAAACTCTATTGCTACGATACGTAGACATCTGCAAATGCTATTTCCTAGCATGGAAGTGTCGCATTTACATTCTTTTGAAGTGAATACAAGGTATACATAACACTCCATAATGAATAATATTTCTTATCATGAAACATAGCAGTGAGATGCGACATCTCGTTCTAAGAAGCATTAGAACTCTATTGCTACGATACGTAGACATCTGCAAACGCTATTTCCTAGCATGGAAGTGTCGCATTTACATTCATTTGAAGTGAATACGAGGTATACATGGCACTTCGCAATGAATATTATATCTTATCATGAAACATAGACGTGAGATGCGATATCGCGTTTTAGGAAGCATTAGAACTCTATTGCTACGATGCGTAGACATCTGCAAATGTTATTTCCTAGCAAGGAAGTGTCGCATTTACATTCTTTTGAAGTGAATACGAGGTATACATAACATTCCACAATGAACATTATATCTTATTACGAAACATAGAAGTGAGATGCGATATCGCGTTTTAGGAAGCATTAGAACTCTATTGCTACGATGCGTAGACATCTGCAAATGTTATTTCCTAGCAAGGAAGTGTCGCATTTACATTCTTTTGAAGTGAATACGAGGTATACATAACATTCCACAATGAATATTATATCTTATTACGAAACATAGAAATGAAATACGACTTCTCATTTTAAGAAGCATTAGAACTCTATTGCTACGATACGTAGACATCAGCAAACGCTATTTCCTAGCATGGAAGTAGCGCATTTACATTCTTTTGGAGTGAATACGAGGTATACGTAACACTCTACAATGAGTATTATATCTTATCACGAAACATAGGAATGAAATGCGACATCTCGTTTTAAGTAGCATTAAAACCCTATTGCTACGATACGTAGACATCTGCAAACGCTATATCCTAGCATGGAAGTGTCGCGTTTACATTCTTTTGAAGTGAATACGAGATATACATGACACTTCGCAATGGATACTATATCTTATCATGAAACATAGAAGTGAGATGCGATATCGCGTTTTAGGAAGCATTAGAACTCTATTGTTACGTTACGTAGATAGCTGCAAAGGCTATTTCCTTGCATGGAAGTGCCACATTTACATTCTTTTGAAGTGAATACGAGGTATACATGACACTTCGCAATGGATACTATATCTTATCATGAAACATAGAAGTGAGATGCGATATCGCGTTTTAGGAAGCATTAGAACTCTATTGCTACGATACGTAGACATCTGCAAACGCTATTTCCTAGCATGGAAGTGTCGCATTTACATTCTTCTGAAGTGAATACGAGGTATACATAACATTCCACAATGAATATTATATCTTATTACGAAACATAGAAATGAAATACGACTTCTCATTCTAAGAAGCACTAGAACTCTATTGCTACGATACGTAGACATCTGCAAACGCTATTTCCTAGCGTGGAAGTGCCGCATTTACATTCTTTTGAAGATAATACGAGGTATACATAACACTTCGCAATGAATATTATATCTTATCATGAAACATAGAAGTGAGATGCGATATCGCGTTTTAGGAAGCATTAGAACTCTATTGTTACGTTACGTAGATATCTGCAAAGGCTATTTCCTTGCATGGAAGTGCCACATTTACATTCTTTTGAAGTGAATACGAGGTATACATGACACTTCGCAATGGATACTATATCTTATCATGAAACATAGAAGTGAGATGCGATATCGCGTTTTAGGAAGCATTAGAACTCTATTGCTACGATACGTAGACATCTGCAAACGCTATTTCCTAGCATGGAAGTGTCGCATTTACATTCTTCTGAAGTGAATACGAGGTATACATAACACTCCACAATGAATATTATATCTTATCTCGAAACATAGAAATGAAATGCAACATCTCGTTTTAAGTAGCATTAAAACTCTATTGCTACAATACGTAGACATCTGCAAATGCTATTTCCTAGCATGGAAGTGTCGCATTTACATTCTTTTGAAGTGAATACAAGGTATACATAACACTCCATAATGAATAATATTTCTTATCATGAAACATAGCAGTGAGATGCGACATCTCGTTCTAAGAAGCATTAGAACTCTATTGTTACGATACGTAGACATCTGCAAACAATATTTCCTAGCAAGGAAGTGTCGCATTTACATTCTGGTCAAGTGAATACGAGGTATACATAACACTCCACAATGAATATTATATCTTATCACGAAACATAGAAATGAAATGCGACATCTCGTTTTAAGAAGCATTAGAACTCTATTGCTACGATACGTAGACATCTGCAAACGCTATTCCCTAGCAAGGAAGTGTCGCTTTTACATTCTTTTGAAGTGAATACGAGGTATACATAACATTCCACAATGAATATTATATCTTATTACGAAACATAGAAATGAAATACGACTTCTCATTTTAAGAAGCATTAGAACTCTATTGCTACGATACGTAGACATCAGCAAACGCTATTTCCTAGCATGGAAGTAGCGCATTTACATTCTTTTGGAGTGAATACGAGGTATACGTAACACTCTACAATGAATATTATATCATATCGCGAAACATAGGAATGAAATGCGACATCTCGTTTTAAGTAGCATTAAAACCCTATTGCTACGATACGTAGACATCTGCAAACGCTATATCCTAGCATGGAAGTGTCGCGTTTACATTCTTTTGAAGTGAATACGAGATATACATGACACTTCGCAATGGATACTATATCTTATCATGAAACATAGAAGTGAGATGCGATATCGCGTTTTAGGAAGCATTAGAACTCTATTGTTACGTTACGTAGATATCTGCAAAGGCTATTTCCTTGCATGGAAGTGCCACATTTACATTCTTTTGAAGTGAATACGAGGTATACATGACACTTCGCCATGGATACTATATCTTATCATGAAACATAGAAGTGAGATGCGATATCGCGTTTTAGGAAGCATTAGAACTCTTTTGTTACGATACGACGATATCTGCAAAAGCAATTTCCTAGCATGGAAGTGCCGCATTTACATTCTTTTGAAGTGAATACGAGGTATACATAACATTCCACAATGAATATTATATCTTATTACGAAACATAGAAATGAAATACGACTTCTCATTCTAAGAAGCACTAGAACTCTATTGCTACGATACGTAGACATCTGCAAACGCTATTTCCTAGCGTGGAAGTGCCGCATTTACATTCTTTTGAAGATAATACGAGGTATACATAACACTTCGCAATGAATATTATATCTTATCATGAAACATAGAAGTGAGATGCGATATCGCGTTTTAGGAAGCATTAGAACTCTATTGTTACGTTACGTAGATATCTGCAAAGGCTATTTCCTTGCATGGAAGTGCCACATTTACATTCTTTTGAAGTGAATACGAGGTATACATGACACTTCGCAATGGATACTATATCTTATCATGAAACATAGAAGTGAGATGCGATATCGCGTTTTAGGAAGCATTAGAACTCTATTGCTACGATACGTAGACATCTGCAAACGCTATTTCCTAGCATGGAAGTGTCGCATTTACATTCTTCTGAAGTGAATACGAGGTATACATAACACTCCACAATGAATATTATATCTTATCTCGAAACATAGAAATGAAATGCAACATCTCGTTTTAAGTAGCATTAAAACTCTATTGCTACAATACGTAGACATCTGCAAATGCTATTTCCTAGCATGGAAGTGTCGCATTTACATTCTTTTGAAGTGAATACAAGGTATACATAACACTCCATAATGAATAATATTTCTTATCATGAAACATAGCAGTGAGATGCGACATCTCGTTCTAAGAAGCATTAGAACTCTATTGTTACGATACGTAGACATCTGCAAACAATATTTCCTAGCAAGGAAGTGTCGCATTTACATTCTTGTCAAGTGAATACGAGGTATACATAACACTCCACAATGAATATTATATCTTATCACGAAACATAGAAATGAAATGCGACATCTCGTTTTAAGAAGCATTAGAACTCTATTGCTACGATACGTAGACATCTGCAAACGCTATTCCCTAGCATGGAAGTGTCGCATTTACATTCTTCTGAAGTGAATACGAGGTATACATAACACTCCCCAATGAATATTATATCTTATCTCGAAACATAGAAATGAAATGCAACATCTCGTTTTAAGTAGCATTAAAACTCTATTGCTACGATACGTAGACATCTGCAAATGCTATTTCCTAGCATGGAAGTGTCGCATTTACATTCCTTTGAAGTGAATACAAGGTATACATAACACTCCATAATGAATAATATTTCTTATCATGAAACATAGCAGTGAGATGCGACATCTCGTTCTAAGAAGCATTAGAACTCTATTGCTACGATACGTAGACATCTGCAAACGCTATTTCCTAGCATGGAAGTGTCGCATTTACATTCATTTGAAGTGAATACGAGGTATACATGGCACTTCGCAATGAATATTATATCTTATCATGAAACATAGACGTGAGATGCGATATCGCGTTTTAGGAAGCATTAGAACTCTATTGCTACGATGCGTAGACATCTGCAAATGTTATTTCCTAGCAAGGAAGTGTCGCATTTACATTCTTTTGAAGTGAATACGAGGTATACATAACATTCCACAATGAATATTATATCTTATTACGAAACATAGAAGTGAGATGCGATATCGCGTTTTAGGAAGCATTAGAACTCTATTGCTACGATGCGTAGACATCTGCAAATGTTATTTCCTAGCAAGGAAGTGTCGCATTTACATTCTTTTGAAGTGAATACGAGGTATACATAACATTCCACAATGAATATTATATCTTATTACGAAACATAGAAATGAAATACGACTTCTCATTTTAAGAAGCATTAGAACTCTATTGCTACGATACGTAGACATCAGCAAACGCTATTTCCTAGCATGAAAGTAGCGCATTTATATTCTTTTGGAGTGAATACGAGGTATACGTAACACTCTACAATGAATATTATATCATATCACGAAACATAGGAATGAAATGCGACATCTCGTTTTAAGTAGCATTAAAACCCTATTGCTACGATACGTAGACATCTGCAAACGCTATATCCTAGCATGGAAGTGTCGCGTTTACATTCTTTTGAAGTGAATACGAGATATACATGACACTTCGCAATGGATACTATATCTTATCATGAAACATAGAAGTGAGATGCGATATCGCGTTTTAGGAAGCATTAGAACTCTATTGTTACGTTACGTAGATATCTGCAAAGGCTATTTCCTTGCATGGAAGTGCCACATTTACATTCTTTTGAAGTGAATACGAGGTATACATGCACTTCGCAATGGATACTATATCTTATCATGAAACATAGAAGTGAGATGCGATATCGCGTTTTAGGAAGCATTAGAACTCTTTTGTTACGATACGTCGATATCTGCAAAAGCAATTTCCTAGCATGGAAGTGCCGCATTTACATTCTTTTGAAGTGAATACGAGGTATACATAACATTCCACAATGAATATTATATCTTATTACGAAACATAGAAATGAAATACGACTTCTCATTCTAAGAAGCACTAGAACTCTATTGCTACGATACGTAGACATCTGCAAACGCTATTTCCTAGCGTGGAAGTGCCGCATTTACATTCTTTTGAAGATAATACGAGGTATACATAACACTTCGCAATGAATAATATTTCTTATCATGAAACATAGCAGTGAGATGCGACATCTCGTTCTAAGAAGCATTAGAACTCTATTGTTACGATACGTAGACATCTGCAAACAATATTTCCTAGCAAGGAAGTGTCGCATTTACATTCTTTTCAAGTGAATACGAGGTATACATAACACTTCACAATGAATATTATATCTTATCACGAAACATAGAAATGAAATGCGACATCTCGTTTTAAGAAGCATTAGAACTCTATTGCTACGATACGTAGACATCTGCAAACGCTATTCCCTAGCATGGAAGTGTCGCATTTACATTCTTCTGAAGTGAATACGAGGTATACATAACACTCCCCAATGAATATTATATCTTATCTCGAAACATAGAAATGAAATGCAACATCTCGTTTTAAGTAGCATTAAAACTCTATTGCTACGATACGTAGACATCTGCAAATGCTATTTCCTAGCATGGAAGTGTCGCATTTACATTCTTTTGAAGTGAATACAAGGTATACATAACACTCCATAATGAATAATATTTCTTATCATGAAACATAGAAGTGAGATGCGATATCGCGTTTTAGGAAGCATTAGAACTCTATTGCTACGATACGTAGACATCTGCAAACGCTATTTCCTAGCATGGGAGTGTTGCATTTACATTCTTTTGTAGTGAATTCGAAGTATACATGACACTTCGCAATGAATATTATATCTTATCATGACACATAGAAGTGAGATGCGATATCGCGTTTTAGGAAGCATTAGAACTCTATTGCTACGGTATGTAAACATCTGCAAACGCTACTACCTAGCATGCAAGTGTCGCATTTACATTCTTTTGAAGTGAATACGAGATATACATGACACTTCGCAATGAATATTATATCTTATCATGAAACATAGGAATGAGGTGCTATATCCCGTTCTGAGAAGCATTAGAACTCTATTGCTAATATACGTAGACATCTGCATACAATATTTCCTAGCAAGGAAATGTCGCACTTACATTCCATTGAAGTGAATACGAGGTATACATAACATTACACAATGAATGTTATATCTTATTAAGAAACATAGAAATGAAATACGACATCTCGTTTTAAGAAGCATTAGTACTCTATAGCTAATATACGTAGACAACTGCAAACAATATTTCCTAGCAAGGAAATGTCGCAATTACATTACATTGAAGTGAATACGAGGTATACATAACATTACACAATGAATATTATATCTTATTACGAAACATAGAAATGAAATACGACATCTCGTTTTAAGAAGCATTAGTACTCTATTGCTGTGATACGTGGACATCTGCAAACAATATTTCCTAGCATGTGAGTGTCGCATTTACATTCTTTTGTACTGAGTACGAGGTATACATGGCACTTCGCAATGAATATTAAATCTTATCATGAAACATAGAAGTGAGATGCGATATCGCGTTTTAAGAAGCATTAGAACTCTATTGCTACGATACGTAGTCATCTGCAAACAATACTTCCTAGCAAGGAAGTGTCGCATTTACATTCTTTTCAAGTGAATACGAGGTATACATAACACTCCACAATGAATATTATATCTTATCACGAAACATAGAAATGAAATGCGACATCTCGTTTTAAGAAGCATTAGAACTCTGTTGCTACGATACGTAGACATCTGCAAACGCTATTTCCTAGCATGGAAGTGTCGCATTTACATTCACTTGAAGTGAATACGTGGTATACATGGCACTTCGCAATGAATATTGTATCTTATCATGAAACATAGAAGTGAGATGCGATATCGCGTTTTAGGAAGCATTAGAACTCTATTGCTACGATGCGTAGACATCTGCAAATGTCATTTCCTAGCAAGGAAGTGTCGCATTTACATTCTTTTGAAGTGAATACGAGGTATACATAACATTCCACAATGAATATTATATCTTATTACGAAACATAGATATGAAATACGACTTCTCATTTTAAGAAGCATTAGAACTCTATTGCTACGATACGTAGACACCTGCAAACGCTATTTCCTAGCATGGATGTGCCGCATTTACATTCTTTTGAAGATAATACGAGGTATACATGACACATCGCAATGAATACATTATATCTTATCATGAAACTTAGAAGTGAGATGCGATATCCCGTTTTAAGAAGCATTAGAACTCTATTGCTACGATACGTAGACATCTGGAAACGCTATTCCCTAGCATGGAAGTGTCGTATTTGCATTCATTTGAAGTGAATACGAGATAAACATGACACATCGCAATGGATACTATATCTCATCATGAAACATAGAAGTGAGATGCGATATCGCGTTTTAGGAAGCATTAGAACTCTATTGCTACGATATGTAAACATCTGCAAACGTTACTTCCTAGCATGGAAGTGTCGCATTTACATTCTTTTGAAGTGAATACGAGATATACATGACACTTCGCAATGAATATTATATCTTATCATGAAACATAGGAATGAGGTGCTATATCCCGTTCTGAGAAGCATTAGAACTCTATTGCTAATATACGTAGACATCTGCATACAACATTTCCTAGCAAGGAAATGTCGCACTTACATTGTATTGAAGTGAATACACGGTATTCATAACATTACACAATGAATGTTATATCTTATCACGAAACATAGAAATGAAATACGACATCTTGTTTTAAGAAGCATCAGTACTCTATTGCTGTGATACGTAGACATCTGCAAACAATATTTCCTAGCATGTGAGTGTCGCATTTACATTCTTTTGAAGTGAGTACGAGGTATACATGACACTTCGCAATGAATATTATATCTTATCATAAAACATAGAAGTGAGATGCGATATCGCGTTTTAGGAAGCATTAGAACTCTATTGCTACGATACGTAGACATCTGCAAACAATATTTCCTAGCAAGGAAGTGTAGCATTTACATTCTTTTCAAGTGAATACGAGGTATACATGACATTTCGCAATGAATATTATACCTTATCGCGAAGCATAGAAATCAGATGCGATATCGTGATTTAAGAAGCACTAGAACTCCATTGCTACGATACGTAGACATCTGCAAACAATATTTCCTAGCAAGGAAGTGTCGCACTTACATCCTTTTGGAGTGAATACGAGGTATACATAACACTCCACAATGAATATTACATCTTATTACGAAACATAGAAATGAAATGCGACATCTCCTTTTAATAAGAATTAGTACTCTACCGCTACGATACGTAGACATCTGCAAACGCTATTTCCTAGCACGGAAGTGTGGCACTTACATCGTTTTGAAGTGAATACGAGGTATACATAACACTCCACAATGAATATTATATCTGATTACGAAACATAGAAATGAAATGCGACATCTCGTTTTAAGAAGAATTAGAACTTTATTGCTACGATACGTAGACATCTGCAAACGCTATTTCCTAGCATGGAAGTTTCGCATTTACATTCTTTCGAAGTGAATACGAGATATACATAACATTCCACAATGAATATTATATCTTACTACGAAACATAGAAATGCAATACCACTTCTCATTTTGAGAAATATTAGATCTCTATTGCTACGGTACGTAGACATCTGCAAACGCTATTTCCTAGCATGCAAGCGTCGCATTTACATCCTTTTGAAGTGAATATGAGGTATACATGACACTTCGCAATGAATATTATATCTTATCTCGAAACATAGAAGTGAGATGCGATACCGCGATTTAAGGAGCACTAGAGCTCTATTGCTACAATGCGTAGACATGTGCAAATGTTATTTCCTACCAAGGAAGTGTCGCATTTACATTCTTTTGAAGTGAATACGAGGTATACATAACACTCCACAATGAATATTATATCTTATCACGAAACATAGAATTGAAATGCGACATCTCGTTTTAAGTAGCATTAGAATTCTATTGCAACGATACGTAGACATCTGCAAACGTTATTTCCTAGCATGGAAATGTCGCACATACATTCCATTAAAGTGAATACGAGGTATACATAACATTACACGATGAATATTACATCTTATTACGAAACATAGAAATGACATACGACATCTCGTTTTAAGAAGCATTAGTACTCTATTGCTGTGATACGCAGACATCTGCAAACAATATTTCCTAGCATGTGAGTGTCACATTTACATTCTTTTGAAGTGAGTACGAGGTATACATGACGCTTCGCAATGAATATTATATCTTATCATGAAACATAGAAGTGAGATGCGATATCGCGTTTTAAGAAGCATTAGAACTCTAATGCTACGATACGTAGACATCTGCAAGCGCTATTTCCTAGCATGGAAGTGTCGCATTTACATTCTTTTGAAGTGAATACGAGGTATACATAACAGTCTACAATGAATATTATATCTTATCACGAAACATAAGAATGAAATGCAACATCTCGCTTTAAGAAGCACTAGTACTCTTTTGCTACGATACGCAGACATCTGCAAACGCTATTTCCTAGCATGGAAGTGTCGCATTTACATTCTTTTGTAGTGAATACGAGGTATACATGACACTTCGCAATGAATATTATATCTTATCATGAAACATAGGAATGTGGTACTATATCGCGAATTGAGAAGCATTAGAACTCTATGGCTAATATACGTAGACATCTGCAAACGCTATTTCCTAGCATGGAAGTTTCGCATTTACATTCTTTTGAAATGAACACGAGATGTACATGACACTTCGCAATGAATATTATATCTTATCATGATACATAGGAATGAGTTGCGACATCGCGTTTTAAGAAGCATTAGAGCTCTATTGCTACGATACTTAGACATCTGCAAACCATATTTCCTAGCAAGAAAGTGTCGCATTTACATTCTTTTGAAGTGAATACGAGGTATACATGACATTACGCAATGAATATTATACCTTATCACGAAACATAGAAATCAGATGCGATATCGTGATTTAAGAAGCACTAGAACTCCATTGCTACGATACGTAGACATCTGCAAACAATATTTCCTAGCAAGGAAGTGTCGCACTTACATCCTTTTGAAGTGAATACGAGGTATACATAACACTCCACACTGAATATTACATCTTATTACGAAACATAGAAATGAAATGCGACATCTCGTTTTAAGAAGAATTAGAACTTTATTGCTAATATACGTAGACATCTGCAAACGCTATTTCCTAGCACGGATGTGTGGCACCTACATCGTTTTGAAGTGAATACGAGGTATACATAACACTCCACAATTAATATTATATCTGATTACGAAACATAGAAATGAAATGCGACATCTAGTTTTAAGAAGAATTAGAACTTTATTGCTAATATACGTAGACATCTGCAAACGTTATTTCCTAGCAAGGAAGTGTCGCATTTACATACTTTTGAAGTGAATACGAGATATACATGACACTTCGCAATGAGTATTGTATCTTATCATGAAACATAGGAATGAGATGCGATATCGCGTTTTGAGAAGCATTAGAACTCTATTGCTACGATACGTCGACATCTGCAAACGCTATTTCCTAGCATGGAAGTTTCGCGTTTACATTCTTTTGAAGTGAATACGAGATATACATGACACTTCGCAATGAGTATTTTATCTTATCATGAAACATAGGAATGAGATGCGATTTCGCGTTTTGAGAAGCATTAGAACTCTATTGCTACGATACGTAGACATCTGCAAACGCTATTTCCTAGCATGGAAGTTTCGCATTTATATTCTTTTGAAGTGAATACGAGATATACATGACACTTCGCAATGAATATTATATCTTATCATGAAACATAGGAATGAGTTGCGATATCGCGTTTTGAGAAGCATTAGAACACAATTGCTTTGATACGTAGACATCTGCAAGCGCTACTTCCTAGCTGGGAAAGTGCCGCTTTTACATTCTTCTGAAGTGAATATCGAGATATACATGACACTTCGCAATGAATATTATATCTTATCATGAGACATAGAAGTGAGATGCGATATGGCGTTTTAAGAAGCATTAGAACTCCATTGCTACGATACGTAGACATCTGCAAACGCTATTTCCTAGCATGGAAGTTTAGCATTTACATTCTTTTGAAGTGAAAACGAGATGTACATGACACTTCGCAATGAATATTATATCTTATCATGAAACATAGGAATGAGTTGCGATATCGCGTTTTGAAAGCATTAGAACTCTATTGCTACGATACGTAGACATCTACAAACGCTATTTCCTAGCAAGGAAGTTTCGCATTTACATTCTTTTGAAGTGAATACGAGATATACATGTCACATCGGAATGAATATTATATCTTATCATGAAACATAGGAATGAGTTGCGATATCGCGTTTTGAGAAGCATTAGAACACCATTACTTCGATACGTAGACATCTGCAAGCGCTACTTCCTAGCTGGGAAAGTGCCGCTTTTACATTCTTCTGAAGTGAATACGAGATATACATGACACTTCGCAATGAATATTATATCTTATCATGAAACATAGAAGTGAGATGCGATATCGCGATTTAAGAAGCATTAGAACCCTATTGCTAATATACGTAGACATCTGCAAACGTTATTTCCTAGCAAGGAAGTGTCGCATTTACATTCTTTTGAAGTGAATACGAGATGTACATGACACTTCGCAATGAATATTATATCTTATCATGATACATAGGAATGAGTTGCGACATCGCGTTTTAAGAAGCATTAGAGCTCTATTGCTACGATACTTAGACATCTGCAAACCATATTTCCTAGCAAGAAAGTGTCGCATTAACATTCTTTTGAAGTGAATACGAGGTATACATGACATTACGCAATGAATATTATACCTTATCACGAAACATAGAAATGAAATGCGACATCGCGTTTTAAGAAGAATTAGAACTTTATTGCTAATATACGTAGACATCTGCAAACGCTATTTCCTAGCACGGATGTGTGGCACTTACATCGTTTTGAAGTGAATACGAGGTATACATAACACTCCACAATTAATATTATATCTGATTACGAAACATAGAAATGAAATGCGACATCTAGTTTTAAGAAGAATTAGAACTTTATTGCTAATATACGTAGACATCTGCAAACGTTATTTCCTAGCAAGGAAGTGTCGCATTTACATACTTTTGAAGTGAATACGAGATATACATGACACTTCGCAATGAGTATTGTATCTTATCATGAAACATAGGAATGAGATGCGATATCGCGTTTTGAGAAGCATTAGAACTCTATTGCTACGATACGTAGACATCTGCAAACGCTATTTCCTAGAATGGAAGTTTCGCGTTTACATTCTTTTTAAGTGAATACGAGATATACATGACACTTCGCAATGAGTATTTTATCTTATCACGAAACATAGGAATGAGATGCGATTTCGCGTTTTGAGAAGCATTAGAACTCTATTGCTACGATACGTAGACATCTGCAAACGCTATTTCCTAGCATGGAAGTGTCGCATTTACATTCTTTTGTAGTTAATACGAAGTATACTTGACACTTCGAAATGAATATTATATCTTATCATGAAACATAGAAGTGAGATGCGATATCGCGTTTTAGGAAGCATTAGAACTCTATTGCTACGATACGTAGACATCTGCAAACGCTATTTCCTAGCATGGAAGTGTCGCATTTACATTCATTTGAAGTGAATACGAGGTATACATGACACTTCGCAATGAATATTATATCTTATCATGAAACATAGGAATGAGGTACTATATCGCGAATTGAGAAGCATTAGAACTCTATGGCTAATATACGTAGACATCTGCAAACGCTATTTCCTAGCGTGGAAGTTTCGCATTTACATTCTTTTGAAATGAATACGAGATGTACATGACACTTCGCAATGAATATTATATCTTATCATGATACATAGGAATGAGTTGCGACATCGCGTTTTAAGAAGCATTAGAGCTCTATTGCTACGATACTTAGACATCTGCAAACCATATTTCCTAGCAAGAAAGTGTCGCATTTACATTCTTTTGAAGTGAATACGAGGTATACATGACATTACGCAATGAATATTATACCTTATCACGAAACATAGAAATCAGATGCGATATCGTGATTTAAGAAGCATTAGAACTCTATTGCTACGATACGTAGACATCTACAAACGCTATTTCCTAGCAAGGAAGTTTCGCATTTACATTCTTTTGAAGTGAATACGAGATATACATGTCACATCGGAATGAATATTATATCTTATCATGAAACATAGGAATGAGTTGCGATATCGCGTTTTGAGAAGCATTAGAACACCATTACTTCGATACGTAGACATCTGCAAGCGCTACTTCCTAGCTGGGAAAGTGCCGCTTTTACATTCTTCTGATGTGAATACGAGATATACATGACACTTCGCAATGAATATTATATCTTATCATGAAACATAGAAGTGAGATGCGATATCGCGATTTAAGAAGCATTAGAACCCTATTGCTAATATACGTAGACATCTGCAAACGTTATTTCCTAGCAAGGAAGTGTCGCATTTACATTCTTTTGAAGTGAATACGAGATGTACATGACACTTCGCAATGAATATAATATCTTATCATGATACATAGGAATGAGTTGCGACATCGCGTTTTAAGAAGCATTAGAGCTCTATTGCTAATATACGTAGACATCTGCAAACGCTATTTCCTAGCACGGATGTGTGGCACTTACATCGTTTTGAAGTGAATACGAGGTATACATAACACTCCACAATTAATATTATATCTGATTACGAAACATAGGAATGAAATGCGACATCTAGTTTTAAGAAGAATTAGAACTTTATTGCTAATATACGTAGACATCTGCAAACGTTATTTCCTAGCAAGGAAGTGTCGCATTTACATACTTTTGAAGTGAATACGAGATATACATGACACTTGCAATGAGTATTGTATCTTATCATGAAACATAGGAATGAGGTGCGATATCGCGTTTTGCGAAGCATTAGAACTCTATTGCTACGATACGTAGACATCTGCAAACGCTATTTCCTAGCATGGAGGTTTCGCGTTTACATTCTTTTGAAGTGAATACGAGATATACATGACACTTCGCAATGAGTATTTTATCTTATCATGAAACATTGGAATGAGATGCGATTTCGCGTTTTGAGAAGCATTAGAACTCTATTGCTACGATACGTAGACATCTGTAAGCGCTACTTCCTAGCTGGGAAAGTGCCGCTTTTACATTCTTCTGAAGTGAATATCGAGATATACATGACACTTCGCAATGAATATTATATCTTATCATGAGACATAGAAGTGAGATGCGATATGGCGTTTTAAGAAGCATTAGAACTCCATTGCTACGATACGTAGACATCTGCAAACGCTATTTCCTAGCATGGAAGTTTAGCATTTACATTCTTTTGAAGTGAAAACGAGATGTACATGACACTTCGCAATGAATATTATATCTTATCATGAAACATAGGAATGAGTTGCGATATCGCGTTTTGAAAGCATTAGAACTCTATTGCTACGATACGTAGACATGTACAAACGCTATTTCCTAGCAAGGAAGTTTCGCATTTACATTCTTTTGAAGTGAATACGAGATATACATGTCACATCGGAATGAATATTATATCTTATCATGAAACATAGGAATGAGTTGCGATATCGCGTTTTGAGAAGCATTAGAACACCATTACTTCGATACGTAGACATCTGCAAGCGCTACTTCCTAGCTGGGAAAGTGCCGCTTTTACATTCTTCTGAAGTGAATACGAGATATACATGACACTTCGCAATGAATATTATATCTTATCATGAAACATAGAAGTGAGATGCGATATCGCGTTTTGAGAAGCATTAGAACTCTATTGCTACGATACGTAGACATCTGCAAACGCTATTTCCTAGCATGGAAGTTTCGCATTTACATTCTTTTGAAGTGAATACGAGATATACATGACACTTCGCAATGAATATTATATCTTATCATGAAACATAGGAATGAGTCGCAATATCGCGTTTTGAGAAGCATTAGAACACAATTGCTTCGATACGTAGACATCTGCAAGCGCTACTTCCTAGCTGGGAAAGTGCCGCTTTTACGTTCTTCTGAAGTGAATATCGAGATATACATGACACTTCGCAATGAATATTATATCTTATCATGAGACATAGAAGTGAGATGCGATATGGCGTTTTAAGAAGCATTAGAACTCCGTTGCTACGATACGTAGACATCTGCAAACGCTATTTCCTAGCATGGAAGTTTAGCATTTACATTCTTTTGAAGTGAAAACGAGATGTACATGACACTTCGCAATGAATATTATATCTTATCATGAAACATAGGAATGAGTTGCGATATCGCGTTTTGAAAGCATTAGAACTCTATTGCTACGATACGTAGACATCTACAAACGCTATTTCCTAGCAAGGAAGTTTCGCATTTACATTCTTTTGAAGTGAATACGAGATATACATGACACATCGGAATGAATATTATATCTTATCATGAAACATAGGAATGAGTTGCGATATCGCGTTTTGAGAAGCATTAGAACACCATTACTTCGATAAGTAGACATCTGCAAGCGCTACTTCCTAGCTGGGAAAGTGCCGCTTTTACATTCTTCTGAAGTGAATACGAGATATACATGACACTTCGCAATGAATATTATATCTTATCATGAAACATAGAAGTGAGATGCGATATCGCGATTTAAGAAGCATTAGAACCCTATTGCTAATATACGTAGACATCTGCAAACGTTATTTCCTAGCAAGGAAGTGTCGCATTTACATTCTTTTGAAGTGAATACGAGGTATACATAACATTCCACAATGAATATTATATTTTATTACGAAACATAGATATGAAATACGACATCTCGTTTTACGAAATATTAGAACTCTACCGCTACGATACGTAGACATCTGCAAACGCTATTTCCTAGCATGGAAGTTTCGCCGTTACGTTCTTTTGAAGTGAATACGAGGTATACATGACGCTTCGCAATGAATATTATATCTTATCGTGAATCATAGAAGTGAGATGCGATATCGCGATTTAAGAAGCATTAGTACCCTATTGCTTCGATACGTAGACATCTGCAAACGCTATTTCCAAGGAAGGAAGTGTCGCATTTACATTCATATGATGTGCACACGTGGAATACATAAAGCTTCGCAATGAATATTATATGTTATCATGAAACATAGAAATGTGATGCGATATCGCGTTTTAAAAAGCATTAGAACTCTATTGCTACGATACGTAGACATCTGCAAACGCTATTTCCTAGCAAGGATGTGTCGCATTTACATTCTTTTGAGGTGAATACGAGGTATACATAACACTCCACAATACATATTATATCTTATCATGAAACATAGAAATGAGATGCGATATCGCGTTTTAAGAAACATTAGAACTCTGTTGCTTCCATACGTAGACATCTGGAAACGTAATTTCCTAGAAAGGAAGTGTCGCATTTACATTCTCTTGAGAAGAATACGATGTATACATGACACTTCGCAATCAATATTATATCTTATGATGAAACATAGAAATGAGATGCGATATGGCGATTCAAGAAGCATTAGAACTCTATTTCTTCGATACGTAGATATCTGCACCTTATTCCCTAGCAAGGAAGTGTCGCATTTACATTCTTTTGAAGTGAATTCGAGGTGTCACGTCCGGCGAAACTATTTTCCGTTGCTCCGGAGGCTTTGCGACACGAGCCTATATTTCGGTAATTCGGTCCGCGGGAACGCGTTAAGGCCGGGTCCGACAATTTCGGCTGACGCGACACTAGCGAAAACGCTCGCGATAATAAGGGAATGACCCTACCTTTCGATGACTTCTCTCTCGATTTGTACGTAGAAACGGCGTGGAGGATTGTTCGCTGGGATCGTAGCGGATTTCGTTCTGTTGGCTGCTACGGAAATCTCGATCAGTCGCCAGCGAAGACAAGGACGGCAGTCGGAATTCAGCGATGATGCTGAATGTGGCAGAATCGGCGTGATGCGTCGTGGTGTCTGGATCGGAAGCGTCGACGGTCGCTTCGAAAAGCGGCGTCTGGACTGGTGCGAAGGCAGGTAGCTGGTATACGAGGACTCTCGGAACACCCTACAAATACTCACGCACAAGTGATCGTATGAAATGCTTCCTACTCGCACGTCGTGTTCTTCGCAAACCGGAAGCACGATTCATTCACCAGGTTTTTCTGTACTTTCGACTAAGATCTGAAGGATAAGCGGCGGTCTCAACGTCACAAAGCCGATTTCTATACACCTTCAATTTGATGAAGAGCAACGCCAGTTGTATGGAAGAACCCGTGGAAGAATTTGTAGTTAAATGTAATGTTAAAAGTAGAACTAGAATTGTTAACACTTGATAAAATTAATGGATGTGGAAATAGTAGACTTGGTAAAAGAACTTGTACTTGGATATAGTAAAAGTAAAAATAAAATATATTCTAGGTTTAAAGTATACAAGAACTGGACCTCCTCGGTTCGCGGGGCTCTACGGTCGCGGAGGCTCGCGGTAGGGAGATCGCGGTCCCGCGAGTGGGGGACTCGCATCTCGAGGCGGAGAGCGCGCGGTGCAGCGAGTGGGGACTCGCGGCTCGTGATGGGGCTAGCGGCGCATGCCGCTGGCCGGACGCATCTTACTTAGTGAAACTTAGATCTAGGAATTCTTATATATGCGTCATGATATGGTATGTATGTCCTAGCTTAGAAGTAATATATAGGTTCTAACAGATCCTGTTCCCGGAATTGGAAAAGACCCCATTCAGGTGATGGGCTGCGGCTACGTCTTCCTGCAGGACGGAATCCTCGGTGCGAGGGAGATAGGGCTGCCCGTCCATGGTGCGGGCGAGACAGGTATACTCGGTGCTGCGAGTGAGACACTGGTGCCCGGTACGAGCGAGACAGGTATACTCGGCGGTGCGAGTGAGGCAGCGGAACTCGGTGTGAGTGAGCGCGTGCAGGTATGCGCGCGCGAACTCTTCCAGTTGCTGGTTCTGAAGGCGAGTTTGGCTGGTTGCATGCGTCCAGGAGTTGATGCTGGGGGGTGCGAGGAGGTTAGTTTCTAGGAAATTACGTTCCCAGATATATCTGTATCGAAGCTATAGAGTACTAATGCCCCTTAAAACGCCATATCGCATCTCATTTCTATGTTTCATGACAAGATATAATATTTAATGTGCAGTGTTATGTACTCCTCGTATTCACTTCAAAAGAAAGTGAATGCGACAATACCTTGCTAGGAAATAGCGTTTGCAGATGTCTCCGTATCGAAGAAATAGTGTTCTAATGCTTCTTAAATCGCGATATCGCATCCCATTTCTATGTTTCATGATAAGATATAATATTCATTGCGAAGTGTTATGTACTCCTCGTATTCACTTCAAAAGAAAGTGAATGCGACAATACCTTGCTAGGAAATAGCGTTTGCAGATGTCTCCGTATCGAAGAAATAGTGTTCTAATGCTTCTTAAATCGCGATATC
Source organism: Xylocopa sonorina (assembly GCF_050948175.1). Taxonomy (NCBI): domain Eukaryota; kingdom Metazoa; phylum Arthropoda; class Insecta; order Hymenoptera; family Apidae; genus Xylocopa; species Xylocopa sonorina. The sequence goes on along the minus strand of NW_027490136.1, from coordinate 28,132 downwards.
GCATCCCATTTCTATGTTTCATGATAAGATATAATATTCATTGCGAAGTGTTATGTATACCTCGTATTCACTTCAAAAGAATGTAAATGCGACACTTCCTTGCTAGGAAATAGCGTTTGCAGATGTCTCCGTATCGAAGCAATTGAGTTCTAATGCTTCTCAAAACGCGATATCGTTTCTCATTCCTATGTTTCATGACAAGATATAATATTTAATGTGCAGTGTTATCTACTCCTCGTATTCACTTCAAAAGAAAGTGAATGCCACAATTCCTTGCTAGGAAATAGCGTTGGCAGATGTCTACGTATCGAAGCAACAGATTTCTAATGCTTCTCAAAACGCGATATCGCATCTCACTCCTATGTTTCATGATAAGATATAATATTTAATGTGCAGTGTTATGTACTCCTCGTATTCACTTCAAAAGAAAGTGAATGCGACAATACCTTGCTAGGAAATAGCGTTTGCAGATGTCTCCGTATCGAAGAAATAGTGTTCTAATGCTTCTTAAACCGCGATATCACATCTCATTTCTATGTTTCGTGATAAGATATAATATTTATTGCGAAGTGTCATGCTTAACTCGTATTCATTTCAAAAGAATGTAAATGCGACACTTCCTTGCTAGGAAATAGCGTTGACAGATGTCTACGTATCGAAGCAATAGAGTTCTAATGCTTCTCAAAACGCGGTATCGCATCTCATTCCTATGTTTCATGATAAGATATAATATTCATTGTGCAGTGTTATGTATACCTCGTATTCACTTGAAAAGAATGTAAATGCGACACTTCCTTGCTCGGAAATAGCGTTTGCAGATGTCTACGTATCGAAGCAATAGAGTTCTAATGCTTCCTAAATCGCGATATCGCATCTCATTTCTATGTTTCATGATAAGATATAATATTCATTGTGCAGTGTTATGTATACCTCGTATTCACCTCAAAAGAATGTAAATGCGACACTTCCTTGCTAGGAAATAGCATTTGCAGATGTATATGTATCGATGCAATAGAGTTCCAATGCTTCTTAAATCGTCATATCGCATCTCATTTCTATATTTCATGATAAGATATAATATTCATTGCGAAGTGTCATGTATACCTCGTATTCCTTTCAAAAGAATGTAAATGCGACACTTCCTTGCTAGGATGTAGCGCTTGCAAATGTTCACGTATCGAAGCAATAGAGTTCTAATGCTTCTGAAATCGCGATTTCGCATCTCATTTAAATGTTTCATGATAAAATATAATATTCATTGTGCAGTGTTATGTATACCTCGTATTCACCTCAAAAGAATGTATATGCCCTGACACTTCCTTGCTAGGAAATAGCGTTGGCAGATGTCTACGTATCGAAGCAATTGAGTTCGGATGCTTCTCAAAACGCGATATCGCATCTCATTCTTATGTTTCATGATAATATATAATATTCAATGTGCAGTGTTATGTACTCCTCGTATTCACTTCAAAAGAAAGTAAATGCGACAATACCTTGCTAGGAAATAGCGTTTGCAGATGTCTACGTATCGTAGCAATAGAGTTCTGATGCTTCTTAAAACGCGATATCGCATCTCACTTCTATGTTTCATGATAAGATGTAATATTCATTGCGAAGTGTTATGTATACCTCGTATTCACTTCAAAAGAATGTAAATGCGACACTCCCATGCTAGGAAATATTGTTTGCAGATGTCTACGTATCACAGCAATAGAGTACTAATGCTTCTTAAAGCGAGATGTTGTATTTCATTACTATGTTTCGTAATAAGATATAATATTCATTGTGTAATGCTATGTATACCTCGTATTCACTTTAATGGAATGTAAGTGCGACATTTCCATGCTAGGAAATTGCGTTTGCAGATGTCTACGTATCGTTGCAATAGAGTTCTAATGCTACTTAAAACGAGATGTCGCATTTCATTTCTATGTTTCGTGATAAGATATAACATTCATTGTGTAATGTTATGTACACCTCGTATTCACTTCAATGGAATGTAAGTGCGATATTTCCTTGCTAGGAAATATTGTTTGCAGATGTCTACGTATATTAGCAATAGAGTACTAATGCTTCTTAAAACGAGATGTCGTATTTCATTTCTATGTTTCTTAATAAAATATAACATTCATTGTGTAATGTTATGTATACCTCGTATTCACTTGAATGGAATGTAAGTGCGACATTTCCTTGCTAGGAAATATTGTTTGCAGATATCTACGTATATTAGCAATAGAGTTCTAATGCTTCTCAGAACGCGATATAGCACCTCATTCCTATGTTTCATGATAAAATATAATATTCATTGCGAAGTGTCATGTACACCTCGTATTCACTTCAAAAGAATGTAAATGCGACCCTTCCATGCTAGGAAATAGCGTTTGCAGATGTCTAAGTATCGTAGGAATAGAATTCTAATGCTTCTTAGAACGCGATATCGCATCTCACTTCTATGTTTCATGATAAGATATAATATTCATTGCGAAGTGTTATGTATACCTCGTATTGTCTTCAAAAGAATGTAAATGCGGCACTTCCATGCTAGGAAATAGCGTTTGCAGATGTCTAGGTATCGTAGCAATAGAGTTCTAGTGCTTCTTAAAATGAGAAGTAGTATTTCATTTCTATGTTTCGTAATAAGATATAATATTCATTGTGGAATGTTATGTATACCTCGTATTCACTTCAAAAGAATGTAAATGCGGCACTTCCATGCTAGGAAATAGCCTTTGCAGATACCTACGTATCGTAACAATAGAGTTCTAATGCTTCTTAAAACGCGATATCGCATCTCACTTCTATGTTTCATGATAAGATATAATATTCATTGCGAAGTGTCATGTATACCTCGTATTCACTTCAAAAGAATGTAAATGCGAAACTTACATGCTAGGAAATATTGAGTGCAGATGTCTACGTTTCACAGCAATAGAGTACAAATGCTTCTTAAAACGAGATGTCGTATTTCATTTCTATGTTTCGTAATAAGATATAATATTCATTGTGTAATGCTATGTATACCTCGTATCCACTTCAATGGAATGTAATTGCGACATTTCCTTGCTAGGAAATATTGTTTGCAGATGTCTACGTATCGTAGCAGTACAGTTCTAATGCTTCTTAAAACGCGATATCGCATTTCACTTCTATGTTTCATGATAAGATATAATATTCATTGCGAAGTGTCATGTACATCTCGTATTCACTCCATTAGAATGTAAATGCGACCCTTCCATGCTAGGAAATAGCGTTCGCAGATGTCTACGTATCGTAGCAATAGAGTTCTAATGCTTCTTAGAACGAGATGTCGCATTTCATTTCTATGTTTCGTGATAAGATATAATATTCATTGCGAAGTGCCATGTATACCTCGTATTCACATCAAATGAATGTAAATGCGACACTTCCATGCTAGGAAATAGAGTTTGCAGATGTCTACGTATCGTAGCAACAGATTTCTAATGCTTCTTAAAACGAGATGTCGCATTTCATTTCTATGTTTCATGATAAGATATAATATTCATTGCGAAGTGTCATGTATACCTCGTATTCACTTCAAAAGAATGTAAATGCGAAACTCACATCCTAGGAAATATTGAGTGCAGATGTCTACGTTTCACAGCAATAGAGTACAAATGCTTCTTAAAACGAGATGTCGTATTTCATTTCTATGTTTCGTAATAAGATATAATATTCATTGTGTAATGCTATGTATACCTCGTATCCACTTCAATGGAATGTAATTGCGACATTTCCTTGCTAGGAAATATTGTTTGCAGATGTCTACGTATCGTAGCAGTACAGTTCTAATGCTTCTTAAAACGCTATATCGCATTTCACTTCTATGTTTCATGATAAGATATAATATTCATTGCGAAGTGTCATGTACATCTCGTATTCACTCCATTAGAATGTAAATGCGACCCTTCCATGCTAGGAAATAGCGTTCGCAGATGTCTACGTATCGTAGCAATAGAGTTCTAATGCTTCTTAGAACGAGATGTCGCATTTCATTTCTATGTTTCGTGATAAGATATAATATTCATTGCGAAGTGCCATGTATACCTCGTATTCACATCAAATGAATGTAAATGCGACACTTCCATGCTAGGAAATAGAGTTTGCAGATGTCTACGTATCGTAGCAACAGATTTCTAATGCTTCTTAAAACGAGATGTCGCATTTCATTTCTATGTTTCGTGATAAGATATAATATTCATTGTGGAGTGTTATGTATACCTCGTATTCACTTGAAAAGAATGTAAATGCGACACTTCCTTGCTAGGAAATATTGTTTGCAGATGACTACGTATCGTAGCAATAGAGTTCTAATGCTTCTTAAAACGCGATATCGCATCTCACTTCTATGTTTCATGATCAGATATAATATTCATTGCGAAGTGTCATGTATACCTCGTACTCACTACAAAAGAATGTAAATGCGACACTTCCATGCTAGGAAATAGCGTTTGCAGATGTCTAGGTATCGTAGGAATAGAATTCTAATGCTTCTTAAAACGCGATATCGCATCTCACTTCTAAGTTTCATGATAAGATATAATAAATTCATTGCGATGTGTCATGTATACCTCGTATTATCTTCAAAAGAATGTAAATGCGGCACTTCCATGCTAGGAAATAGCGTTTGCAGATGTCTACGTATCGTAGCAATAGAGTTCTAATGCTTCCTAAAATAAGAAGTCGTATTTCATTTCTATGTTTCGTAGTAAGATATAATATTCATTGTGGAATGTTATGTATACCTCGAATTCACTTCAAAAGAATGTAAATGCGACACTTCCATGCTAGGAAATAGCGTTTGCAGATGTCTACGTATCGTAGCAATAGAGTTCTGATACTTCTTAAAACGCGATATCGCATCTCACTTCTATGTTTCATGATAAGATATAATATTCATTGCGAAGTGTTATGTATACCTCGTATTCACTTCAAAAGAATGTAAATGCGACACTCCCATGCTAGGAAATATTGTTTGCAGATGTCTACGTATCACAGCAATAGAGTACTAATGCTTCTTAAAGCGAGATGTTGTATTTCATTACTATGTTTCGTAATAAGATATAATATTCATTGTGTAATGTTATGTATACCTCGTATTCACTTTAATGGAATGTAAGTGCGACATTTCCATGCTAGGAAATTGCGTTTGCGGATGTCTACGTATCGTAGCAATAGAGTTCTAATGCTTCTTAAAACGCGATATCAAATCTCACTTCTATGTTTCATGATAAGATATAATATTCATTGCGAAGTGTTATGTATACCTCGTATTACCTTCAAAAGAATGTAAATGCGGCACTTCCATGCTAGAAAATAGCCTTTGCAGATGTCTACGTATCGTAGCAATAGATTTCTAATGCTTCTTAAAATGAGAAGTCGTATTTCATTTCCATGTTTCGTGATAAGATACAATATACATCGTGGAGTGTTATGTATAACTCGTATTCACTTCAAAAGAATGTAAATGCGACACTTCCATGCTAGGAAATAGCGTATGCAGATGTCTACGTATCGTAGCAATAGAGTTCTGATGCTTCTTAAAACGCGATATCGCATCTCACTTCAATGTTTCATGATAAGATATAATATTCATTGCGAAGTGTCATGTATACCTCGTATCCACTTCAAAAGAATGTAAATGCGACACTTACATGCTAGGAAATAGCGTTTGCAGATGTCTACGTATCGTAGCAACAGAGTACTAATGCTTCTCAAAACGAGATGTCGCATTTCATTTCCATGTTTCGAGATAAGATGTAATATTCATTGCGAAGTGTTATGTATACCTCGTATTCACTTCAAATGAATGTAAATGCGAAACTTCCATGCTAGGAAATAGGGTTTACAGATGTCTACGTATCGTAGCAATAGAGTTCTAATTCATCTCAAAACGCGATATCGTAACTCATTCCTACGTTTCATGATAAGACATAATACTCATTGCGAAGTGCCATGTATACCTCATACTCACTACAAAAGAATGTAAATGCGACACTCCCATGCTAGGAAATATTGTTTGCAGATGTCTACGTATCACAGCAATAGAGTACTAATGCTTCTTAAAGCGAGATGTTGTATTTCATTACTATGTTTCGTAATAAGATATAATATTCATTGTGTAATGTTATGTATACCTCGTATTCACTTTAATGGAATGTAAGTGCGACATTTCCATGCTAGGAAATTGCGTTTGCAGATGTCTACGTATCGTTGCAATAGAGTTCTAATGCTACTTAAAACGAGATGTCGCATTTCATTTCTATGTTTCGTGATAAGATATAACATTCATTGTGTAATGTTATGTATACCTCGTATTCACTCCAATGGAATGTAAGTGCGATATTTCCTTGCTAGGAAATATTGTTTGCAGATGTCTACGTATATTAGCAATAGAGTACTAATGCTTCCTAAAACGAGATGTCGTATTTCATTTCTATGTTTCTTAATAAAATATAACATTCATTGTGTAATGTTATGTATACCTCGTATTCACTTCAATGGAATGTAAGTGCGACATTTCCTTGCTAGGAAATATTGTTTGCAGATGTCTACGTATATTAGCAATAGAGTTCTAATGCTTCTCAGAACGCGATATAGCACCTCATTCCTATGTTTCATGATAAAATATAATATTCATTGCGAAGTGTTATGTATACCTCGTATTGTCTTCAAAAGAATGTAAATGCGGCACTTCCATGCTAGGAAATAGCGTTTGCAGATGTCTAGGTATCGTAGCAATAGAGTTCTAGTGCTTCTTAAAATGAGAAGTAGTATTTCATTTCTATGTTTCGTAATAAGATATAATATTCATTGTGGAATGTTATGTATACCTCGTATTCACTTCAAAAGAATGTAAATGCGGCACTTCCATGCTAGGAAATAGCCTTTGCAGATACCTACGTATCGTAACAATAGAGTTCTAATGCTTCTTAAAACGCGATATCGCATCTCACTTCTATGTTTCATGATAAGATATAATATTCATTGCGAAGTGTCATGTATACCTCGTATTCACTTCAAAAGAATGTAAATGCGAAACTCACATGCTAGGAAATATTGAGTGCAGATGTCTACGTTTCACAGCAATAGAGTACAAATGCTTCTTAAAACGAGATGTCGTATTTCATTTCTATGTTTCGTAATAAGATATAATATTCATTGTGTAATGCTATGTATACCTCGTATCCACTTCAATGGAATGTAATTGCGACATTTCCTTGCTAGGAAATATTGTTTGCAGATGTCTACGTATCGTAGCAGTACAGTTCTAATGCTTCTTAAAACGCGATATCGCATTTCACTTCTATGTTTCATGATAAGATATAATATTCATTGCGAAGTGTTATGTACATCTCGTATTCACTCCATTAGAATGTAAATGCGACCCTTCCATGCTAGGAAATAGCGTTCGTAGATGTCTACGTATCGTAGCAATAGAGTTCTAATGCTTCTTAGAACGAGATGTCGCATTTCATTTCTATGTTTCGTGATAAGATATAATATTCATTGCGAAGTGCCATGTATACCTCGTATTCACATCAAATGAATGTAAATGCGACACTTCCATGCTAGGAAATAGAGTTTGCAGATGTCTACGTATCGTAGCAACAGATTTCTAATGCTTCTTAAAACGAGATGTCGCATTTCATTTCTATGTTTCGTGATAAGATATAATATTCATTGTGGAGTGTTATGTATACCTCGTATTCACTTGAAAAGAATGTAAATGCGACACTTCCTTGCTAGGAAATATTGTTTGCAGATGACTACGTATCGTAGCAATAGAGTTCTAATGCTTCTTAAAACGCGATATCGCATCTCACTTCTATGTTTCATGATCAGATATAATATTCATTGCGAAGTGTCATGTATACCTCGTACTCACTACAAAAGAATGTATATGCGACACTCACATGCTAGGAAATATTGTTGGCAGATGTCTACGTATCACAGCAATGGAGTACTAATGCTTCTTAAAACGAGATGTCGTATTTCATTTCTATGTTTCGTAATAAGATATAATATTCATTTTGGAGTGTTACGTATACCTCGCATTCACTTCAAATGAATGTAAATGCGACACTTCCTTGCTAGGAAATAACATTTGCAGATGTCTACGCATCGTATCAATAGAGTTCTAATGCTTCTTAAAACGCGATATCGCATCTCACTTCTATGTTTCATGATAAGATATAATATTCATTGCGAAGTGTCATATACAGCTCGTACTCACTTCAAAAGAATGTAAATGCGACACTGCCTTGCTAGGAAATAGCGTTTCCAGATGTCTATGCATCGAAACAATAGAGTTCTAGTGCTTCTTAAAACGCGATATCGCATCTCACTCCTATGTTTCATGATAAGGTATAATATTCATTGCGAAGTGTCACGTTTTCCTCGTATTCACTTCAAAAGAATGTAAATGCGACACTTCCTTGCTAGGAAATAGCGCTTGCAGATGTCTACGTATCGTTGCAATAGAGTTCTAATGCTTCATAAAACGCGATATCGCATCTCAATTCTATGTTTCATGATAAGACATAATATCCATTGCGAAATGTGATGTATACCTCGTATTCGCTTCAAAAGAATGCAAATGCGACACTTCCTTGCATGGAAATAGCGTTTGCAGATGTCTACGTAACGTAGCAATCGTGTTCTAATGCTTCATAAACCGCGATATCGCATCTCATTTCTATGTTTCATGATAAGACATAATATCCATTGCGAAATGAGATGTATACGTCGTATTCGCATCAAAAGAATGTAAAGGCGACACTTCCTTGCTGGGAATTAGCGTTTCCAGATGTCTACGTATCGAAACAATAGAGTTCTAATGCTTCTTAAAACGAGATGTCGCACCTCATTTCCCTGTTTCATGATAAGATATAATATTCATTGCGAAGTGTCATGTATAGCTCGTATTCACTTCATAACAATGTAAATGCGACACTTCCTTGCTAGGAAATAGTGTTTGCAGATGTCTACGTATCGTACCAATGGAGATCTAATGCATATTAATACGAGATGTCGCATCTCGTTTCTATGTTTCATGATAAGATATAATGTTCATTGCGAAGTGTCATGTATAGCTCGTATGTACTTCAAAAGAATGTACATGCGACACTTCCTTGCTAAGAAGTAGCGTTTCCAGACGTCTATGCATCGAAACAATACAGTTCTAGAGCTTCGTAAGACGAGATGTCGCATCTCATTTCTCTGTTTCATGATATGATATAATATTCATTGCGAAGTGTCATGTATACCTCGTATTCACTTCAAAAGCATGTAAATGCGACACTTCCTTGTTAGGAAATAGCGTTTGCAAATGTCTACGTATCGCAGTAATAGGGTTCTAATGCTTCATAAAACGCGATATCGCATCTCAATTCTATGTTTCATGTTAAGGTATAATATTCATTGCGAAGTGACACGTACACCTCCTCTTCACTTCAAAAGAATGTAAATGCGACACTTCCTTGGTAGGAAATAGCGTTTGCAGAGGTCTACGTATCGTAGCAATAGAGTTCTAACGCTTCTTAAAACGCGATATCGCATCTCATTTCTATGTTTCATGATAAGATATAATATTCATTGCGAAGTGTCATGTATAACTCCTATTCACTTCAAAAGAATGTAAATGCGACACTTCCTTGTTTGGAAGTAGCGTTAGCAGATGTCTAAGTATCGTTGCAATAGAGTTCTAATGTTTCTATTAACGGGATATCGCATCTCATTTCTATGTTTCATGACAAGATATAATATTCATTGCGAAGTGTCATGTTTTCCTCGTATTCACTTCGAAAGAATGTAAATACGACACTTCCTTCCTAGGAAATAGCGTTTGCAGATGTCTACGTATCGTAGCAATAGAGTTCTAGTGCATCTTAAAACGCGATATCGCATCACACTCCTATGTTTCATCATAAGGTATGATATTCATTGCGAAGTGTCATGTATACCTCGTATTCACATCAAAAGAATGTAAATGCGACACTTCCTTGCTAGGAAATAGCGTTTGCAGATGTCTACGTATCGTAAAAATAGAGTTCTAGTGCTTCTTAAATCGCGATATCGCATCTCATTTCTATGTTTCGTGATAAGATATGATATTCATTGCGAAGTGTCACGTACACCTCCTATTCACTTCAATAGAATGTAAAAGCGACACTTCCTTGCTAGGAAATAGCGTTTGCAAATGTCTACGTATCGGAGCAATAGGGTTCTAATGCTTCATAAAACGCGATATCGCAACTCAATTCTATGTTTCATGATACGACATAATATCCATCGCGAAACGTGATGTATACCTCGTACTCGCTTCAAAAGAATGTAAATGCGACACTTCCTTGCTAAGAAGTAGCGTTTCCAGATGTCTAGGCATCGAAACAATAGAGTTCTAGTGCTTCTTAATACGAGATGTCGCATCACATTTCTCTGTTTCATGATAAGATATAATATTCATTGCGAAGTGTCATGTATACTTCGTATTCACTTCAAAAGAATGTAAATGCGACACTTCCTTGCTAGGAAATAGCGTTTGCAGATGTATCCGCATCGAGGCCATAGAGTTCTAACGCTTCTTAGAACCCGATATCGCATCTCACTTCTATGTTTCATGATAAGATATAATATACATCGCGAAGTGTCATGTACACCTCGTATTCAATACAAAAGAATGTAAATGCGACACTTCCATGCTAGGAAATAGCGTCTGCAAATGTCTACGCGTCGAGGCAATAGTGTTCTAATACTTCTTAAAACGCGATATCGCATCTCACATCTATGTTTCATTATAAGACATAATATTCATTCCGAAGTGTCATGTATACCTCGAATTCACTTCAAAAGAATGTAAATGCGACACTTCCATGCTAGGAAATAGCGTTTGCAGATATCTCCGCATCGATGCAATGTGGTTATAATGCTTCTTAAAACGCGCTATCGCATCTCATTCCTGTGTTACATAATAAGATATAATGTTCAATGCGAATTGTAATGTGTACCTCGCATTCACTTCAAAACAATGTAAATGCGAATCTTCCTTGCTAGGAAATAGCGTTTGCAGATATTTATGTATCGTAGCAATAGAGTTCTAATGCTACTTAAAACGAGATGTCGCATTTCATTTCTATGTTTCGTGATAAGGTATAATATTCATTGCGAAGTGTCATGTATACCTCCAATTCACGCCAAACGAATGTAAATGCGACACATCCTTGCTAGGAAATAGCGTCTGCAGATGTCTGCGCATCGAGGCAATAGAGTTCTAATGCTTCTTAAAACTCGATATCGCATCTCACTTCTATGTTTCTTGATTAGATATAATATTCATTGCGAAGTGTCATGTATACCTCGTATTCACTTCAAAAGAATGTAAATGCAACTATTCCTTGCTAGGAAATAGCGTCTGCAGATGTCTACGCATCGAGGCAATAGGAATCTAATGCTTCTTAAAACGCTATATCGCATCTCACTTCTATGTTGCATGATAAGATATAATGTTCATTGCGAAGTGTCATGCATACCTCGTATTCACTTCAAAAGAATGTAAATGCGAATCTTCCTTGCTCGGAAATAGCGTTTGCAGGTGTCTACGTATCGTAGCAATAGAGTTCTAATGCTTCTCAAAACGCGATATAGCATCTCATTTATATGCTTCATGATAAGATATAATATTCATTGCGAAGTGTAATGTATACCTCGTATTCACTCCAAACGAATGTAAATGCGACTATTCCTTGCTAGGAAATAGCGTTTGCAGATGCCTACGTATCGTAGCAATGGAGTTCTAATGCTACTTAGATCGCGATATCGCATCTCATTTCTATGTTTCGTGATAAGATATAATATTCATTGAGAAGTGTCATGTATACCTCGTATTCACGTCAAAAGAATGTAAATGCGACTATTGCTTGCTAGGAAACAGCGTTTGCAGATATCTACGTATCGTAGCAAAAGCGTTCTAATGCTACTTAAATCGCGATATCACATCTCGTTTATATGTTTCGTGATAAGATATAATATTCATTGCGAAGTGTCATGTATACCTCGTATTCACTTCAAAAGAATGTAAATGCGACTACTGCTTGCTAGGAAATAGCGTTTGCAGAAGTCTACGTATCGTAGCAATAGCGTTCTAATGCTACTTAATTCGCGATATCGCATCTCATTTATATGTTTCGCGATAAGATATAATATTCATTGCGAAGTGTCGTGTATACCCCGTATTCACTTCAAAAGAATGTAAGTGCGACACTTCCATGCTAGGAAATAGCGTTTGCAGATGTCTACGTATCGTAGCGATAGAGTTCTAATGCTACTTAAATCGCGATATCGCCTCTCATTTCTATGTTTCTTGCTACGATATAATATTAATTGCGAAGTGTCATGTACACCTCGTACTCACTTCAAAGGAATGTAAATGCGACACTTCCATGCTAGGAAATAGCGTCTGCAGATGTCTACGCGTCGAGGCAATAGAGTTCTAATGCTTCTTAAAACGCGATATCGCATCTCACTTCTATGTTTCATGATAAGATATAATATTCATTGCAAAGTGTCATGTATACCTCGTATTCGCTTCAAAAGAATGTAAATCCGACTATTCCTTCCTAGGAAATAGCGTTTGCAGATATCTCCGCATTGAGGCAATAGTGTTCTAATGCTTCTTAAAACGCGATATCGCATCTCACTTTTATGTTTCACGATGAGATACAATATTCATTGCGAAGTGTCATGTATACCTCGTATTCACTCCAAACGAATGTAAATGCGACACTTCCTAGCTAGGAAATAGCGTATTCAGATGTCTACGTATCGTAGCAATAGAGTTCTAATGCTTCATAAATCGCGATTTCGCATCTCATTTCTATGTTTCGTGATAAGATATAATATTCATTGAGAAGTGTCATGTATACCTCGTATTCACGTCAAAAGAATGTAAATGCGACTATTGCTTGCTAGGAAATAGCGTTTGCAGATGTCTACGTATCGTAGCAAAAGCGTTCTAATGCTACTTAAATCGCGATATCACATCTCGCTTATATGTTTCGTGATAAGATATAATATTCATTGCGAAGTGTCATGTATACCTCGTATTCACTTCAAAAGAATGTAAATGCGACTACTGCTTGCTAGGAAATAGCGTTTGCAGAAGTCTACGTATCGTAGCAATAGCGTTCTAATCCTACTTAAATCGCGATAACGCATCTCATTTCTATGTTTCGTGATAAGATATAATATTCATTGCGAAGTGTCATGTACACCTCGTATTCACTTCAAAAGAATGTAAATGCGACTAATGCTTGCTAGGAAATAGCGTTTGCAGATGTCTACGTATCGTAGCAATAGCGTTCTAATGCTACTTAAATCGCGATATCGCATCTCATTTATATGTTTCGTGATAAAATATAATATTCATTGCGAAGTGTCGTGTATACCCCGTATCCACTTCACAAGAATGTAAGTGCGACACTTCCATGCTAGGAAATAGCGTTCGCAGATGTCTCCGCATCGAGGCCATAGAGTTCTAATGCTTCTTAAAACGCGATATCGCATCTCTCTTCTATGTTTCATGATATGATATAATATTCATTGCGAAGTGTCATGTATACCACCTATACACTTCAAAAGAATGTAAATGCGACTATTGCTTGCTAGGAAATAGCGTTTGCAGAAGTCTACGTATCGTAGCAATAGCGTTCTAATCCTACTTAAATCGCGATATCGCATCTCATTTCTATGTTTCGTGATAAGATATAATATTCATTGCGAAGTGTCATGTACACCTCGTATTCACTTCAAAAGAATGTAAATGCGACGAACGCTTGCTAGGAAATAGCGTTTGCAGATGTCTACGAATCGTAGCAATAGCGTTCTAATGCTACTTAAATCGCGATATCGCATCTCATTTATATGTTTCGTGATAAGATATAATATTCATTGCGAAGTGTCGTGTATACCCCGTATTCACTTCAAAAGAATGTAAGTGCGACACTTCCATGCTAGGAAATAGCGTTTGCAGATGTCTCCGCATCGAGGCCATAGAGTTCTAATGCTTCTTAAGACGAGATATCGCATCTCTCTTCTATGTTTCATGATAAGATACAATATTCATTGCGAAGTGTCATGTATACCTCGTATTCACTCCAAACGAATGTAAATGCGACACTTCCTAGCTAGGAAATAGCGTATTCAGATGTCTACGTATCGTAGCAATAGAGTTCTAATGCTTCATAAATCGCGATTTCGCATCTCATTTCTATGTTTCGTGATAAGATATAATATTCATTGAGAAGTGTCATGTATACCTCGTATTCACGTCAAAAGAATGTAAATGCGACTATTGCTTGCTAGGAAATAGCGTTTGCAGATGTCTACGTATCGTAGCAAAAGCGTTCTAATGCTACTTAAATCGCGATATCACATCTCGTTTATATGTTTCGTGATAAGATATAATATTCATTGCGAAGTGTCGTGTATACCCCGTATTCACTTCACAAGAATGTAAGTGCGACACTTCCATGCTAGGAAATAGCGTTCGCAGATGTCTCCGCATCGAGGCCATAGAGTTCTAATGCTTCTTAAAACGCGATATCGCATCTCTCTTCTATGTTTCATGATATGATATAATATTCATTGCGAAGTGTCATGTATACCTCCTATACACTTCAAAAGAATGTAAATGCGACTATTGCTTGCTAGGAAATAGCGTTTGCAGAAGTCTACGTATCGTAGCAATAGCGTTCTAATCCTACTTAAATCGTGATATCGCATCTCATTTCTATGTTTCGTGATAAGATATAATATTCATTGCGAAGTGTCATGTACACCTCGTATTCACTTCAAAAGAATGTAAATGCGACGAATGCTTGCTAGGAAATAGCGTTTGCAGATGTCTACGTATCGTAGCAATCGTGTTCTAATGCTTCATAAACCGCGATATCGCATCTCATTTCTATGTTTCATGATAAGACATAATATCCATTGCGAAATGTGATGTTTACGTCGTATTCGCATCAAAAGAATGTAAAGGCGACACTTCCTTGCTGGGAATTAGCGTATCCAGATGTCTACGTATCGAAACAATAGAGTTCTAATGCTTCTTAAAACGAGATGTCGCATCTCATTTTTCTGTTTCATGACAAGATATAATATTCATTGCGAAGTGTCATGTTTTCCTCGTATTCACTTCGAAAGAATGTAAATGCGACACTTCCTTCCTAGGAAATAGCGTTTGCAGATGTCTACGTATCGTTGGAATAGAGTTCTTATGCTTCTTAAAACGGGATATCGCATCTCATTTCAATGTTTCATGACAAGATATAATATTCATTGCGAAGTGTCATGTATAGCTCGTATGCACTTCAAAGGAATGTAAATGCGACACTTCCTTGCTAAGAAGTAGCGT
The DNA here is from genome assembly GCF_050948175.1 of Xylocopa sonorina. Lineage (NCBI taxonomy): Eukaryota > Metazoa > Arthropoda > Insecta > Hymenoptera > Apidae > Xylocopa > Xylocopa sonorina. Next base: position 12,699 of record NW_027490136.1, on the reverse strand, counting down.
TTCCAGATGTGTATGCATTGAAACAATAGATTTCTTATGCTTCTTAAAACGGGATATCGCATCTCATTTCTATGTTTCATGACAAGATATAATATTCATTGCGAAGTGTCATGTTTTCCTCGTATACACTTCAAAAGAATGTATATGCGACACTTCCTTCCTAGGAAATAGCGTTTGCAGATGTCTACGTATCGTAGCAATAGGGTTCTAATGCTTCATAAAGTGCGATATCGCATCATAATTCTATGTTTCACGATAAGGTATGATATTCATTGCGAAGTGTCATGTATACCTCGTATTTACATCAAAAGAATGTAAATGCGACACTTCCTTGCTAGGAAATAGCGTTTGCAAATGTCTACGTATCGGAGCAAGAGGGTTCTAATGCATCATAAAATGCGATATCGCATCTCAATTCTATGTTTCATGACAAGATATAATATTCATAGCGAAGTGTCATGTATAGCTCGTATGCACTTCAAAGGAATGTAAGTGCGACACTTCCTTGCTAAGAAGTAGCTTTTCCAGATGTCTATGCATTGAAACAATAGATTTCTTATGCTTCTTAAAACGGGACATCGCATCTCATTCCTATGTTTCATGACAAGATATAATATTCATTGCGAAGTGTCATGTTTTCCTCGTATTCACTTCAAAAGAATGTAAATGCGACACTTCCTTGCTAGGAAATAGCGTTTGCAGATGTCTACGTATCGTTGCAATAGAGTTCTAATGTTTCTATTAACGGGATATCGCATCTCATTTCTATGTTTCATGACAAGATATAATATTCATTGCGAAGTGTCATGTTTTCCTCGTATTCACTTCGAAAGAATGTAAATGCGACACTTCCTTCCTAGGAAATAGCGTTTGCAGATGTCTACGTATCGAAACAATAGAGTTCTAATGCTTCTTAAAACGAGGTGTCGCATCTCATTTTTCTGTTTCATGATAAGATATAATATTCATTGCGAAGTGTCATGTATAGCTCGTATTCACTTCGAAAGGTTGTAAATGCGACACTTCCGTGCTAGGAAATAGCGTTTGCAGATGTCTACATATCGTTGCAATAGAGTTCTAATGTTTCTATTAACGGGATATCACATCTCATTTCTATGCTTCATGACAAGATATAATATTCATTGCGAAGTGTCATGTTTTCCTCGTATTCACTTCGAAAGAATGTAAATGCGACACTTCCTTCCTAGGAAATAGCGTTTGCAGATGTCTACGTATCGTTGGAATAGAGTTCTTATGCTTCTTAAAATGGGATTTCGCATCTCATTTCAATGTTTCATGACAAGATATAATATTCATTGCGAAGTGTCACGTACACCTCCTATTCACTTCAAAAGAATGCAAATGCGACACTTCCTTACTAGGAAATAGCGTTTGCAGATGTCTACGTTTCGTAGCAATAGAGATCTAATGCATCTTAAAACGGGATGCCGCATCTCGTTCCTATGTTTCATGATAAGATATAATATTCATTGCGAAGTGTCATGTATAGCTCGTATGTACTTCAAAAGAATGTAAATGCGACACTTCCTTGCTAAGAAGTAGCGTTTCCAGACGTCTATGCATCGAAACAATAGAGTTCTAGAGCTTCTTAAGAAGAGATGTCGCATCTCATTTCTCTGTTTCATGATATGATATAATATTCATTGCGAAGTATCATGTATACCTCGTATTCACTTCAAAAGAATGTAAATGCGACACTTCCTTGTTAGGAAATAGCGTTTGCAAATGTCTACGTATCGCAGAAATGGGGTTCTAATGCTTCATAAAACGCGATATCGCATCTCAATTCTATGTTTCATGATAAGGTATAATATTCATTGCGAAGTGACACGTACACCTCCTCTTCACTTCAAAATAATGTAAATGCGACACTTCCTTGCTAGGAAATAGCGTTTGCAAATGTCTACGTATCGGAGCAATAGGGTTCTAATGCTTCATAAAACGCGATATCGCATCTCAATTCTATGTTTCATGATAGGACATAATATCCACTGCGAAACGTGATGTATACCTCGTATTCGCTTCAGAAGAATGTAAATGCGACACTTCCTTGCTAGGAAGTAGCGTTTCCAGATGTCTATGCATCGAAACAATAGAGTTCCAATGCTTCTTAAAACGTGATGTCGCACCTCATTTCCCTGTTTCATAATAAGATATAATATTCATTGCGAAGTGTCATGTATAGCTCGTATTCACTTCATAACAATGTAAATGCGACACTTCCTTGCTAGGAAATAGTGTTTGCAGATGTCTACGTATCGTACCAATGGAGATCTAATGCATATTAATACGAGATGTCGCATCTCGTTTCTATGTTTCATGATAAGATATAATGTTCATTGCGAAGTGTCATGTATAGCTCGTATGTACTTCAAAAGAATGTACATGCGACACTTCCTTGCTAAGAAGTAGCGTTTCCAGACGTCTATGCATCGAAACAATACAGTTCTAGAGCTTCTTAAGACGAGATGTCGCATCTCATTTCTCTGTTTCATGATATGATATAATATTCATTGCGAAGTGTCATGTACACCTCGTATTCACTTCAAAAGAATGTAAATGCGACGAATGCTTGCTAGGAAATAGCGTTTGCAGATGTCTACGTATCGTAGCAATAGCGTTCTAATGCTACTTAAATCGCGATATCGCATCCCATTTATATGTTTCGTGATAAGATATAATATTCATTGCGAAGTGTCGTGTATACCCCGTATTCACTTCAAAAGAATGTAAGTGCGACACTTCCATGCTAGGAAATAGCGTTTGCAGATGTCTCCGCATCGAGGCCATAGAGTTCTAATGCTTCTTAAAACGCGATATCGCATCTCTCTTCTATGTTTCATGATAAGATATAATATTCATTGCGAAGTGTCATGTATACCTCGTATTCACTTCAAAAGAATGTAAATGCTACTATTGCTTGCTAGGAAATAGCATTTGCAGATGTCTACGGATCGTAGCGATAGAGTTCTAATGCTTCTTAAACCGCGATATCGCCTCTCATTCTATGTTTCGTGATAAGATATAATATTCATTGCGAAGTGTCATGTACACCTCGTATTCACTTCAAAAGAATGTAAATGCGACTAATGCTTGCTAGGAAATAGCGCTTGCAGATGTCTACGTATCGTAGCAATAGCGTTCTAATGCTACTTAAATCGCGATATCGCATCTCATTTATATGTTTCGTGATAAGATATAATATTCATTGCGAAGTGTCGTGTATACCCCGTATTCACTTCAAAAGAATGTAAGTGCGACACTTCCATGCTAGGAAATAGCGTTTGCAGATGTCTCCGCATCGAGGCCATAGAGTTCTAATGCTTCTTAAAACGCGATATCGCATCTCTCCTCTATGTTTCATGATAAGATATAATATTCATTGCGAAGTGTCATGTATACCTCGTATTCACTTCAAAAGAATGTAAATGCGACTATTGCTTGCTAGGAAATAGCATTTGCAGATGTCTACGTATCGTAGCGATAGAGTTCTAATGCTACTTAAATCGCGATATCGCCTCTCATTTCTATGTTTCGTGATAAGATATAATATTCATTGCGAAGTGTCATGTACACCTCGTATTCACTTCAAAGGAATGTAAATGCGACACGTCCATGCTAGGAAATAGCGTTTGCAGATGTCTACGTATCGTAACAATAGCGTTCTAATGCTTCTTAAGACGCGATATCGCATCTCTCTTCTATGTTTCATGATAAGATATAATATTCATTGCGAAGTGTCATGTATACCTCGTATTCACTTCAAAAGAATGTAAGTGCGACTATTGCTTGCTAGGAAATAGCGTTTGCAGATGTCTACGTATCGTAGCAATAGAGTTCTAATGCTACTTAAATCGCGATATCGCATCTCATTTCTATGTTTCGTGATAAGATATAATATTCATTTCGAAGTATCATGTACACCTCGTATTCACTTCAAAAGAATGTAAATGCGACTAATGCTTGCTAGGAAATAGCGTTTGCAGATGTCTACGTATCGTAGCTATAGCGTTCTAATGCTACTTAAATCGCGATATCGCATTTCATTTATATGTTTCGTGATAAGATATAATATTCATTGCGAAGTGATATATACTCCTCGTATTCACATCAAAAGAATGTAAATGCGACACTTCCGTGCTAGGAAATAGCGTTTGCAGAATGTCTAAGTGTCGTAGCAATAGGGTCCTAATCCTTCTTAAGGCGCGATATCGCATCGCAGTTCTATGTTTCATGATAAGATATAATTATTCATTGCGAAGTGTTATGTATACCTCGTCTACATTTCCAAAGAATGTAAATGCCACACATCCTTGCTAGGAAATATCGTTTCCAGATGACTACATATCAAAGCAATAGTGTTGTATCGCTTCTTAAAACACGATAACGCATTTCAGTTTTGTGTTTCACGATAAGATATAATATTCATTGCGAAGTGTTAGGTATACCTCGAATACACTTCAAAAGAATGTAAATGCCACACTTCCTTGCTAGGAAATGCGTTTCCAGATTTCTACGTATCGAAGCTATAGGGTTGTAATGCTTCTTCAAACGCGACATCGCATCTCAGTTCTATGTATCACGATAAGATATAATATTCATTGCGAAGAGATATGTATACCTCGTCTACACTTGAAAAGAATGTAAATTCCACACTTCCTTTCTAGGAAATGCGTTTCCAGACGTCTACGTATCGAAGCAACAGATTTCTTATGCTTCTTAAAAAGCGATATCGCATCGCAGTTCTATGTTTCATGATAAGATATAATTATTCATTCCGAAGTGTTATGTACACCTCGTCTACACTTCAAAAGAATGTAAGTGCCACACCTCCTTTCTAGGAAATGCGTTTCCAGATATCTACGTATAGAACAAATAGTGTTCCAATATTTCTTAAAACGCGATATAGAATCTCGTTTCTATGTTCCATGATATGATATAGTATTCATTACGAAGTGTTATGTATAGCTCGTCAACACTTCAAAAGCATGAAAGTGCCACACCACCTTTCTGGGAAATGCGTTTCAGATATCTACGGATAGAAGCAATACAGTTCTAATGCTCCTTTAATCGCGATATCGCATCTCAATTCTATGTTGCATGATAAGTTATAATATTCACAGCGAAGTGTTATGTATAAGACGTATACACTTCAAATGAATATAAATGCCACACTTCCTTGCTAGGGAATAGCGTTTCCAGATTTCTGCGTATAGAAGCAATATCGTTTTAATGCTTCTTAAAGCGCGATATCGCACCTCAGTTCTATGTTGTACGATAAGACATAATATTCATTGCGAAATGTTACGTATACCACGTCTACACTTCAAGTGAATGTGAATGCCACACATTCTTGCCAGGAAATGCGTTTCCAGATGACTACGTATCGAAGCAATGTAGTTCCAATGCTTCCTCAAGCGCGATATCGCATCTCATTTGTATGTTTCATGATAAGATATAATATTCATAGCGAAGTGATATGTATAGCTCGTCTACACTTCAAAAGATAGTAAATGCCACACTTCCATGCTAGGAAATAGCGTTTCCTGGTCTCCACGTATCGAAGCAATAGAGTTCTAATGCTACTTGAAACGCAATATCTTATCTCATTTCTATGTTTCATGATAAGATATAGCAGTCATTGCGATGTGTTATGTATACCTCCTCTACATTCCAAAGGGATGTAAATGTTACACTTCCTTGCTGGGCAATAGCGTTCCCAGATGTCTACGTATCGAAGCAATACAGGTTTAATGCGTCTCAAAACGCGATATCGCTTCCTATTTCTATGTTTCGTGATAAGATGTAATATTCATTGCGTAGTGTTATGCATACCTTGTCTACACTTCAAAAGAATGTAAATGCCACACTTTCTTGCCAGAAAGTAGCGTATGCAGATATCTACCTATCGAAGCAGTGGAGTTCTATTGCTTCTTAAAACGCGATGTCGCATCGCAATTCTATGTTTCATGATATAATACAAGATTCATTACGAAGTGTTATTTATACCTCGTCTACACTTCAAAAGAATGTAAATGCACACTTCCTTGCTAGGAAATGCATTTCCAGATGTCTACATATCGAAGAAATGGAGATCTAATGCTTCTTAAAACTCGATACCGCATCTCATTTCTATGTTTCATGGTAAGATATAATATTCATCGGGACGTGTTGCATACATCGTCTACACTTCAAAGGAATGAAAATGCCACGCATCCTTGCTAGGAAATGCGTTTCCAGATGACTACGTATCGAAGCCTGGAATTTATGCAGTTATTTATTATTCACTTATTGCTCAAGCGACAAAGATTCTGACCACTTCAAAATGGTAGACTTTCATCAATTTTCTTAAAAATTGAAATACTGCCCAACTGCTTGCATTAAAGACTGTAATTAAAGCTTTCGAAACATTTTACCTCTTATAGATGAATTCTGGAATTGAAATTGAATGTTTGACTTTTGTAGCTCCTGTTTAGACATCTTTCTATTTGAATGTTCAAGTATTTTTCATATTCGTAATTATTAGAAATGTTTTACTTGATTCTTTTATTTAATATTTAGAATTTTCTGAGAAATATTTTTTATCGTAATGAACTATATAATTGCAATTATAATTCTTTATGAAGTAATAATAACAGAAAGGTATGTATCCATTCTTGTAGTTTTGTAAAGAGTATTTAATCTTACTATCTAAAATGAAACATTGAGATCTGTTTACAATCTAATGGAAATTAATTACCTTTGGATTCAAATTCACAATGATAATCTTCCATAGTTCAACAATTTTGTGAGCTGTCCTCAGGAATCCGCAGCTCAGTACTTATATAAAATGAACGACACAAAGAACAGCCTAACCAAACGTATTCGAACCGATTTTTCAATACTAATCTTATCATGTTTAACTTATGCTGCAAACTATTGAAATGCCCTTCGAAAAGTGTTTATTCACAGTGAAGTAAACGGTAAGTATTACGCCTTGCACCACTGTTCACAATACGTATGTTTCATTTACTATCAAAACCGTGAGTATTATCGCCTTTCTTTACTTTTTGTAACCTTCAATGCCTTCATGTTACAGATCGTTAAACTTGCTTTAAAATGCTCTATCGTATTACGGAAGAATGGACATACCAATTCATTTTAAAAAATGAAGGTAACCTTCATATGTCCAACATAACTCCACTTACAAAAAAACTATTTTCATCAACGGATGGCCCCTTTGTACTATGCAATTTTATATTAGCAAAAACTTCTATGAAACTTATAGTTTCGTGGATATCTGAGGTGCTACTTATTACTGCCCCACCCTGTATATTGTTATGGATGTGTCCAACAAGGCAACGATGAACAGAGTTAAATTTAATATTATGATGTTTATTATTTTACTCATAGTATATTTGTTTTTCTGGAATTTTGCACCGAGATATAGCACACGGGCAACACGGCCGTGACAATGACACTATCAGCTCACCATAGCTACACGCGTGGTTGTGGCGTAGGCTAACATTTACTAATGGGGAAGCTGTTTCCATAAAAATTATAAGCAAATATGAAAAATAACTAAACTGTGCAATTTACTTATTTTGATTCCAAAATAGATACACCGGCACAAAACAAAGATATAAGAACTCGATTTTATTATTTTCTATAAACTAGCTCGATAGGGCGATTTTTTCCATAAAGTCGATAATTACTTTGTCATAAAAATATACACACTTATTTTATATATATTTTCTTCAATTTATTGTTGCAAATTCATGCAATTGAGGGTTACATTAAATACGATGACAGCATGTTATTTCAAAAATTACACAAGGCGAAGTTAGGGACGCAACAGCATGAATTTTTATTTTATAAGTAATATTTTTTTTATAATTAATATTTTTAGTCTATGATGGATTGAAAGAAATATATACGACTCGCTCAATAACTATAAATATAGGAAAACGACCATCAAAATGTCTATCAATACTCATATGCTGAACATCTACTGACATCTAACGGTTCTAATTTGTATGAAAGCACAGGTTCCCCATTACCAAATGTGATCCTGCGTCATTGCTGAGGAGATTCATGAATGGAGCGATGATACGCGTGTCACCATGGTGCTGGTGCTGCGCGATTCGCTTGTCTAGAACGTGTTGGTAACACGTTCTGGCATTTTAGTTAACGAATCCGGTCACAGATGACTACGAATCAGTTGACACTCCTCGGAAGTGGCAATATAGTGCCGGCATGGTGTCGCTACCATCTTGCCGTTTGTTATCTGGGATGCTTTTTAGTGCATTATTCGGAATTGAATTTGAACACATAGCTACTTAATCGCAAATTTGTATGTACTGTGACGTGGTGACGTGACAAGGCTCGCTCATCCCCCCCCCCCCTGCTTCGGTTAGACTAGCTCGCAGATCACCACCCATGCGAGAAGCGCGACACGGACCATTGCGATAGCTGTATTTGCGAGGAGCGTGAAATACACGATGGTAGAACCTCCCCCCCCCCCCCCCGTTCATTCCTCTCTCACCGTTCGACGGATAAGACTGGCGAGCTGATGGAAGAAGCGACCCATAAGACGCCTCTTCGGCGGATAATAAGACCGCAGGTTCGCGGAAGGGCTGTGCGCCGAGGTAGCGCGACGGGCTCGAAGGTGGAGGAGTCGGGAAGTGAGCAAGAAGAGACCCTGAAGCCCGAAGGATACGATCCAGAGCTCTGCAACGATAAGACCGCTGCCATAGTCCATGGAGACAAACAGGATGGTTCTCGGGTGTGAGAAGGACCTCTACCCCTCCCTTGAGCCCATGGAGAGGAAAACTCAAGATGCGCAGCGGAATTGCAGGTGAGCCGTGGAAAGCGCGGCGCGCGACACGCGCCGCAGTTCAAATAATCCAGAGGACCCCCTCTAGACACACCAGAGGGGGCGATCAGGGAAGATCGCCGAAATCCACCGATCGATGCCCCGAACAATACCGAAGCGTATGGCCCTACCCCATCAAGGAGCCCTAAGGAGGATCTAAGGGGATCCGAAGACCCCCAGCAAACCTATATAATGAGCTAGCCAGCACGAAGACAGCCTCTTATTCTTCTGAACGACTTAGCGACTACTTAGCGAGAGAGAGAGAGAGAGAGAGAGAGAGAGAGAGAGAGAGAGAGAGAGAGAGAAAGAGAGAGAGAGAGAGAGAGAGAGAGAGAGAGAGAGAGGTAGACGGACTGAACGAGATCCATACTTGTTGGAAACGAGAACGTGAGTCCTTATACGCTAAAGCGTCCCATTTGTTCCCTGCCGCAATTGTGATATCGCGTATTGTAATTTGTATTGTATAACGGGTGGTGATCCTCGGTCATTCGCGGCGTGTCGTATACCCTTTTGTAATACCGCGTCGAGGCAATCTAGAAAGAAGCCGTGAGTTCAGTATCTCGCGACCCTAATTTGCGCACTCGGCTAGAAGCTGTCGAGCGAAAGAGTATTTCGAAATTTCGAGGGTTATCTTGCACCGGGTTTCCCCGGGTTGCGTGGTTTATTAGTTTTTGCTACTTCTTGAGTAGCTGGCGCCCAAAAAGTCCCAACCTCGCAGCTTCGAAATACTTGCTGGATAGGAAATTTATTGCTCTGTACTTCGCGTTGCCGAAGCACGCGGACATTCTGTACCCCGATATAACCCCGGACTAAACTTCTGGATACCCCGTTATTATTGGTTTTATATACCCTTTTCTTGCGGATTGTAACGGGAAAAACCGTCACAGTACTTAATTATACATGACTGCATAAAAAGGATGTCATATACTTTTATAATCAATGCGATATAAGAATATAAAACGATGAACTATCCACTCCCATCAGGAGTAAAAACAATATTTGGTACGCAAAGTTCATTGCAAAATATAATCAAGCAGTTAATATATCAAATCACTGCACACAATAAATCACTGAATGTATAATGATATGAATAGTAAGAAAAACATATTTACCTGTTAGATGTTTATAAATTTAAATTTAAAATTGCAAGTCACATTTAATATATTATTGTTTAACAAGGTGATTTAATGTTGTTTCAAATAGGCGTGCAGAACTAGCTCGTACTTCTGTCAATGTAATTTCATTCGGAAAATACAAAGGATAAGAGGAAATATTCTCCAATATATAACATATATAAATCAACGGATGCAAGAGAGAACACTCGATCTCGGTGTAACGAGACCGGGGCGTCATCCTGCAGTAATCGTATAACGCCTGTTCCTAGATGGTGTAGAGAGTGAATGTGGAGGGTGAAAAGCATAAAATAACAACAATGTAACTAAAGAGAAAGAGAAAGAGAATATGTGGAAGCATTGCATTTATTAAGAGGAAATCCTAGAAATATCAAACAACAGATTATATACCATACTGTAAGGGTAAGGTACAACGAAATAGACGATATCGTGAGAGAAACTAAAAAAATCGAGAAACTTAAAAAGAAAATAATAATATAGATTGAGCGAATTAATATCACTGATCCCGGCAAGCTTAATGGAAAACGCATAACGATGAATCGGTTAGAGTATAAGATAGATGTTGGTCGCGGTTTGAGTGGCCCTGGGAATCCTTTGCCCGCATCAGGGCAGGCAGTAGGATGGTGGAGAGCCTGCCCTCCTGTTGCTTGGATCTATAGAATTCACATTCTATTGTAGAGTAGAAGCAGATAATTATAATGCTTTTCATAGAAGATTACAGCTTACTTAATTCGAAACGTTGAAATGAGATGAGTCATGGCATTGTATAATGCATTAGTACTCTATTGTCTCGACATGTAGACACTACGAAGGGCAATCCTGTTGCATGGAGCTGTAGAATTTACATTCTTATGAAGTTTTAAAGCAGATAAGCATAGAGCTATGCATAAGAGATTACAGCATTCTTACTTTGAAACGATGAAATGAGATGCGCCAGCGCATTGCATGGAGAATTCTAGCTCGATTGCTTTAACAGATAGACACTACAGAGCGCCATACCGTTGCATGGAATTATATAGTTCACATTCTATTGAAGACCTCTAACAGTTAAGCACAATGTTATGGATATATGATTACAGATTCTTTGCATTGAAACGTTGAAATGAGATGCGACATCGCGCTGATTGAAGTATTAGAAATGTTTTGCTTGGACACGTAGAGATCTGGAAACGATATTCTGTTGCAAGTAAGTATAGGATTCACATCCTTTTAAGGTCTAGATGCAGATAAATGTAACATATTGCATAGAACATTGCAATTTACCATGAATCATTGAAATGACTTGCGACATCGTGTTGAATGAAGCAATAGAACACTATTGCTCCGATAAGTAAGCAAATGGAAACGCTACTTCCTAGCAAGGAAGTGTCGCACTTACGTTTACTTATGGTGTAGACGAGGTATACATAACACTTCGCAATGACTATTATATATTATCATGAAACATAGAAATGAGATGCGGTATCACGATTTAAGAAGTACTAGAACTCTGTTGCTTCGATACGTAGGCATCTGGAAACGCATATCCTAGCAAGAATGTGTGGCATTTACATACCTTTGAAGTGCAGACGAGGCATACCTAAAATTTCGCAATGAATATTATATCTTGTCGTGAAACATAGAAATGCAATGCGATATCGCGTTTTAAGAAGCTTTAGAACTCCATTGCTTCGATACCTAGAAACATGGAAATGCATTGCCTAGCAAGGATGTGTGACATTTACATTCTTTTGAAGTGTGGACGAGGTATACATAAAACTTCGCAATGAATAATACATCTTATTATGCAACATAGAAATGAGATGCGATATCGCGTTTTAAGAAGCATTAGAACAATACTGCTCCGGTTCGTAAACAACTGCAAACGCTATTTCCTAGCAAGGAAGTGTGGCATTTACATTCTTTTGAAGTGAATACGAGGTATACATGACACTTCGCAATGAATATTATATCATATCATGAAACATAGAAATGAGATGCGATAGCGCAATTTAAGAAGCATTAGAACTCTATTGCTACGTTAGGTAGACATCTGCAAACGCTATATCCTAGCAAGGAATTGTCGCATCTACATACTTTTGAGGTGAATACGAGCTATACATAACACCTCCCTATGAATATTATATCTTATCATGAAGCGTACTAATGAGATGCGATATCTCGTTTTAAGAAGCATTAGAACTATATTGCTTCGACACGTAGACATCTGCCATAGCTATTTCCCAGCAAGGAAGTGTCGCATTTACATTCATTTGTAGTGTATGCGAGATATACATGACAGTCCACAATGAATATCATATCTTATCATGAGACACAGAAATGAGATGCGATATCGCGTTTTAAGAAACATTAGAACTCTATCGCTTCGATACGTAGGCATCTGGAAACGCATTTCCTCGCAAGGATGTGTGCCATTTACATTCCTTTGAGGTGTAGACGAGGCATACTTAACAATTCGCAATGAATATTATATCTTATTATGAAACATAGAAATGAGATGAGATATCGCGATATATGAAGCGTTATAACTCTATTGCTACGATACGTAGACATCTGCAAACGCTATTTCCTAGCAGGCAATAGTCGCGTTTACATTCTTTTGAAGTGAATACGAGTTATACATGACACTTCGCAATGAATATTATATCTTATCATGAAACATAGAAGTGAGGTGCGATATCGCGTTTTAAG